>NW_027187283.1:6536620-6703259 GCF_028583685.1 Petaurus breviceps papuanus | reverse complement strand
TATATATATATATATATATATATATATATTTCTAATCCCTTCAACTACTGAGAAAAGTTTCATAGGTTACAATTATTGTCTTTCCATGTAGGAATGTTAATAGTTCTACTTTGGCCAGGGGGCTCAGTGAGCAAGAGCACCGGCCCCAGTGCCGGGACGACCCAGATCAAAGCCAGACACTCAGCACCACACCCAGAAACAACAACCAGCCATGCAACCCCGAGCAAGCCATTCAACCCCAATTGCTTTAAAAAAAAATTATTCAACTTTGATAAGTTCCTTATGATTTCTTTTCCCTGTTTACCTTCTCATGCTTCTCTTGCTTCTTATATCTGAATGTCAAATTTTCTATTCAACTCTGGTTTTTTCAGCAAGAATGCTTGAAAGTCCTGTATTCTACTGAATGACCATATTTTCCCCTGAAACATGATACTCAGTTTTGCTGGGTAGGTGACTCTTGGTTTTAATCCCAGCTCCCTTGACCACCGGAATATCACATTCCAGGCCCTTCAATCCCTCAGTGTAGAAGCTGCCAGATCTTGGGTTATCCTGATTGTGTTTCCACAATATTCAAATTGTTTCTTCCTGGCTGCTTGTAATGTTCTCTCCTTAATCTGGGAATTCCAGAACCTGGCTATAATATTCCTAGGAGTTTTCTTTTTGGGATCTTTTTCAGGAGGTGATCGGTGGATTCTTTCAACCTCTATTTTGCCCTCTTCTTCTAAAACATCAGGGCAGTTTTCTTTGAGAACTTCCTGGAGGATGCTTTCCAGGCTCCTACTTTGGTCATGGCTCTCAGGCAGTCCAATAATTTTTAAATTCTCTCTCCTGGATCTATTTTCCAGGTCAGTGGTTTTTCCCATGAGACATTTCACATTGCCTCCTATTCTTTCATTTGTTTGGATCTGTTTAACAGCATCTTGATTTCTTATAAAGTCATTAGCTTCCATTTGCTCCAATCTAATTCTGAAGCAATGATTCTCCTCAGTGAGCTTTTGAGATTCTTTTTCCATCTGGCAAATTCGACTTTTTAAGGCATTTTTCTCCTCATTGCCTGTTTGAGCCTCCTTTGCCATTTGAGTCAGTCTGTTTTTTAAGGTATTATTTTCTTCAGTCAGGCTGTTGACTCTCATTTCATAATTTTCTTGCATTGTTCTCATTTCTCTTCCCAATTTTTCCTCCACTTCTCTTATCTGCTTCTTAAGGTCCTCTTTGGCCTGTAACCAGGTTGTATTTTCCTTTGAAGCTTTTGGTGCAGCAGTTCCAACTTCACTGATTTCCTCCAGTTCTATGCCTTGCTCCTTCTTATCCCCAGAATAGGAGTGTAATGTTGGAATCTTCTGTCTGCTTTGTTTCCTTTGCCTTCTCATTTTGCCACTCAATGATTTGACTTTTGGGCTTTTTGCCACAGTAGGACTCTGCCACCAGACAGGGGAGTTTTCATCCCAAATGCTGGGGTTTTCTCAGCTGCCGGAGGTATTAGATGGGTGCCCTCTCTGTGGTCTCCACACGCTCTGGCAAGCTGGACACACACCCCAGGACCTCCACCCTAGACTGCAATCCAGATCCAAGCAGGTTAAAGCAAGAGCGATGACCCCTCAGACTGGTGCTTGGTCGCCCTACACTCTGCAGGCCAAGAGCTGAAGCCGCCTCATGGTGCTGGCAGGCTGTGCTGGTGTCTCAGCGGTTTCTCGCCCCAGGGGTGAAAGCCACGCACTCCCCCTTACTGGGTCCCAAAGTCTAGACTGCACTGGCCTCTCACCTTGTCCTTCGCATCTACGTGTTGATAAATCTGCAAACAGCCACAGCTGCTGCTGGTATGGAGTCCCTCTGGCAGGCGGCTGGTCAGGCCCACCCTGGGGGTAAAGCCTCAGCGTGGTGCTGGGCTCGGCTCCCAGAGTGTTGTGCTGGCCGATTCCTGCTGGCCTGCCGGGCTGTTCTCAGCGGGAGGTTAGCTTCTCTGTGTCATTTTGTGGGTTCTGCAGCTCCAAAGTTTATTTAGAGTCCCCTTTTTACATGGATTGGGGAGGGTGGAAGCTGGAGACGTGGGAGGGTCTTGCTTCTACTCCGCCATGTTGGCTCCGCCCCCCCAACCCCCAATTGATAAAGGGTCACAGGATATGAACAGGCAGTTTTCAGAGAAAGAAATTAAAGATATCTCTAAGCACATGAAGAAATGCTCTAAATCACTATTGATTAGAGAAATGCAAATAAAAACAACTCTGAGGCACCACATCTCACCAGTCAGATAGGCTAAGATGACAAAACAGGAAAATGAAAAATGCTGGAGAGGATGTGGGCAAATTGGAACACTAATGCATTGCTGGTGGAGTTGTAAACTGATCCAACTTTTCTGGAGAGCAATCTGGAATTATGCCCAAAGGGCTATAAACAATTCCATACCCTTTGACCCAGCAACACCACATGTAGGGTTACATCAGAAAAGAAATCATATAAGTGGTGATAGACCCATATGTACAAAAATGTTTATAGCAGGTCTTTTTGTGGTGGCAAAGAATTGTAAATTAAAGGGGTTTCCATCATTTGGGTAATGGCTGAACAAGATGTGGTATATGCATGTTATGGACTACTATTGTATAATATATAAGAAACAAGGAGCAGATGGACTTCATATTTACCTGGAGCGGCTTATACTAACTGATGCTGAGTGAGAATAGTAAAACCAGGAGAAATTTGTACACAGTTACAGACACAACGTATGTGTTATGACCGATTTTGATAGACTGGACTCTTCTCAGCAGTGAAGTGTTATAAGTCAATCCCAAAAGACTCATAATGGAGAGAAATGTCTACATTCAGTGAAAGAACTAGAAAGAACTGAGTTTATATCCAGATTGAAGCAAACTACCTGATCATTTTCCTTTTCTTGTTTGATTTTATGTTCTCTTTACCATTTTTCATTCTATCTGATCCAATCCATCTTTATAACCTGAATAATGTCTAATGTGCAAGTATTTACAGATCCTATACTTGACTGTATGCTGCCATGGGGGGGGGGAGGGAAGGGAGGGAGACAAAATGTGAAACTCAAGGCATTGTGGAATTGAATCTTGTAAACTAAAAGTAAACAAACAAATTAATAAAAATTATCTAAATACCAAAAACGTTCAAGTTCTCCCAATGCAGCCTGAGGCTATTTCCTCTCCTCTTGATTGATACCACTGGTCACTGGACTCTGATGACTCTGGAAGAGAGAGTAAGACTGATGACTTTGCTCAGCACTGCCTCACTCAAATCCAAACCACTAAAAGTCAAGACATCATCCTTCTGATGACATTGGTTCTCTTAAAGAATGAAGGACAAGCAACAGCAACAATAAGTCCCTAGAAACCCTATGATATCTGTGTGTTACCTTAGAGAGCTTACAAGCTGACCTGGTCCCATCTTAGCCCATCCTTGTCCAATTAAAGTTGATCCTATCTCATTCCCAGGAGCCAGTGAATCTGGTCCACCATCAATGGCCTCAGAATTCTGCTTGGTCCAAAATTTCAATGAAGTGTTTCTCTAAGACAAAGGATGGTGTTCTTGCTTGCACTTATGTTTAAGTACAATTTACTTAATGTAACATTCAACCATGAGGATACCAATCCTATGACCAACTGCATTACTTCCTCACCTACCATATTCTGTTCTTTTTTCTATGCCTATAAAAAGGAGCTGCATCTTCATCTAGGAGTATTTGGCTTAGCTGAGGTAACCATTGACCTACTCTATTGCAGAGTTCATTTTCTGCCAACAAACTATTATTTTGCTCAGAGGGAACATCGCACTATCTACCTTTGTTGAATTTCACTCAGGACCAGGCCTATTAAAAAAAAAGCATTCCTTAATGTTGACATAACTTGCTTATGTGATTACAAAATATTCTTGATCATTCAAATGTCATGAAGTATAGGAGAATTGCCTCAAGACAAGAGATTGTCAAATGTCTTCATTTGGGGGAGGGCAGGAGGAAAGTCAGGGCAATTGGAGTTAAGTGACTTGGCCAAGGTCACATGACTGGTGTTAAGAGTCTGAGGCTGCATTTGAACTCAAGTCCTCCTGATTCCAGGACCTGTGCTCTATTAACTGTGCCATCTAGCTTCCCCTTGTCTCCATTTTCAAAAAGGGAGAAAAGAGAAACAAATATAAGTCAATAAGAATGAATTGGATCTAGAAAAGTATATAATGCATAATGAAAGGCATTTAAAAAAACAGTTTTTATCAAAGAACACGGGGTGGGGTTGGGGGTGGAGCCAAGATGACAGAGTAAAGCAAGTACTTGGTTGAGCTCCCATTCCAGCCACCTCCAATACCTGCAAAAAATGAGTCTAAACAAATTTAGAGCTACAGAACCCACAAAGAGAGAGAGAGAGAAATATTTCCCGCTGAAGGCTCCTGGTAAACCAACAAGAAGGGTCTATCTCACTGGGTAGGGAGCAGAGCACAATCCCACATAGATTGTGCCAAGCCAGACCAGTGGAACAGACTGGCCAGAGCAGACTTTGGGGAAGTTAATCACTGGCAGCTGTGGCTATTTCCAGGCTTTTGAACTCATAAACACCAAACAGAAAGGAAAAGGTGAGTGGGGAAATCTACTGGACCTGGCTAACAGAAGAGCATGTTATGGCTTCTGCTCTGGGGGAGGCAGAGGTGGCAGCCCTTTGCAGTTGCTGTTGCCATTACCTCTGGAGCTCCTGGCCCACAAAGTGTGGGGGGACCAAGTGGCTGAACAGAGGGCATTTACAGGAATCTCTTGACTGGTGCTGAGGCAGGATTCTCCTGCTTTGCTCTGTTTGAATCTGGGTCCCAGTCTTGTGTGGTGGACCTGGGATGTGGAGCACTAGTGTGGCAGACCTTATTGAAGTTGTGGAGAGGAAGTCTTCACAGTTCTGAGATAGGTGCCCAGAAAAAGCTCTAACAACAGCTGCAGAAAACTGCAGAAATTTGGAAAGTAACATTCTCCACTCTGGAAGCAGAGTTCTACTGTGGCAAAGAGCTCAAAAGTAAAGTAATTGGCTGGCAAGATGAAGAAAGAGAGGAAATGAAATCAAAGTATAGAATTGTTTTGTTTTGGTGACAAAGAGTATCAAAACATAGAACCAAAGGAAGACAACAAAGTCAAAATTACTGCATCAAAAACCTCCAAGAAAAATATGAATTGGTCACAGGTCATGGAGGAGCTCAAGAAGGATTTTGAAAATCAAGTAAGAGAAGTAGAGGAAAAATTGGAAAGAGAAATGAGAATGATGCAAGAAAATCATGAAAATCAAATCAACACCCTGCTAAAGGAGACCCCAAAAATACTGAAGAAAATAACACCTTAAAAATGGACTGACTCAAAGGGCAAAATACCCCCCCCCAAAAAAAACAACGAGGGGAAGAATGCCTTAAAAAACCAAATTTACCAGGCATTAAAGGAATTTGAAATACTCACTGAAGAAAATAATTCCTTAAAATTTAGATTGGATCAGATGGAAGCTAATGACTTTATGAGAAATCAAGATACTATAAAAGAAATCCAAATGAATAAAAAATAATAGAAGTCAATGTGAAATATCTCATTGGAAATGCCACTGACCTGGAAAATAGATCCAATTGAGATAATTTAAAAATTATTGGACTACCTGAAAACTATGATCAAAAAAGAGCCTAGAAATCATCTTTCAAGAAATTATCAAGGAAAACTGCTCTGATATTCTAGAAGCTGAGGGCACAATAGAAATTGGAAGAAATTGCCTTTTGAAAAAGATCCCCAAAAGAAAACTACTAGAAATATTATAGCCAAATTCCAGAGTTCCTAGATCAAGTAGAAAACAATATAAAGAATTAGGATGAAACTATTTGAGTGCTGTGGGAAAACAATCAGGATAACACAAGATCTAGCAGCTTCTATTCTAAGGGACTGAAGGGCTTGGAATATGATATTGCAGAGTCAAAGGAGCTAGGATTAAACCCAGGAATCACCTACTCAACAAAACTGAGTATAATACTTCAGGAAAAATATGAATATCCAATGAAATAGAGGGCTTTCAAGCATTCTTGATAAAAAAAAACAGAGCAGAACAGAAAATTTTTCTTACAAATACAAGAAACAAGAAAAGGTAAACAGGAAATAGAAATCATTAAAAAACTTATTAAAATTGAACTATTTACATTATTACATGGAAAGACAATGCATGTAACTCATGAGACTTTTCTCAATATGAGGATAGTGAAAGGAAATATATGTATAAATAAAAAATATATTTGTGTATACATATATATTTGTATATATAGATGGGCATATGTCTCTCTCTCTCTCTCTCTCTATATATATATATATGTACACACACGTGTGTGTGTATATGTGTGCATTTATACAAAAAGGGCACAGAATTAGTTGGTATTAAGGGATGTTATGTAAAAAATAAATTAAGAGATGAGAGTGGAATATTTTGGGAGGAGAAAGGGAGATATAGAATAGGGGAAATTATCTCATATAAAAGAGGTAAGAGAAGCCATTGCAATGGAAGGGAAAAGCAAGAAGGTGAAAAGGAACAAGTCAAGCTTACTTTAATTGGGTTTGACTTTAGGAGGGAATAACATACACACTCAATTATCTTACCCTTCAGCAAAGTAGGGGGGGTAGGTAAAAAAGGGGGAGGTGATAAAAGGGAGGGCAGATTGGGGAAGAGCATAGTTACAAGCAAACAGTTCTGAAAAGGGACAGGGTCAAATGACAAAATAGAATAAATGGGGGGCTGGATAGAATGAAGGGATATATAGCTGGTGTTTCATAACATGACAACTATGGACATGTTTTGCATAACTAAACATGTGTAACCTATACTGAATTGCATGTCTTCCCAGTAGAGATGGGTGAGGAGAGAAGATGGGACAGAATCTATAACTCAAAATCTTAAAAACAAACATTAAAAATTGTTTTTTTATTCAACAGGGAAATACGATATACAGGCAATGGGTTATAGGAATCCATCTGACTCTACAAGAAAGTGAGGGCCAGAGAGATGAAAGAGAGAGCAGATTAGGATAAGGGGTATTCAGTATGCTTGCCATATTGTGGTGGGGGTTAGGTGAGAGATGGGGAGAAAATGTTTTACTCCAAATCTTGTGGAAATGAACATTGAAAAATAAATAAATAAATATTTTAAATTAACTCAGTTTTAGCTCTATTAACAGTCTCTGAGAATCCAGGTTCATTTCACTCTGATGACACACTGGAGTAGCGTCAGTGGAATATTTCAAGCTCTAGGTTTAGTCACATAAGTTTATTTACAACTGAGTAAAGTATAATACCTTTTTAACTATTTTAATAATTGATTATAATTCTTCTTCACAACTTGACTAATGTTTAATGTGAGGGTATTTATAGAACTTATATCTGATTGCATGCCGCCAGGGTGGAGGGTGAGGAAGAGAGGGGGAGAAAATTTGTAACTCAAGGGATTGTGGAACTGAATGTTCTAAAGTAAAAGCAAATGGATAAATTAAAATAAAACACCCTAAAGTAAATAATGTATTTAAAAAAAGAAAGGAACACCAAATTCAAACCAAGCCAGCATAAGTTTATCAAGAGTATTTCAAGGTAGACTTGCTTAATTACCTTTTTGATTATGAAACTATAAAGTTACATTTTAAAAATGCTGAAATAGTGTACTTCAGTGAGACATTTGACAAATTGCCTCATAATATCTTTTCCCAAAAAGTGTAGCAATAAAAGTTAAATGATAAATGCAGAAGGTGACTCTTTGAATAAATATAACCAAACAATGTTGAGTAATGAATAAATGGAATAGTCTTTTTTCTTTTTGTCTTGACTAATTTGTTAACTTACTTTTAGTTGACAAGATTCAGTTCCCCAGTTCCTTGAATTTCAAATTTTCTTCAAGTCTCTCCCCTCCCCCCACCCATGGTGGCATACAATCAGGTATAGGACCTGCAGATACTTTCACATTAGACATTGGTCAGGTTATAAAGAAGGATTGTATCAGATGAAAAGAACAATGGGAAAAAAAAACAAACAAGAAAAAGAAAGAGAGCAGGCAATTTCCTTCAATCTGCATTTAAACTTTGTTCTTTCTAGTTCTTTTTTCTGGACGTAGACATCTCTTTCCATCATGAGACTTTTGGATTTTACACATAACCCTGCATTTCTGAGAAGAGTTCAGTCTATCAAAGTTGATCGTCACACATACATTGTATATGTAATTGTGTAAAAATTTTTCCTGGTTCTGCTCTTCACACTCATCTTCAGTTCATATAAGCCTCTCCAGATAAATATGAAGTCTATCTGCTCTTCATTTCTTATGGTGCAACAATATTCCATTATGTTAATATACCATAACTTGTTTAACCATTCCCCAATCGATGGGCATCCCCTTAATTTCCAATTCTTTGCTGCCACAAAAGAGCTGCTATAAATATTTTTGTACATATGGGTCTTCCTCCTGCTTCTATGATCTCTTTGGGATACAACCTCAGAAGTGGTATTGCTGGGTCAAAGGATATGAAGTTACATATAGCACTTTGGGCATACTTCCAAATTGCTGTCCAGAAAAGTTGGATCAGTTCACTACTCCACCAACAATTTATTAGTATTCCAGTTTTTCCACATTCTCTCCAGCATTTATCATTTTCCTGTTTTGTCATCTTAGCCAGTCTGACTGGTGAGATTTGGTACCTCAGATTTGTTTTGATTTGCATTTCTCTAATCAATAGTGATTTAGAGCATTTTTTCATATGCTTATAGATATCTTTAATTTCTTCCTCTGAGAACTGCCTGTTCATATACTTTGACCATTTATCAATTGGGGAATGACTTGTATTCTTATAAATTTGAACCAATTCTCTGTATATTTTAGAAATGAGTCCTTTTCTTTAATGTCCCAGAGACATTAGTTATAAAAAGTCTTTCCCAATTTCCTGCTTCTCTCTCAATCATGGTTATATTGGCTTTGTTTATACTGAAGCTTTTTAATTTCATGTAACCAAAGTTATCCACTTTGCATTTTATAAAGTTCTGTAATTCTTGTTTCATAATGATGTCTTCCCCTCTCCATAAAACTGACAGGTAAACTATTACTTGCTTTCCCAGATTACTTATGGTATCATCCTTTATACTTAGATAATGCACCCATTTAGACTTTCTCCTTTACCTGGAAGTTTTGGACTTTGGCTGCAACATTTAGTAGACTTTTCAATTTGGGATCTCTTTCACGAGGGGACAGGTGGATTCTCTCGATTTCTATTTTACCCCCTGGTTCTAATATCTCCAGGCAATTTTCTTTGATGAGCTCTTTGAGGATGTTATCCAGGCTCATTTTTTCATCATGACTTTCCGGTAGGCCTACGATTCTCAATATATCTCTCCTGGATCTGTTTTCCAGGTCAGTTGTTTTTCCATTGATAAATTTTACCACTTTTTCTAATTTTTCGTTCTTGATGTTTTGTTTGAGTAATTCTTGGTTCCGCATATAGTTATTCACATAAATTTGGTTGATTCTAGTTTTTAGCTTATTATTTTCCTCAGTTAGTTTTTGAAGCTCCTTTTCCATATCACACATTTTTCTTTTTAAGGGGCTATTTTCTTCATTGAAAATTTTTTCTAATTTTGCATTTTTTATTTTAAAAGAATTATTTATTTTATCTTCTATCTCTCTCATTTTGTTTTCAAGGTTCATATTGAGCTCATCCAAGAATGCTTTCTGTGCTGGAGACCAGTTTCCTGTTGAGGCTTCAGCTGTGGGTATGGAGTCATCACTGTCTCCCTCTGAATTTGTTTCCTCCCTCTCACAATAGTAGGACTCCAGAGTTTTGTCTTTGCAGTCTGCTTTGTACCCATTTTGAGGCAGGATCCTAGAGATGCCCTTCCTCCAGGGTTTCCAAGCCTTTACTGCTTAAAGTTTTGCCCTGGGACAATTATTACTATGTTTTCAGGGTCAGAGTGGGGGATTGGAGCAGCCAGGGTTCACTCTGCCATACTGGTCCCTGGAAGTCCAGATAAGGGCTTTTTAATTTTCTAGGCTGTGGATTGGTAGTCCCAGGAGTAGCTGCTGCCCCTGTATTTGACTCTTACCCTGCTCTGTCCTGTCCCAGACCTGTGGTGATAGGCCTGGCAGTGGCCCTTGTGGTTGGTGGGTAAACTTGCTGCCATGTTGATCAGTCCTCTGCCCGCCTCGGCATCCAAGCCTCTGCCAGGAATAGTCTTTAGGAGAGGCCCCCACAAATTTATCCTAGATCCCATTCAGCTTTAAATTTCATATGCTTTCTTCAAACTATAAATTAAAAATATATATTCTTTGAGTTTTGAACTATGTGATTTCAAAGGAAATTAAAACATTTTATGTGGTAACTTTCCCAAAAGCTTTGGTAGGGATCAATGAACCAATGAGATGATAAATGCTACAAAGTAGATATCAAACGTTTGTATTGTATATAAGCCTCTTATTCAAAGGAATAATCTTACAGTCTTGCACATACACTAATATGACCCATATGTGCTCTTAGAGAAGCACAGTTTGACAGTTCATGCAAGAAAGACCTATTGTTTTCTTGGAGTGGGGGGCAGTGTTGTGGCTTACAAGAGTCAACAGTTTGACAAGAAGGCAAAAACAAGTATAATTTCAGTTTACATACTGCCAAAGTAAACATAGTGTATTCCTGGTGTACTCTATCCTACTTATGCCATCCCTAGAACATTTTTAATTATGAAACCACTTTTTAATACTTTGGTAAGATGTAACTCATGCGGAGAATAGCCAACTTGTCAGTTAGGGATACATAGAGCTTTTTAGGTGGTAAGGTATTGGTTCTATCCCCAAATTTGAAGATAAGTTGAAACATATCTTGGATTTCATCAATTTGGAAGTTTCTTCCAAAGATAGGGATCATCAATCAATGCATACCTGACCATCTTGTTCAACTATTATCTTTTATTCCAAAAGTATATCTGATAGGATTAAGCTAATATACTGAAAGCCTTTTTACCATTTCTCCTGATATTAAGAGTGTAGTGGTAGAACACCCTAGTTGTCCTCCTCTCAGCCTTCATAGTATTGATTTGAACAACATCCCCCACTTCTATTCCTATCATGAAATTTTTGATAGTATATTTTATTCTTCTCATTCAAAATGTCTCACCGGTCATATGTTGTAGTATGTTTTCCATAAACGTGTACTGTTCCAGAGCATTCTTTTTGATGTTCAGTTTACATTTTTTGAGTGCAACTGTATTTCATATCTTACTGGCCTATAGCTATAGTAGGAGGATATCGATAATTAAAAATAAACCTTACCTTTTTGTGGGAGTCTGGAGAGTCTTTAAAAGAGAATGGAAACTTCTAAATGGGAATTGAACTTTCTCTCTTTCTCCTGTTCAGCTCTGGGTCAAGCTAATTTTCTGTCTGTCTTGTCTAACCCAGATATACATCCTGTTGTCAAATTTGATAATCCCAACAGTTGACTCCCTGGATGTTAGTGATAGCACTAGTGAAAGTAGCATAAGTGATTCAGGGACACTCTGCTTCAAGTTGAACACTCAGCATCCATAGTTATCTCAAACAGGGTTGGAAGCAAAATGGTAGTTGAGGTTCTGGTGATAGTTTGATTTGTTGGTACTTGTCTCCCTGAGGCTTCCTTGCTGCTTCAGGTGGCCTGCTTTGCCAACTCAATAGGTGATTTTTTTTTTTTTAGCATTTGATGTTATAATGGATGAGGATTGGTGTCCACTATTCAAATGGATTCTTTTCTTCCACAGTACTTGTGGATAGAAGCAAGTCAGTGGACTGAAGGTGAGTGATTACAGCTATTTATTGTACTAAAACTCCTGGCCCACCTTCATTTGTGCTTGCAGAGAGGAATACTTCAAATATAACTTTCTTTTCCTTTCCTTAACAGTTTTCTGATTTAAAAATGATGGACTATATCACTATCAATTAAGGTCGAGGGAGGGGATACAAAAACAATGATGTTAAGTATAAAATAAGAATTAAATTAGGTCATCACTCTTAATCCACTTTTCCTAGAAATGACCTAGCTTTCTTTGTACCCACTTTATTGATCAGAAAATGCTAGAAAGAATTTTAGAGTAAAGAATATATATATATATATATATATATGTATGTACTTTTTTAAGCAATTGGGGTTAAGTAACTTGCTCAAGGTTACAAGGCCAGTTATTTCTGGGTGTGGTGCTGAGTATCTTAGCCCAGATTTGATCCACAGGTCATCCTGATACTGTAGCCGGTGTTCTTACTCACTGAGCCACCTGGCTGACCCTAAGCAATTGGGGTTAAGTAGCTTGCTCAAGGCTGCATGGCCAGGTGTTTCTGGGTGGGTGCTAAGTGTCTGAGCCTGGGATTCTATCCCCAGGTCATCCCGAAATGGGAGCCGGTGCTCTTACTCACTAGGCTACCTGGCCACCCTGAAAATATTAATTTTTAATACTTTGCAATTGTATTGAAAAGATGGTTTTTAATGCATTTTGAATTTTTTAAATAGTGAAAATGGAAAGTACAACAGCAACAAAAATATACAATATTTAAAAATTATAATGACTAACGGCGCTAGAAAAAAAATAGAGAAAAAGGACCAGGGGGGCAATATGTATAGAATTTTTCAGATGCTGTCCTATTTGTTTATGCTTTGCTTGGTTTTACAAAGCTGTTTTTTTTCTTTCTTTTATCTTCTTTGATATATAGATTGCCTTGTTTGTTAGGCTGATAAAAAAGATTACCGCAAAAAAAAAAATTAAGTGATAAAAAAATCAAAATCCTTAAATGTATTAAGCAAAATGAGATTTTTTTTTTAAAAAGTGAACAAACCCAAGTAATGACATGAAAAAAGAAAGCTTATATTACATCCTGCCCTGAACAGAGAACATCTGGAGTCCTCCATATTTTAGGAAGACTAACACAATAGAGTGGTATCATAGGATAAAGTATTGTTAAACCTTCTGAAGAGCATGAAATGAAATATCTAAGTGAAAGTGATCATAGTGAACCAAAAAAAATGTAAACATAATAGTGTTATTATGATTGTTTCCTAAGAGAAGAAAATGTAATAGGCATAGAAATAAGATCAGAAAATATAGGAGGGTGCATTTCTTATTATTTTGTTGTTATTGTATGTTGTTTTTGTTGATGCTGATCATAAATGGCAAGCATTTATATAATAATTTAAGGTTTGCTCACAATGCGACATGTTATTTCATTTTATTTGAGCTATAAGTATTATTTTTACAACAATTTACAGTTGAAGAAACTGAGGCCAATGGAGGTTAAGTGACTTGTTCAGGTCACATAGGTGATAAGTGCTGAGACAAAATGTGAACTCACACCTTCCTGACTCCATGTCAAACTCTTTTTCCAGTGCTCTTAAATTCCTGCTTTAAAAGGGAAAAAAATTCCTAATAATTGGAGCTGCTTTAATGTTGAATAATAAGTCCCGAAATGCATACTGATTTTTAACCTTAGTGGAATGTAAGTGAAGGCTTGTTGCAATTTGTTGGACATATTGTCTAGGAAATTTATGTTTTAAGTAGAAATTGAACTAGATGATGTCTAAAAGAAATGTTATGATTCTCACGGGATAGGGAAATAATTCCTCATGATTAAAATATTTGTGCTTTCTATTTACCATTACTCTTTACTATTAAGATTGTTTTATATGTATCTTTCTTTGCAAATATAACAAAGTAAATTTAATTTTTTGATATTTTTAAATAAGTATGGCCTTATATTTTAAGGAAAAATACAAGTTATTACCTGGATATAAATGAGTACTATAAGTAAAACGAGAGAAGTTAATGAAAACATTAACTAAGAAACTAAATTATGACTTAATTTCACATAGAAATAGAATTTCTTTAATACATAATAATGAAGTCATTGGACCTAAAAATTGCAGATGTGTTAAAGGAATCTTTAATTCCTTGAGTCATTGGTTAAATAAATCCATGGACTTTTGACTGTATGTATGTTCATTAATCATGAGTCAGATCCTTAAATTTGCTGATGAAGAAGTTATTTTAAGCATATAACTTACTGGAATCATCTTTGTATGCCTAAATTTTAATTATGAGTTAATGGGGTTTTATTTTATTTAATTATTTGTCTTTCCTTTGATTCACTTGACACTTGTTGCTTGTGAGACCTTGAACAAGGCATTTAACTTCTTTGCCCAATAGAAGACCTTAAGGTCCAATTTAGTTCTCAATCCATTTTCTCATGTATAATTTTTTTTTTATTTCAAAGTGAAGCTTTTTGTAAATATGAGTGTCTAGGAATGATCATTATAACCTCTATCTTTTCCTCCAAACACTTTGAGGTTTATTAGTTTTTAACTAGATACACTATTTTATCGGGGTAGCTATGTGGCACAGTGCTTAGAATTCTGGGTCTGAAGTCAGGAAGACCTAAATTCAAAGGTTTCTTCAAAAACTTACTATCTCTGTGACCCTGGTCAAGTCACTCAACCTTGTTTGTCTCAGTTTCCTCATCTGTAAAATGACTGGGAGAAAAAAAAATTGCAAACCACCCCAGTATCTATGCAAAAAACAAAAATGGGTCATGAGTCAGATATAATAGAAAAATGACCAAGCAAGAAAAATTAATATTCCATATGTGTATAGTATATATTAATAATAATAACATTAAATTAATAACATTTACAAATCCCTTTAAGGTTTGCATAACACTTTGCAAATTTTGTGATATTAAATCTCACAGATATTTTGAAGTAGATAATATTTTTTTTTCTTTTTGGAGGGGGGGAAGGTAGGGCAATTGGGGTAACTGACTTGCCGAAGGTCACATGGCTAGTTTTTTGTGTCCAATATCTGAGGCTGGATTTAAACTTAGGTTCTCCTGACTCCAAGGATTTATCCACTGTGCCACCTAGCTTCCCCAGGTAGATAACATTATTATCATTATATTTTACAGATGAGAAAACTGAGGTAGGCAGAAGATAAGCTATTTACCCAAAATCAAGGTAGTTAGTTCTTGAGTTTGGATTTGAATTCAAGTCTTCCTGCCTCTAGGCTTAGGTCTGTATCACTGGTACAAATAGCTGCCTTTATCTTTTTTTTTTTTAAGCGATCAGGTTTAAGTAACTTGCTCAAGGTTACATGGCCAGGTGTTTCTGAGTGGGTGCTAAGTGTCTGAGCCCGGGATTCGATCTCCAGGTCATTCCGACACTGGAGCCCGTGCTCTTACTCGCTGTGCTACCTGGCCGCCCCAGCTGCCTTTAACTTAAAATAAAATAGATAGGAACGTCAATGAGAAGGTGCCTTGTTTGGTTTACCAATCCATATATATATATATAAATTTAAGAATCAATAAGTCAATATGGATTTGTTTAGCAGGCACTATGTACTATGCTCTATGGTAGTCACCAGAGATACAAAGACTGAAATAATATATTACCTATCCTCAAGGAACTTACATTCTACCATAAAAGCTAATATGTGCATATTGAAACATAAAGAAAATACATTTGAAAAAAATGGAATATAATTTTGGGGTACCATACTCTGAGATTGGGAGATGGGAGAAGTGATCCAGGACAGAAAGTGGCCCTCACACCATGTTTTGATGGAAACGAGACAAAAGAGATAATGCATTATTCCTATTGCTAGAATAGCTTCTGCAGAGGGCCTGTTCTGGTCGCAAGCTTCAACTAATTTCATTTTTCGGGTACCTTACAACTACGTTTTGTATAACTTATATGTAACTATTTTTGTACATATTGAATTCAATATTAATATGCAAGCTGATTATGGAAAGGGGATTTTGTGTCTTGATTTTTCTTTGTATCCCCAGAGCAAAGTTCCTGACTTTTACTGTCTAATGAATGCTTGTTGTTTGATTATATCCCAGTATTCTGTGCATTTTTATATATCACTAAAGAACAGTGAAAATGGCTCTGTAAATTTGTAGTCCATGAATTAAAATTAGTACATTCTAATGAGAATAATTGTATTCATTCATTCTTCATATATTGAGCCAAAAATATTTGTTAGCAAAGTACAATGCTAAGTACGTGATGTGAAAAAATTGTACCTATCCATATATATTTATGTATACATGTATGTACACATGTTTGCATATATATTTGTACGTGGGCATGTGCATGCACAGAATCTTTGTGTGTGTGTTTGTGTGTAATCACTAACTTCTAGGTGCTTATATTCTACTGGATATTATCACTTGTATTTAAACACAATATCCATTTTTCATGACCTTGACAGGTTGTGGAAACCAGTTATTCTTTACATAACCATTAGCAATATTTAGTTCCATTGGGGGAAATCATATTTGTGCTATATTCCTAAGTGTCAAAACTATGCAAAATTTGAAATGAAGCCAAGCCAAAGGCTTTTTAATGTGCAAATATAATTATAGTATAATGAAGGAAAAAAATGCAAACATATTTTGTTCCTTTAATACTGATAGGTCTATATCTCTGGTGGTCTTTTTGTACATTTTTATTATAGATATTATCTAGTGACTCATGCCCTATATTCTGGGTTTAGTTTAAGTTAATTGTCACATTCTGATCAATTTTTAAAATGCATTTTCTGTTATTACATCTTTCTATCAATGTTC
Source organism: Petaurus breviceps papuanus (assembly GCF_028583685.1). Taxonomy (NCBI): domain Eukaryota; kingdom Metazoa; phylum Chordata; class Mammalia; order Diprotodontia; family Petauridae; genus Petaurus; species Petaurus breviceps. The sequence goes on along the minus strand of NW_027187283.1, from coordinate 6,686,652 downwards.
AGTTTGAATGAGTGGCTACCTGAACATTAAATAAGAATTTCCTTATATATACAGAAAATGGAAAGATCTCCTATTGTGTAAGCTGAAGCTCTCCACACACAGAGCACTTTCCCTACAAAGAAGTTGAGAATAGCTTCTTTTATTCGACTATGATGGAGTGTCTTGAGGAAAAATGCCAAGGCCAATTAACATGTCAGGAGAAAAACTAATGAACAGCTATTTTTCACTTCAGTAAATTAACTATGGGCATTTATTAGAATTCAGACATTTGTTAAATTGGATAATCATCCTAAAACCAAATAGTTCACTTTACATGAGTGTAGTTGATGTCATCCCTAGTTTTTGCAATATTTAAAAACAAATATTTTATAAGTCAAATAAAAGAAATATCTCACTCTCATAATGGTACTTATACTACTTTTTTTTTTCCTTTTTTTCAAGCAATTGGGATTAAGTAAGGGTACACGGCAAGTTATGTTGGGTGGGTGCCAATATCTGAGGCCAGAACCGATCCCAGGTCTCCTAACACCAGGCCGGAGCTCTTATTCACTGCGCCACCTGGACGTCCCTTACACTGTTAAAGTGTCAGACAAAGCAATGCAAAAGCTTTCAGCCAATTATTAACCCCAGCTTATAATAGCCTTCTTGCTATCATTTTTGGAAAATATAGAAAAACACACTCCCATACATATACACACCCATATACTTATGTGTGGTCAACATGTACAAAAGACAACTCACCATATTTTCACCAAAACCATATCTCTTCCAATTTTTCCTCTTATTGACTGAACCATTGTCTTTGCAGTGACCCATTTTCACAACTTCATTATTATCCTTCACTCCTTAATCCCTGGCATGTCACATATCCAACTAATTCCTACTGTATCCCACTCATACAGCCATCACTTTGATTCAATCCCTCATAACTACTTGTCTGAACAATTCATGAATACATAATGCATGCACATATACATACTGATATACACACATGTTGTAGACATGGATATATATGCATTTATAAATATAAATGTTCACTATAGGCACACACATATACACATATACCATCTACTGCTATATCTGTATCATCTATAGCCACATCTACCTTTATCTGTACCTATATACATACCCATATATCTATCATCTTTCTTTTCCAAAAACCAAACAGAAAAAAAATGCATTTTTAGGGATCTTAGTATACATTTTGAATGTCCATTTCACATTATTTACTTCATACAATGAATTCTAAACATTAATTTTCAAAATTTCACTGCTTCTTTATGCTTTCTTCATAACTTCCTTCTCTTCTCTAGTGTATATTTTTTAAATTAAGTTTTATGTTATTTTTAGTTTACATCATTCATTTCCACAAGATCTTGAGTTACAAATTTTCTCCCCGTCTTTCCCCTTCCAACCACCCAAAAAGAGTGATCCCATTGTATATCCCCTCCCCCAATCTGTCTCCTATATCCTTCCCCGTGCCCCCTGTGACTTTCCAGTAGGGCTAGATGGATCTCTATAACCAGTGCCTGTATATCTTATTTCCCATTTGTATGTAAAAAGTTTTATATATATAACAATTTATTTTAAAACATTGAATTACAGATTCCTTTCCTTCCTCCCTCATTACCCACCATTACTGGGAAGATAAGCAATTCAATATACGTTGTACACATGTAGCTACACAAAACATTTCCATAGTGGATATATTTTGAAAGATTGACTATACTTCCTTCCATCCTATCCCTCCCAGCACTTGTTAGGTTCTGTACATTGACCCTGTCCCTTTTCAAAAGTGTGTACTTCTATCTTTCATCCCCCCCAACTTGCCCTCCCCTCCATCATCCTCCTTCTCATGCCCTTCCTCCCTACTATCCTGTAAGGTGAGATACCCAAATTATTTTGTTTGTCTTTCCCTTCCTAAGCAAAATTCAATGAGAATAAGGTTGACTCATTCCCTTTTGCCTTCCTGTTCTTCCCCTATCTTGTAACAATTTTCCCTTACCTCTTCTATATGAGAAAATTTACCCCATTCTGTCTCTCTCCATCTCCTCTCATTATATTCCTGTCTCACCTCTTAAATTCACCTTTTAAGTATCATCCCTTCCTATTCAATAGCTCCTGTGCCCTCTGTCTATGTATACCTGTGCACATATATACACACACTCACATATGTATTCATATGCCCATATACTCTCCTATACAGACATATGTGTATTTATGCATATATATATACATATACATTTATATTCCCTTCAACTATTCTCATACTGAGATAAGTTTCATAAGTTCCAGTTATCGTTTTTCCATAGAGTAATGTAAATAATTCAAATTTGATAACTTTCTTATTATTTATTTTCCCTATTTACCTTGTCATGCTTCTCTTGCTTCTTGTAGGTAAACGTCAAATTTTCTATTCACTTCTAGTTTTTTCATCAAGAATGCTTGAAAGTACTCTATTTCATTGAATGACAATCTTTTCCCCTGAAGCATGATACACAGTTTTGCTGGGTAGGTGATTCTTGGTTTTAATCCCAGCTCCTTTGACCTCTGGAATATCATATTCCCAGCCCTTCAGTCCCTCAGTGAAGAAGCTGCCAGATCCTTTGTTATACTGATTGTTTTTCCACAATATTCAAATTGTTTCTTCCTAGCTGCTTGTAATATTTTCTTCTTTTTCTGGGAACTCCAGAACCTAGCTATAACATTCCTAGGAGTTTGCTTTTTGGGATCTTTTTTCAAGAGGTGGTCGATGGATTCTTTCAATCTCTATTTTGCCCTCTGGTTCTAAATCATCAGGTCAATTTTCCTTGAGAATTTCTTGAAGGATTATTTCTAGGTTCTCTTTTTGATCATGGCTTTCAGGTAGTCAAATAATTTTTAAATTATCTCTCCTGGATCTATTTTCCAGGTCAGTGGTTAATCCAAAGAGATATTTCACATTGCCCTCTATTTTTCATTTGTATGGATCCAGTTAATAGTACCTTGATTTCTCATAAAGTCACTAGCTTCCATTTACTCCAGTATAATTCTGAAGGAATTATTCTCTTCAGTGAGCTTTTGAGATTCTTTTTCAATCAGGCAAATTTGGCTTTTTAAGGCATTCTTATCCTCATTGGCTTCTTAAGCCTCTTTTGCCATTTGAGTTAGTCTGTTTTTTTAAGGTGCTATTTCCTTTAGTCATATTCTTGACTCACTTTTCATGATTTTTTTGCATCATTCTCATTTCTCTTCCAAATTTTTCCTCCACTTCTCTTTTTTGGTTTTCTAAATCCTTCTTAAGCTTCTTTGTGGTCTGTAACCAGTTCATACCTTATTTGGAAGCATTTTGTACAGGATTTCTGCCTTTGTTGTCTTCCTTTTCTTCCATGCTGTGATCCTTTTTGTCCCCAACATAGGAATCTAAAGTCATATTTCTGTGCTTTCATTGCTTTCTTTGCTTGCTCATGTTGCCACTCAATTACTTGACAAAATTTTGAGCTTTTGCAACAGTAGAATTCTGCTTCCAGAGAGGACAGTATTGTCCCAAATTGCTGGGTGTTTTGCAGCTGCTGGAGCTATTGATTGGCTTCCCTCTCTGAATCCTCCACAAGCTCTGGTTCCTGGTCACACACCCCAGGACCTCCACCCTAGACAGCAATCCAGATTCAAGCAGGTTAAAGCAAGAGTGATTACCCCCTGAAAGGTCCCTTTGCCCCCCTACAATCTGCAGGCCAGGAGATACAGCAATGGCCACCATGCCTCAGCCACTTCTTCCTCTGAGGACAGAGCCAGACCACACTCCACGACACCCTCTTCCCTAAGTCTACACTGATCTTTCACTTTATCTTTGGCATTTATGGGTTCACATTTCTGGAAACTGCCATAGCTGCTGGTGATCTACTCTCTCATATATATATTTAATGTTATAACATTCTATTTTTGGTATCACTACTATTAATTCCTCTGATCTCCTCCCCCCTAATTAAGAAAGACAGAAGAAAAAAACAAGGTAGTAACTAAGAAATAATTGTACCCCACCAAAACAAGTCCTAATATTTACTATATACCAAATATATATATATATATCACTGCACTGTGTGTCCATTATCTCTTTGGAGGTTGTTAACATGCTCCATGAGAGGATTTCTAGAGATATATTTGGTCATTGCTTTGCTCATAGTTCTTGAAAATGAAAACTTTTTCTTTACAACATTTTTGTCCTTGTAGAATTCTTTCTCATTTTTCTGTTCAATTTCATTTTTCATTGGGTCATATTACCCAATATTTTCTGAAAGATTTATTTTTTATTTCTTAGGGTACAATAATATTTTTAACATTCATATAACCATTTTTGACAAAAAAATACTTTCTTAGATTTTGACTCTTTATTTCTTTGCATTCTTCTTTAAACTTCCCCTTCAAGACCATGAAGCATTTTCTTTTTCTATCTTTTTTTTTCTTTTTCTCATTTCTTACTAATCCCTTTTTAGTATTATCTTCCCTCATAATCTCCTTTCCCTTCTTGTTTTTTTTTTGTTTGAAAAACTGAAAAATAAGTTTGATATCTCTTTACACAAATTTATTTGCTGTATTCATGTGTGTGTTCAATTCATCTTTTTATCCATATCAGATAAGTGGGATAAATCTAATTCTTACTCTCCCACTTATCTTTTCATGTTCATATATGTTTCTATGTTCCCTAGTTATGAGAAATAGCAAGTTCCATCCCCTTCTTTCTCCTTTCTACTTAAGTGTATTCCTTTATTTTAATATTCCTTACTTATCCATTTCATAATACCCTCAGAAGAAAACCAACAATTTACCTCAATGTATCTTTTCCCTCCTCTTCCTTATTTAACTTACTCACTATCCTTTGAAGGGTCTTTGTTTGAAGTTCTCATGGACTTATTCTGTGCTTTGATATTGGATTGATTTATCCATTTCTCCAGGTTTAGTTCCTAGTTGGCTTCATGTTGAGCAATATTTCCTAATCTGACTCCATTCTGTGTCTATACTCTGCTTCTTACTTCATTTTTTGGGGGGTGGTATACACTGCTTTGTGGCACCAAGGTTTTCTTAGGTTCTTTCCCTGACCTTCATCTCCTGTGGTTTGCTCGCCTTGGATCTTTGAATTTCAAAATACTGGATCTATATAACTTTATAGTCTCAAGAGAGACTATTTGAGATTTTATGTTCCCTAGGCCAGTGTTGTCTTTGTCTGATCACTGCAGCATTGAACTGATTAAAAAAATTGTTACTCAGGCATTCTGGGCAGTCTGAGACCTCATAGAGTCCTATAAGCTATTTATGTCTAGTATCTGGTCTTATTAAAGAAATGTTAAGAGTTACATAGGAAAAGAAAAGAGAGATAGTGGGATGAAAACTTTTTTTTTTTTTGCATCATGTGTGTTGCCATTCCCCAGAGTAATTTGAATAGACCAGATGGCAAAGGATAAAATTTGACACCTCCACATCTTGTGGTGATCCATACAACAATGAACTGCCTAGACAAACCAGGCCTGTACATTTGAATAAATAATGCAATGAATATTGGAATATCATAAAGCGGACTACCTACATCTCTAGCAATTCTGATTGGAACCTACCTTGGAAAGAGATATAAAATTTTGATTAAAATCATCATGCTCTGTACATTGGTAGGAGTTGTATAGGAGCAGGATCAGAGATGGGGAGGGCTCTTTTCCTATTACTTTTGAACTACTGGCTAACTTTTTTGTGTACTTCTAGAGTAGAATATATTGCTGTAGTTGCTCATTGTTATTCTTGATTATTATGCAGTTCTGTGGGAATATCAGGGTTTCACTTTAGTATGTGCAGAGAAATTGGGCAGTCTTCCTCCTTTTCAGGTAGCCATCTTTACATAATATTCTCACAATAATAATCTGATTGGTCTGCCTACCTTGCATCTTTCCCCACTGCAATTATTCTTCCACTACCTGCAAAAGTGATTTTCTTTTTCCTAGGGACTTCCTATCACCTCTAGTATAAAAGAAAATCAACTGTTTTTTTTTTAGTATGCATAACTTTTTAGTACTTGACTACAATCAACTTTCTAATTTGTATTATATATAATTTAACTTTACACATTTCCGACCAGACAATGTGGTCTTCTTATAGTTCCTCATACATAGTTTTTCTTTGCTTTTTTTTTTTCCATTTCCTAGGTCTATTCCTTTTCACTACCTTATCTCACAGTGACATCACTTGGCTCCTCACCTTTACTTTTTAGAATGAATCCCTGATTTTCTTCAATCATCTGTTCAGTTGACACATTCTGCATGAAACCTTTCCTGATTCTGTCAGCTATTAATCTTTCCACTCCACCAAATTACTTTTTCAACAAATTTTAATATGACAAAATATGTATTTATTATCTTCCCCAATAGTCTTTACATTCCTTGACCTAAACGTATAGAGGAGAGAGCACTGAGCTTGGAGTTAGGAAGACCTAAGCCTCAAATTCTTCCTGAGATACAAACTATCAATATGATACTGGATAAGTCACTTACACTCTGTCAGCTTCAGTTGCCTCTTATGTAAAATAAAGTACATACCACGTAGGCATGCTTATTTAAGAGTCAGATAAGATAAAATATGTAAAGGAATTTCAAAATGTTCACATTGTATATGAATGTTAGTTACTATTATTAAATATCATAGTATGCATGTCTCTCTTTTATCTTCATTGTTTTATTACCCTACACAACACCTGATACATAGTAGATCCTTCATAATTGCTTGTTGGTTGTCCACTTGATTGATTTCAACTTTAATTGTAAAAGATAAATATTAGTTGGTAGATTTTGTGACATTTATTAGGCCTCTCATCATACCTGAACGCATGACTTCTGAAGTCATTACCTTTTGGGATTTTCCATCTTAACTTTAATTTTTTTTTATCACTGAACAGGGACTCAGCAAGGGCAATACCCTGGTCTGGGGCTTGTTTCTGAAACTCTCATGAATGTTGGCTATGGAAGTGATTAACTCTTTAGTCTACGACCCTAAGGAAAGTGTTTTTCTGCTTCATCCTTGGATATCCATTCTCTATGGAAAAATTCTCATATATCTTATATGATTCCAGAGATTCAGAGATTTTTCTCTTTGCCTTTTCCTTATATGTCAAATTCTTCACTAATATTTTGACTGAAATTTTGATGATCTCTTTCTAGTATGATTTACTTCTTGTCTGTTGGGGGAATTTTTTTATCCAATTATAAAACTTCCCATTTTTCCAATAGTATATAATCTCCTAAAAAAGGATAATCTTTTTTACATTTTTTCCCAAAATTCTGATGGTATGTTTGGCACATACTGGATGCTTGATATGTGTTGGTGGGTTGATTGATTAAAATACTTCCACACTTAGAAGTGTTTGTCTGGATGCAATGACTACTAAGGAAACTTGCTAAGATAGTCTGTTTCAGTCCATGGAATAGCAGAGTGGGATGAGAACATTGAGGACATTAATGCTAATCAATTCTTGGCCAAGAATTACCTTTACACCATATTGGACAAGTGAGTTGTTGACTTTTGCTTAAAAATCCTTATTGACAGGGAAAATGATACTACCTAAATTTGATTATTCTACATTTGCATGATTATATTGATTCTGAAAGTAAATAAATAAAATGTATACTATTCTTTCATTTTCAATAATAATAATGATGATAACAGCTAATAGTAATACTACAGAATTTTTCAGGAAAAAGGTGAGAATTTCTTTAAAACACAACAAAATTGTTAGTTAATTATTTTACTCCAAATGAAAGAATAATACATTTTTTTAGTACTTATGCTTGGAATTTTCAATATCAGAAAGTACCACTATGCTCCTCAATAAAGGTCTTCAAGCAAAGGCTTAATGTAAATGTTTATTTCTGGGTCTCAAGTCAGGCCTGATATATTTACTAGTTTGGTGACTCTGGGCAAGTCACTTAACCCTGTTTGCCTCAGTTTCTTCAATATGAAATGAGCTAAAGAAAGAAATGTCAAACCACTCCAATATCTTTGCCAGGAAAACCGCTAACAGAGTAAAACATAATCAGACAGAACTGAAAATGACTGAACAACAACAAAAAGAATGTCTCTCATTAGGTACTATTCATTTCTTTCATGACATCATTAATTTATCAAATCCAATGCTACTCCTACTTTTCCAATTTTAAGTTTAAGAACAGAATTTTCTTCCTATTCTCTCTGAGATCTACCTTATTTATAAACTTAATTTTTATTATCTACCCCCTTAAAATAAACTTAATTTACCCCCAATTTAATGTAACCAGGTTATCATGTAGTGGTTGATAGACATATAAATGTTCATGCATGTGTGTGTATATATATATATATAATTCATGTAATGCTTCTCTTATAATACCTATGTATAATGCAAGTTTCTCTACTGGAGTATTTTATACTACATCTGTAAGAAATGTTTTCTCCCTAAATAAAAGATTGCCATAATATTGTGAACAATTAGCAGTTTAGTAAAGAATACTTTTAAAAAATGACTATTAGATCTACTCAAGCCAGACTTATATCACAAAAATGAACTGAAAATTCTGTAGTTCAACAAAATGAATTTTGCTCTGAATTATCAAAATATTTTCTTAAAAGTTATGATTTTGCCTAGTAACTTTGTGTATTAGTAGATCTGATCCTAGGTTAAAAATTTGCTTGAGAATATTCAAGAACTAATTCCACATACAAAGAGACAGACAGAGGCAGAGAGACAAAGATAGAGACAGAGACAGAGATGGACAAATGATTATCTGGATAATTGATAAGGGGTAATTATCAATGCCACATATTGATTAAGAATGGCACTATTTGCTATTGTTGTTGTTGTTACCTAATACTTAAGTTATTCCAAGTTCGTTGATTTTAGTTCAGTAATAAAAAAAATATCATGGTTGACATTGATGAAAATTTTTAACCCAAAGATAACATTTACATAAGATGAATAAATCTAAATTGAGATTATTTGCTATTATAGCTATTCGAACTATTTGTGTAATGTGTTTCATGACAAAAATATAATTAATTCCCAGTACTGCAGTAAGTATTAAATTTCAATATTTACTATCTATTCTTTTGTGATAGCCTAATTGGCTACATTTTCTAAATTTTAAATTAATGTCAAGTAATAAATTAATTTTAATATCATCATTTGCCACACAACACATAAATAGAAGACACAGAGTGATTGTCTAACCAAAGAAGTTTGTAATAATTATAGAAGAGTTTAGAATTATTCATATAGAACCATACTTAAGTATTGATAACAAAAATGGAAATGCAGGGAATTATGTACAATAAGCATATGGTGATAAAATTCCTTCTATTGCTTATATGGGATCATCTTGGAATGAGTACTTACTTTAAAAAAATAGTAAGTGCACATGAGATAGTAGAACTGGCAAAATTTAAAAGTAAAACTACTAAAATGGAAATAAATATTTAAAAGTACTAAACTTCTCATTAAGATGTTCAAAATGTTTTAGAATTTTTGAGGAACAGAGACAAGATGGCAGAGTAAATGCAAGAACTTGCTTGAGTTCCCACCCCATCCACCTGTTATACCTGGAAAATATGACTCTAAACAAATTTTGCAGCTATAGAACCCACAAAAAGACAGAGAGAAACAAATCTTCTGCTGAAGGCAGCCTGGCAGGAGGGCAGGGATTATCTATTTCACCAGCCTGCCAGAAAAGTGTAGTCCTGCATGAGCCACGTGGGCCCAGAATAGCCCAGAATAGGCAGGAGCACACTTCAGGTGACTGAAACACCAGCAGCTGTGGTGATTTCTATACTTCCCAACCCATAAATCCCAAAGAGAATGTAAAAGGTCAGTAGGGAACTCTGTTGGAAGTGGGTGAGAGAAGAGCACAGTCTGGCCCCTGCCCCCTGGGGGGTCAGAGGTGGCAATGGTGCCCCTGATGCAGCTGCTACCACATGGTTGCCTCTGGAGTTTCTGTCCTACAGATTGTAGTGGGACCAAGCAACCACTAAAAGGGTAATTGCTCTTGCTTTGACCTGCTTGGATCTTGGTCGCAGTCTTGGGTGGCAATCTTGGGGTAAGGAAGGCTAGTGTGCCAGAGCTTGTGGCAGCTGCAGATAGAGCATCCTCCTTATACCTCTAACAACAGCTCAGCAAAACCCAGGAAATTTGGGAACAGCTATCTCTGCTCTAGAAGCAGAGTTCTACTGTGGCAAACAGCACAAAAGTCAACTAATCGGTGGTTAAGATGAGCAAACAGAGGAAGCACAATCAGACAGCAGAATCTTTTTTTTTTGTGACAAAGAAGATGGAAACATAGAACCAGAAGAAGACAACAAAGTCAAAATTCCTGCATCACAAGCATCCAAGAAAAATATGAACTGGTCACGGACCATAGAGGACCACAAGAAGGATTTTGAAAATCATATAAGAGAAGAGGATAAAAAATTGGGAATAGAAATGAGAAAGATGCATGAAAATAATGAAAATTGAGTGAACAGCCTGGTAAAGGAGACACCAAAAAATACTGAAGAAAGTAACACATTAAAAAATAGACTATCTCAAATGACAAAACAGGGCCCAAAAAGTCAATGAGGAGAAGAATGCTTTAAAACACTTAATTTGCCAGACAGAAACATAATTTCAAAAACTCACTGAAGAGAATAATTCTTTCAGAATTAGACTGGAGCAAAGGGAAGCTAGTGGCTTTATGAGAAATCAAGATACTATAAATCAGGTCAAAACAAATGAAAAAAATAGAAGGCAATGTGAGATATCTCATTGGAAGCACCAGTGCCCTGGAAAATAGATCCAGCTGAGACAAGGTAAAAATTATTGGACTACCTGAAAGCCATGATCAAAAAAAAGGAGCCTAGATATTATCTTTCAAGAAATTCTCAAGGAAAATTGCCCTGATATTCTGCAACCTGAGGGCAAAAGAGAAATTGAAAGGATTCACTGATTGACTCTTTAAAATGATTGATCCCAAAAAGAAAACTCCTCGGAATATTATAGCCAAATTAAAGAGTTCTCAGGTCAAGGAGAAAATATTACAGGAGTCAGGAAGAAATGATTTGTCTATTTGTGGAAACACTACCAGGATAACACAAGATCTAGCAGCTTCTACATTAAGGGATCAAAGGGCTGGGAATATGTTATTCCAAAGGTAAAAGGATCTAGGATTAAAACCAAGTATCACCTACACAGTAAAATTGAGTAAAATACTTCAGGGGAAAATATGGATATTCAATGAAATAGAGGACGTTCAAGCATTGTTGATGAAGACCAGAGCTGAACACAAAATTTGATTTCAAATACAAGAAGTAAGAGAAGCATGAGAAGGTAAACAGGAAAAAGAAATTTTGAGGACTTTATTAAAATTGAAATATTTACATTCCTACATGGAAAAACAATAATTGTAACTCATGAGACTCTTCTCAGTATGAGATAATTGAAGGGAATATATGTGTGTATATATGTATGTAGCTATGTATATGCATGCATGTGTATATGCATTGTGTGTATACATACATGTGTTGGTATAGGACAGTGTATGTTTATATGTGTGCACATGTATATAGAGAGAGAAGGCACAGGATGAGTTGAATATGAAGGGATGATATCTAAAAAATAAAATTGAGAGGTGAGAGAGGAATATATAGGGAGGAGAAAGGGAGAGAGAATAGGGTAAGTTATCTCACATAAAAGAGGCAAGAGAAAACTATTACAATGAAGGAAAAGAGCAGGAAAGGTGAAAGGGAATGATTCAAACTTACGCTCATTGAATTTGGCTTAAGGAGGGAATAATATACACACTTAGTTGGGTATCTTACCCTACAGGAAAGTAGGGGGAAAGGGGATAAGAAAGGGTATTATAGAAGGGAGAGCAGATTGGGGAAAAGGTTATTCTGAAAAGTGACAGGATCAAAGGAGATGGAAGGAAATATAATTTATCTTTCACAATAAAACTATTATGGAAATGTTTTGTGTAAACATGCATGCATAACCTATTTTGAATTGCTTGTCTTCCCAGGGGTGGTATGTAAGGAGGGAAGAAGAAAAAGAATATGGAACTCAAAGTTTTAAAAACAAATGTTAAAAAATAGTTTTTTACATGCGTTTGTGGTGTAGAAATCCATCTTGCCCTACATGAAAGTAAGGGGGGGAAGGGAGGAGGATATAAGAGAGAACAGATTAGGCAAAGGGTTATTCAGCAGGCATTCCATCTTGGGGTGGGGGCAAAGGGAGAAACAGGGAGAAAATGTGTAACTAAAAATCTTGTAGAAATGAATATTGAAAACTAAAAAAAATAAATTTAGATAATCAAAAATATTTTAAAATTTTCACCCATTGAAGTGACCATATTTAGAAATTTTTCCATATTCTCATACTTAAAACATACCTATGAAGAGTGTGTTTATTAATTTTCCTTTCAAAACATCCATTTGGGATTTCCACTTAACTTTAGAAATGAATTTTACAAGTGTATGATGTGCTAGAAATTATTTTGCAGTGGAATGTTCAGTATCTTGTAAGGGATTCAATAAAATCAACAAACAAATAAAACTAAACAACAAAAATAATATAGTTCTAGTTTATCAGTTATATGCATAGTGGAAAGAACCCCATATATGGACCCTAAATATGTGATTTAAATACTGAATGGCTCAACTACTTACTTTCTACGTGACTTTAATCAAGTTCAATAACTGTCTCTGCTCATTAGTTTACTTTTATTAAAAATGAAGAATTTAGACTACATTCTTTCCAAGGTCCCTTCCAATTGCTATCATATAATCCTATAGACTCTAGTACTAGGGATGGTTAAGGAAGAAATGTTTGGAGAGTTATCATGGGACAGAAAATACTCTAAAGCAATAATGAAAAATACTTGAATGATAAAATATCCCTCTATTTCTCAAACTATAAACCTTTCTTGAACTTATGAAAATATTTACTCTCACTGTCCCATAACTCATAAAATTATAGAATGATGGAACTGCAAAGTTCTGTTAATTTAATTCAGATATGTTATATATCTACTGTGTACCAGGCATTCTACTCTGCTCTGAAATTACAAATAAAACAAAATAATCTCTGCTGTAGTAGAACTAATGCACCACTATATTGAACAGGATGTATGAAGATAAATAAAAGCAAAATATCTACACAGAAAACTCAAATTAAAACTCAAATAAAGGACATTGACAACTAAAAATATAGATGGTACAGAGTTTAGGATAATGTAGCAAAGTGCTATATTGTTAAAGTGTTTTAATGCCAAATAATAGACTTTGGCATTAAAGTTCATTAATAAATTATATTCCTTCTCTTGTCCACTATCCCACCCATTGTACTAGCAAGTAATACAAAATACAATACAAATATGAAGTCACTAAAAACAAATTACCATACTATCAAAGTTCCAAGAAAAGAAAGAAAAGAAAAATATTTCAATGTCTACTCTGAGTCTATTTGTTCTCTATATAGTAATAGAAAACATTTTTTTATCATGAGTCCTTTGGAATTATGGTGGGTGTTGTACTGTTTAGAATTACTAAGTCTTCCCCAATCTTTAAAGCATTGCTTTTTCTAAGGTGTAAACTGTATTGTTGTTGTTGTCATTTTTCTTCTGCTCATTTCATTTTGTATCAGTTAATACTCAGTGGATTTTTTTTTTCCTGAAACTATCCCCCTCATCATTCCTTACATATTAAGAGTAATCCATTACATTCATATACCATAATTTGTTCAGTTGTTCCTCAATTACTGGACATCTCCTCAAATTTTAAATTTCTTCCACCTCAAAAAGAGTCACTATAAATAGTTCAGTACATATCTAACCTTTTTCTCTTTCTTTGATCACTTTGCAGTATAGACCTAGTAAAAGTCTTTCTGGGTGAATATATATGCTCAGTTTAATAGATTTTGGGGTATACTTTCAAAAGATTTCTCAGAATGGTTGGACTAACAACTCTACCAAGAAAGTATTAATGTTCTTTTTTGAGTTGGATTTATTTTGAATCCCAGCTCACCAAAATTAATTGGTTGTTGTCCAGAACTGTGTAGGACAAAAGAAAGCCCATGCATGTTGAATGATGAGAGAGTTACATAGAAGTGGAGCAAATTAAGAAGGCCAATGAAAAACTTACTATTGTGCTTGGGGTCATGGTATTTCTATGCCTCTGAATTACCATGATGAAATGTAGTATTCAATACATTCCAGGGTTGGCTTATGATCATTTGCTGGAGAGTTTACACACTTGTCTGTACTTTGTTAGTCAAGGTTCTCGAAGGTAGCATCTGGCAGCTTCTATGTTGATGGATCAAATGGCTTAGAATATGATATTCTGGGGGTCAAAGGAACTGGGATTAAAACCAAGAATCACCTACCCAGCAAAACTGAGTATCACAGGGGTGGCCAGGTGGCTCAGCAAGTAAGAGCATCAGATCCAGTGTCAGGATGACCTGGGGATCAAATCTGGGCTCAGATACTTAGCACCACACCCAGAAATAACTGGCCATGTAACCTTGAGCAAGTCTTTACTTAACCCCATGTAATAGGAATGGAATTTAAAGATCCCCCTGTATTGGCTTAGTTTGGGGGTTGATTGTGTTAAAACCCAGAGCTTGTGAATCCCACTTGTGGGATGGACTTGTTGATGTGAAAAGAGAGCACTGAACTAGGAGGAGGTGGTGACATAAATTTAGAGAGACACAAGAAAAGAGAGAGGCAGAAGAACTTTGTGGAAGCAGCATCTTGGAGGCAGAGAGAGTGAGAGGATTGCTGAGGGCCACTTTGAATTGCCCAGGACTTTTGAGAGCTTCCACCCAGAGCTGAGGAGACATGGCTGTTATGCTGGTACTTTGGCTGTTTTTATGTTGTTTTGCAAGATTTGTCCACTGGTGAAGGACAGTCCTGTTGTTGCAGAGGTCTTTGAACTTTGCTGTTGGTTCAGAAGCCCTAAAGAAGGATTTTCCTGTTGTATGTTTAAAGAATTCCTGAAAGGGGGTTTTGCTAATGTTTTCAGGGGTCCTAGGACTCATCTGCAGACAGAGAATGAATTAATGAAGACTCTGGCAATGTATCTTGTGGCCTTGCTAAGCTTTGTCTCCCCAGGAACAAAGATTGCTGAGAACTTGCCTCTTGTCAAGATGAAGAAAAGACCTCCATTTGGGTATTAAATGCTGTGCTTAAGCTTGTTGTAACTCTGGGGTAGATTCAATTGTGATACAAGGGTGGGGAACTTTTGACCTTTTTGTGCTCTTTAATTGAACAAAGGAATGTACTTTACTTATGATTGGAAACTAATCTCTTTTTGAGAACAGGTTTTGTGATGGACTAAATGAATGTACAGGCTAGGGGTGGAGTAGTATTTAGAAGAGGGAATTTGTGATTGATTAAATGAATGTAATGTCCAGGGGTAGGGTAGTTCTTGATTAAATCACACTTGGTAAATTCTGTATTTTGAATTATGCTATATGTTGATTCTCTCTGTTCTTAATATGTCACTGAATAAAATGGAAAGCACCTATGCTGGTATTGTGAAACTTGGGAAGTTGCCTTTGTATTACACCCCAATTTCTTAAAAAAAAAACAACTGAATATCATGTTTCAGGGAAAATATTGTCATTCAGTGGAATAGAGTATTTTCAAGTACTCTTGATGAAATAAACAGAGTTGAATAGAAATTGACATTCAGATACAAGAAGGAAGAGAAGCATGAGAAGGTAAACAGGGAAAAGAAATCATAAGAAACTTATCAAAGTTGAACTATTTACATTACTACATGGAAAACTGATAATTGTAACTGATGAAACTTTTTCTCAGTATAAGAAAAGTTGAAGGGAATAAAAGATATGTGTGTGTGTATATATATGTATATATGTGAGGGTATATGGGCATATGAATATATATGTGAATGTGTTTATATATGTTTCAGGAGTACATAGACAGAGGGCACAGGAGCAATTGAATAGGAAGGGAAGATACTTAAGGGGTGAAATTAAGAGGTGAGAAAGGAATATTATGTGAAGAGATGAGGAGAGACAGAATGGGGTAAACTATCTCATATAGAAGAGTCAAGGGAAATGGTTAAAATGGAGGGGAAGAACAGGAAGGAAAAAGGGAATGGGCCAACCTTTTTCTCGTGGAATTTGGCTCAGGGAGGAAATGACATACACACTAAATAGGGTATCTCACCCTCCAGGAGAGTAGGGGGAAGAGGATGAGAGGAGGGATGATGGAAGGGAGGTCAACCTGGGCGGGGAGGGAAGTTGGAAGCACCCACTTTTGAAAAGGGACAGGATCAAAGTAGAGAATAGAACAAGTGGGAGGTGAGATAGGAGGGAGGGAGATATTGTGAGTCTTTCACAATATATCTACTATGGTAAAGTTTTGCTTAGCTACATATGTACAACCTATACTAAATTGATTATCTTCCCAGTTAGGGTCGGTGACAAGGGAGGAAGGGAATGAATCTGGAATTCAAACTTTTAAAATCAAATGTTTAAATATATATATACTATTATTAATACTACTTGACATTTTGGGAAATAAGATACATAGGCACTGGGGCATATAGATCCACCATGCCCAACTGGAAATGTTGAAGGAGGTATGGGAGAAGATATGGGAGAGAGCAGATTGGAGGAGTGGGGATCCTGTGGGACTGCAATTTTGTGGGCAGTGGGTATGTGAAAAAAGGGGAGAAATTTTGTAAATCAAAATCTGGCGGAAATGAATGATGTAAACCAGAAGTTGATATAGCATTTAAAAAAATAATAACTTCACTTTTCAAATGACAATGGGAATGATCATGAGATTGCTTCTTAAACTGATATTTATTAGCAAAGAGAACTAGTAGTAAAAGTGGAAATATTGAGAACTGAACAACAGTCACCACGGCTTTCTAGAGTTTAAGATGGAGAAGAAAAAAAAAGTCAGGTCACAGACTCACATGTACGCAGAGATTTAGGAATTTCCAAATTTTCTTAGAAATTAATTGTGTTTATAAAATAATAATTAGGAGCCCTTGTCTTCAAATTACATAGTTGAAATAATTCTCAAAGTGGTAGCAAGATCTCAAGAAAAAGTTCAGTGGAAAAATAATCAAGTGAAAATATTAAAAGGGAGAGAGAGTGAGAACTTCTAAAAGAAAAAGGTACAGCAAATTCACCATTCACATTAAAATCCATGTATAGATGAAGGTAACAAGGTAATTATAAGAATAATGTTGGAGCACAGAAACTGAAAATTATTTGAGGCATTCAAAAAGCTCCAAGATGGATTCATATAGAATTTTTTTCAAAAATCAGTGGAGACAAAAAGAGAACTATAAACATGGGAAAGAGCCACTACTCAGGTAAGGTGAGATGATGATATTTAATGTGGAGTAAGTAGCTCCGATTTTCATTTTGTTTTCTCTGAGAAAGAGAATAGTATTCTGAAGGGAATGGACAAAACAAAACAAAGTAAAGTATTTCTGAGGAGTTAAATATCAAATTCTAAAAGATTTTTGTTAAGAAGTTTCATTCAGTATGATAGCATAACCATATAACTAGTTTGACCACTATGACAATCAAATCAATCTTTGTCTTCTTTTGATTGACTTCTCTTCCCTCAAGATGGGACTCTCTATTCAGGCATACACTCAACAAATGTTATTGTCATTTTAAATCATTTGTAAAAATGGAAGTAGCACAGGACCAATTCATATGAGCTTCAAAACTAGCACTCAGTCTAAAACAAAACAAGGAGTAGCTGATTTTGAAAAAGGGAGATGGATTCTCTAAACATTAACAATAAAACTTTTTTTCTTACAATTATTACTAGAATCTCAATTACTGATGTAACTTGTACTTTATCAACCACAAACATTATAACTTAATTTTATATGACTATCCCTTAACAAATGATTTATTTAATGAATCATTAGTTAAGAATTTTAAATTTATTCAATTTTATTTGCTTATGTTATAGATATTCTGAAGTCTTTTGCTATTTTGGCTCTCAGCACATTTATGAAAAATAATATAAAACCTGATAAAGAGAAGGGCATTTTTTAGATTATTTTATTCCTCTAGTCCATAAATATGATACTAAATCAGTTGACAGGCTTTCATGCTTCCTCTAAGGTTTATAGTTATACTACTCATATCAAAATAAGTTGTGCATTTTTTCAAAGTATCTTTATTGCAGATACATAGATATAATATTATAAGACTGTGTACCACCAAAAAAAAATTTATGTATCTAGAGATTCCACTGTAAATAGGCAGGGAGCATTTTATTCATTCATGTTACTACAATTAAATGTCTCTTCCTTCCTTTATATGGAATAATTCCTATAAGTATATTATAGAGTGTTTGATAAGACTAGATAAATCTTGGAGTGATACATGTTTGACATCTAAAAACAAAGAAATGAATAAGAAATAAAACATAATAAAAATCTCCCAAAATTTAAATGACAATAAAAGTAAAAATTTGGGATCAAGAGAATGGACACAATACAACAAATTTCTTATTCTATTAAATATAAAATCAAATATAGGATTTTATTTTATATTATTTTAAAGTGACAAGTTTTAGGCTGTTTTATTTCATTGTTTAAATTTCAAGAGGCGATGATGCTCAAGTAAATAAATTATCACACTCTGCCAAGTTACCACTAAGAAACACACACAAGAATAAATTGATAATAGTACTATAGTAGGTAACAAGTCGCCTTATTTTATGTAAAGTTCTGACACTAACTAAATATGTGACCTTACATAAGTCACATGGTTATCTGGATCTTAGCTTTTATTATTGCCTTTTAAAGTAAGATAATAGGACTAGATAATGTCTAAAGTTGCTTCTGACTGAGCTTTTATTAAATTTCAGGACTTCAGAATTGGCTTTGCCACCTTAAATATTGGTGTGTTAGGATGTATATTTTAGTGAGTTAATATGAAATTTCACATATACAGTTGGTATAAATGCACTGTACCACCTTGGCAGTGATGATTTGTCTTCAAAACTGACATAAACTATATGATTTAGATAGGAGATGAAAAATCAGAAAAGATATGGGCTGATTACAGATGTTTTATAGAAAACCCTCCAGCTCACAGAGGGATCTCTTGTCTACAACTTATGGGAAGCCTTGAACAGAAGTTATAAAGGTTAAAAATATGTGAATGGGGGGGGGGGCAACTAGGTGGCACAGTGAGTAAAGTTTCTGCCTGAAGTGAGTTCAGTTCCGGCCTCAGACACTTAATACCCACACACACACACACACACACACACACACACACACAAAAACTAGCCATGTAACCTTGGGCAAGGTACTTAACCCCAATTGCCCTCCAAAAGGCCAAATAAATAAATGAATGAATGGATGAATGAGCTAACAAACAAACAAATAAATAAATAATAAATGAATAAATAAATAAAAATTTAAAAAATATGTGAATGGGTTTTGATTTCCTCAAGTGAAAAAAAGTGCCCTCAAAGTTAATTATCATAGTAGAAGTAAGGTATAGTGGGGACCTGTACATACTTAATCAATGTTTGATGAATGGAAATGAATGGAAGTAGTGGACATTGTGTTTAATTTCTTCTCCATTGAAAATTATTTTAATGACTTTTTAAATTGTTGATATTTTTATTACAATATATTTATTAATATGTTGCTACCCTTGTCTCCTATGGAGCAAACAAACCATGTTTAGTAACAAAACCTTCAGGGGAAAAAAAACATAAGAAAAAAATTCAACAATATCAGCCAACACAAGTATATCTAATGGTATATGCAGTATTTCTTTTATAGTTACTCATACAGAGAATGAAAGGAGAAAGACACATATTTTCAACAATCAAATGGGTACAGCATTCAATTTTGTTTTGTTCTCACCATTTATACTATTCTAATCATTTTGTATATTTTTCTTTGGTTGTACAAAATTTGC
Organism: Petaurus breviceps papuanus; assembly: GCF_028583685.1. Lineage (NCBI taxonomy): Eukaryota > Metazoa > Chordata > Mammalia > Diprotodontia > Petauridae > Petaurus > Petaurus breviceps. The sequence goes on along the minus strand of NW_027187283.1, from coordinate 6,666,695 downwards.
ATTGTATCAATTCATATGTCTTTTTTACCCTACTCTGAATTCTTCATTTTTTTTCCCTTGCACCATTTATATTATGCTGATTAGTTGTCCCTGACTGATATGAATCTTCCATTTTCTATGTTTGGCTGAAACAAAAATTGTTGTTAAGGATATTTTGTATTATAGCACTGAAGGGAGCCAAAACATCTGATCCAGGAATCAGGCTGGTCCTAAATAAGTTTGCTCTGTGTTATCACCATGGCTGGTGGAAAGTAAATGGTCTTGGGTTTTACATCCTGTGATCCAGAGAGGTACCCTGTTCTGGGATTATTGCCAGAAGATGTTTGCTGCCTTTTATACATTTTTATACCTTTTTCTCTACTATACTATGGTACTGGGTTATCTTTAAGGCCCAATTGTTGACATCATTTTACTGAAAAAAAAGTTATCAAGAAAACCAAGTGAGGTATAAATACCTTTTTTGTTTGACTTCTCTATAAAAATTCTTGCTCATGGTATCAATATACAGATTGCTTGACAATCACTCCTGGACCACGTTTACACATCATACTTTGTAAGGCTAGTGTGTCAGTTTAGAGCTGGCTTAAGAAACTACTCAAGATATCTCTACATAGTACCATTATTTCTTTCCTTGACCCAGTTAAGGTACATAATTAGCAGTAGTATCTCTCTTAGTTAAAAGCGATAGAAATTCTAATTACTTTTTTTAGGCATAAATTTACAATTACATTCTTTCTTTTTTACTTTTTCCTTATTAGTATTTTTTCCAATTACATGGAAAGATAGTTTTCAACATTCATTTTTGTAAAATTTCTAATTCCAAATCTTTCTCCTTCCCGTTCATCTCTCGCTCTTCCCTAATAAATCATGCAATTTAATATAGTTATAAATGTACAACATTGTTAAACATATTCCCATATTAGTGACAGTTGTCAAAGAAGAATCAGAACAAAAAGGAAAAAAAAAACATGAGAAATAAAAAACAAAAACAAAAGTGAAAATAGCATGCTTTGATCTGCATTCAGATACCATAGTTCATTCTCTGTATATTTTTAGCATTTTTCATTGTGAGTCTTTTGGAATTGTGTTGGATCAAAAGATTTCTGAGAAGAGCTAATTCTATTATAGTTAATCATCACACAATGTTGATGTTGCCATGTACAATGTTCTTCTGGTTCTGCTTACTTCACTCAGTATCAGTTCATGTAGGTATTTCCAGTATTTTTTTTTTCTGAAAAAAAGCCTGCACGTCATTTCTTATTGCACAACAATATTTCATTACAATCAGAGAGAACATACAATTTCTGTTAGTTTTATCATTAATATAGTCAATTATGTTGATAATTTTCCTAATATAAATGAACACTACATTCCTTGTATAAATTCCTCTTTCTCATAGTGTATTATCATTTTGATAAATTGCTGTAATCTCTTTGCTAATATTTTACTTAAAATTTTCACAGCAATATCCATTAGGTAAATCAGTATATAACTTTTATTCTCTGTTTCTGCTCTTCCTGGTTTAGGTATCAGCACCATATTTTGTCATGAAAGAAATGTGTTAGAATTCCTTCTTCAGCTACCTTTCCAAATAGTTTATGTAGAATTGTAATTAATTTTTCTTTAAATGTTTGGTAGGATTCAATTTAAAAGCCATTTGGTTCTGGAGTTCCCCCACACCCCAGGGAATTTATTGATGAATTGTTCAGTTTATTCTACTCAAATGGAATTAAGTGTTTCATTTCAGCTTCTGTTAATCTGGGCAATTTATATTTTTTGTAAATATTCATTGATCTCACATAGATTGTCAGATTTATTGGCTCAAAACTGGGCAAAAAAGCTCCTAATTTTTGTTTTAATTTCTTCTTCATTGGTTGTGAATTCACCTTTTCATTTTTGATACAGGGTAATGTAATATTCTTTTTTTTAAGAAATTAATCAAAATTTTATTTACTTTTTCATGAAACCAACATTTAGTGTTATATATTATTTTAATACTCTTCTTAATTTCAATTTTATTAACCTCTCCTTTTGTTTTCAGAATTTATAATTTTGAATTTAATTGGGGGATTTTAACTTTTTATTCCAGATTTTTCTAGTTGTACCCCCCCATTCATTGATCTTCCCTTTATTTATTTTATTCATGTAAGCATTTAGACATATAATATTTCCCCTAAGAACTGCTTTGACTGCATCCCATAAGTTTGGCATTTTGTCTCATTACTTTCATTTTCTTGGATGAAGTTACTGATTGTTTCTATGCTATGTTGTTGGGCTACCTCATTATTTATGATTAGATTATTTATTTTCTGCTTAGTTTTTAGCATACCTTCCTATTTTACTTCACTACATGTAATTTTATTGCATCATGCTTTAAAATTATGCATTAATATTTCTGTCTTTCTTCATTTTATTGTAAGGTTATTATGTTCAAATATATGGTCATTTTAGTGTAGGTGCCATCTACACTGAGAAAAAAGGTATATTCCTTTCTATCCCCATTTGTTTTTTTCCAGAGGGCTATCATATTTAAATTTCCTAAAATTATATTCACCTCATTAACTTCTTTCTTGTTTATTTTGTGTTTAGTTGTATCTAGTTCAGAGAGGGAGAGTTTGAGGTCTACCACTAACCCACCATAGTTTTCATGTCTGTTTCTTCCTGTAATTCACTTAACTTCTCCTCTGAGAATTGAAATTCTATACCACTTGCTGCATTTATATTTAGTATTAATATTGCTTCATTTTCTATAGAACACTTTAGCAAGGTGTAGTTTCCTTCCTTATCACTTTTAATTAAATCTCTTTTTACTTTTGTTTTGTCTAAGATTAGCATTTCTACCCTGCTTTTTCTTTCTGCTTAAGCTGAAACATGATATATTCTGCTCCAGTCTTTTACATTTGCTCTTTGTGTATCTCTCTGCTTCAAATGTGTTTCTCGTAAACAACATATTGTAGGATTCTTGTTTTAATGACCTCTGCTATCCACTTCTCTTTTGTGGAAGAGTTCACCACACTCATATTTGTAGTTATTATTACTAAATATGAATTTCCCTACATCCTATTTTTCCTATTGTTTATATTTTTTCTCTTGCCTTCTCCTTTCAACCTTTCCTTCTCACTTACCTTTTATATCTGTCCACCCCTCCCTCATTCTGTCCACCCTTCTTTTTTTTTTAATTTAAATTTATTTATTTATGTTGAGTTTACAACATTCAGTTCTACAATCCTTTGAGTTTCAAATTTTCTTCCCCTCCTTCTCCTTTCCCCTAACCCACATGGTGCCATATAATCAAATATAGGTTCTACAAATACCTTTACATTGAACATTAGTAAATTTGTAAAGAAGGATTATAATCAATTAAAATCGATCATCAATAAAGGTGAACAGTGAAAAGAAGGGACAAAACCAAATAAAACACAAATGAGAGAGAGCAATAATTTGGTTCACTCTGCTTTCAGGCTTCTGCTCTCCATACTCAGCATCAATTTATATAAATCTCTCCAGGTAGGTTATTATGAAGTCTGTCTGCTCCTCATTTCTAATAGCACAATAGTATTCCATTGCATTCATATACCACAGCTAGCTCAGCCTTACCCCAATTGATGGCCATCCCTTTGGTTTCCAATTCTTTGCCACAACAAAAAGAGCTGCTATAAATAATTTTGTACATATGAATCCTTTTCCCAGTTATCTGATTTTTGGGGGATACAACCCTAGAAGTGATATCCTGGGTCAAACGGTATGCAGTTTTTTATAGCCCTTTGGGCATAGTTCCAGATTGCTCTCCAGAATCTCTGAATCACTTGACAACTCCACCAACAATGCATTAGTGTTCCAATTTTTCTACAACCTCCCCATCATATATCATTTTCCTGTTTTGTCATCTTAGCCAATCTGACCAGTGAGAGTCAGAGAGTACCTCAGAATTTGTTTTAATTTACATTTCTCTAATCAATAGTGATTTAGACCATTTCTTCATGTGCTTATAGATATCTTTAATTTTTTCCTCTGGAAACAGTTCATATCCTTTGAGCATTTATCAATTGGGGAATGACTTGTATTCTTATAAATTTGACTCACTTCTTTGTGTATTTTAGAAATGAGGCCTTTATCAGAGGCACTGTAAAAATTCTTTCCCAATTTTCCACTTCCTTCCTAATCTTGGTTACATTGACTTTATTTGTACAGAAATTCTTTGATTTAATAGAATCAAAATTATCCATTTTTTCATTTCATAATGTTCTCTAACTCTTGTTTGGTCATAAAATCTTCCCTTCTCCATAAATCTGGCAGGTAGACTATTCCTTGCTCTCCCAGATTGCTAACAGTATAATCATGTATACCTAGATCATGCACCCATTTAGACTTGATTTTTGTATACAGAGTAAGATATTGATCTATGCCCAGTTTCTTACATATTATTTTCCAGTTTTCCCAGCAGTTTTTGTCAAAGAGTGAGTTTTTATCCCAGAATCTGGGTTCTTTGGATTTATCAAATAGTAGACTACTATAGTTATTGACTGCTGTGTCTCATATACCAAACTATTCCTCTGATCCACTACTCTTCCTCAGCCAGTGCCAAGTAGATTTGATGACTGCTGCTTTGTGATTGAAATCTGGTATGACTAGGGCACCTTCCCTAGCATTTCTTTTCATTAATTCCCTTGATATTCTGGACCTGGACCTTTTGTTCTTTCAGATGAGGTTTCTGACTTTTTTCTAGTTCTATAAAATATTTTTGGTAGATTAATTAGTATGGTTGTACTTTCTATTGTCCTCTTTTCTTTCTCCTTTTCCCTCCTACTTCTGCTCTCCTTTCTGTTCTCCATTTTTTAAGTCCTCCTCCCAATTTTGCTTTTTCTTTCCACTTTCCCCTACTGCCATATAGGATAAGATAATTTTCTATACCCAAATCAATCTGTATGTTGTTCCCTCTTTGAGAGTATGATTCAAATAATGCTCACCTCCCTTTACTGTAATAGGTCTTTTGTGCCTCTTCATGGGCAAATTTAACATATTCTGCCTCACCCTTTCCTTTTCTACCAGTACACTCCTTTTTTTTAAACACATTTTTTTTTTAACATCAACACGTCAGAGTCAACTTATACCCACACACTTCTATGTATACTCCATCTAACTGCCTTATTAGAGACACAGTACTCCAGAATTACAAATACCTATTTTCCTGTAGAGGCAAAACAATTTAAATCTTATTGAATATTGTTTTTACTTCCCTATTTAACTTTTTCTGTTTTCTTGAGACTAGTATTTAGAGATCAACTTTTCTGTTCAGTTCTGGTTTCTTACTAAGAAAGTTTGAAAGTTCCCTATTTCATACTATGCCCATATTTTGCCCAGAAAGATTATACTCAGTCTTGCTGGGTACTTAATTCTTGATTGTTATCCAAGCTCTGTTAATTTCTGAAATATATTCCAATCCCTCTGATGCTTTAATGTAGAAGGTGCTAAGTCATATATAATATTGACTGTGGCTCCTTGATATTTGAATTGTTTCTTTCTAACTGCTGAAAGTATTTTCTCCTTTACCTGAAAATTCTGGAATTTGACTATAATATTCCTTGGAATTTTCATTTTGGCATCTCTTTCAGGAAGTTAGTGGCAGATTTTTTCAGTAATTATTTTACACTCTGACTCTAGAACATCAAGCAGTTTTCCTTGATGATTTCTTGAAAAATGCTTTCTAGGCTTTTTTTTAAATCACAGTCTTCAGGTAGTGCAGTAATTCTTAATTTATCTATCCTGAATCTATTTTACAGGTCTGTTGTTTTTCCAATGAGGCAGTGTATGTTTTACTCTATTTTGCTCATTCTTTTGATTTTGTTTGACTGATTTTTAATGTCTCATAGAATCATTAGCTTCCACTTACCCAATTATAATTTTAAGGGTTATTTTCTTCAGTTAACTTTTGTACTTCTTTTTTCATTTGGGTGATTCAACTATGTAAGTTGTTTGATAGATTTTTTTTTTAATTCGGTCAATTCAACTTTTTAAGGAGTTGTTTTCTACAGTCAATTTTTGTACTTCCTTTTTCAAGCTGTTGACTTTTTTTTCAAATTCTGCTTCTTAGCTCATTTCTTTTCCCAATTTTTCTTCTATCTATGTTACTTGATATTTAAGAACCTTTTTTGAGTTCTTTCAAGAGAACTCTTTTGACATGAGACCAATTTTCTCTTTGAGACTTCACGTTTGCACTGTGATATTTGTGTACCCTTCTGGGTTCATATTTTTATCTTCCCTGTTGCCATAGTAACTTTCCAAATGCCCTTTTCTGTTTCTTACTCATTTTCCATCCCATTTCATGGTTTTAGAGTTGAGCTCTTTTTCTGGGGTACAGGAGGCACTATCCAAAGGTTCTTGTGCTGGTGATCATGAATTTGGTCAGTGGCTTTCTGTTCTAGGACCTAAGTTACTTGCAGCTTGCCCAGTAACTTGGCCTACCTGACCCTACTGTGGTCTGGTTTAAGGGGCCCACAATTTTCCTGCTATTCTGGGGTTGGAGGTCTCACTGCTGGTCTGCTGAGCCAGGACTGACAGGCCTCAATTATATGTCTATGCTGAGCCTGAGTCTTCTTTTGGCTTACCCAACCACTGTCTGCAAATGGGCTGTGCCACACTTTTACCCAAGTGAGACAGACCTTTCCTGAAATTCTCCTAAGTTATCTTAAGCTGGAAATTTGTTTCACTCCAAATTTGTGTGGGTTCTTCAGTCTGGAATACATTAAGAGGCTTGATTTAATGTTGTTTCTGTGGGAAACTGGAGAGAATTCAGGCAATTTCATGACTGCTTTCTGTCATTTTCTGAAATTTCTTTCTAGAAAATTCAATTAATAGATAGCTCCATCAATATTGTAGAAGTGTAACATTTTTTTCTGCATCCCCTTTAACATCTGTTGTAGATTTTTTTATTATTTTAATATTTTTCAGAGTGAGAGGATGAACCTCAAAATTTCTTTGATTAATATTTCAAGTATTAATATTGATTCAAATCTATATTTCAAAAGGTAGTTTATATTTTTTATTATTTTAAGAACTATTTTTACTATCTATTGACCTTTTCTATATTAGGCAATGTTTCTTAGTGTTTTATAATTATATTATCTTCCCTATTCTTAAGTCCCTTTATTAAGATTGAGGAAATGACCACCCTCCAAGCCATTGAGACTTGCAACCTAGGTGGTGATATGAAATCTATTTTAAAAGTTCTTTTATCTTTTCCTTTGAAAGATATTTTATATATGACCTATTATCTTCTCAGACATAGATCTCCTCTGTGCAGAGCCTTCTGGGCTCCTGGATGGCTGTAATAAATATCTCCTAATTTTCTTTCAAATCAGAATAATCTATAATTATGTTATAAAAATTTTAATTTTAGAGTTCTTCAGATCTATTAAACTATATTTTCTTGTTGAGGGTGAGAGAATAGGAAATATTGCAAAAACTAGAGAATAGATGTTATTAGGGGAAGAGAAAAATATGGAACAATAATGTAGTTAGAAACCCGTGCTCCTAAAATTTAGAGTATATTGACTATGTGCAGTAATGTCATCCTTAATTGACAAATAAAGGTTTCTTTCTCTGCTTTTATTCACACTCAAATACACCTCCCACATTCAGATTTGTATATATTCTCACAGATATTTTCATTTATTTACATATTTATTTATTCATTCATGGATTCATTCATTTACTTATTTATGAATTCATTCATTTGTTTATTTATTTTACTATTTTTAAAAGCATTTCATTATGTAGAGCATAATGCTACTTCAAAGATTATTCTCCAATAAGCTGATTGTAATGTACATATATAAAAATATATAAAATATAAAATAGTACAATATATAAAAATTACACAAGATTTCTTGACACATAAAATATTGAGAACTTTGATGCTCTTTGCTCATTAGTATAAAGGTGAAGCATGAAATAAGGAAGTTTGTGCTTTTCTTCTTGATTAACATATTTATTTAATTTAATCTTCAACATTCATTTCCATAGGATTTAGAGTTCAAAATCTTCTCCCCATCTATCCCCTCCCCCCATATCAAGATGGCATGTATTCTGATTATACCTTGCCAAAATCTGACCTCCTCTCTATCACTTCCCCTTACCCTCCCCCCTCACTTTCTTGTAGGGCAAGATTGATTTCTATACCACATTATGTGTTCTTATTTCCCAGTTGCATGTAAAAACAATTTTTAACATTTGTTTTTAAAACTTTGAGTTCCACGTTCTCTCCCTTCTTCACTCCCCACTGAAAAGGCAAGCAATTCAATATAGGTTATACATATGTAGTTATGCAAAATATTTATATAATAATCATATTTAGAAAGATTAACTATATTTCCCTCCATCGTATTCTCCGCCCCCATTTATTCTATTTTCTCCTTTGACACTGTCCCTTTTTGAAAGTGTTTGCTTCTGATTATACCCTCCCCACAATCTGCTCTCCCTTTTATCACCCCCTCTCTTATTCCCTTCCATCTACTTTCATGTAGGGTAAATGATTGTATGTTATTCCCTCTTTAAGCCAAATCAGATGAGCATATGTTTCACTAATTCCCTCTCACCTGCCACCTCTTGCCCTCCATTTTAAAATCTTTTTCTTGCCTCTTTTATGTGAGATAATTAACCACCTCCCATTCCATCTCTCCTTTTCTCCTTCTCACAATACATTCTTTTATCACTCTTAATTTTATTTATTTATTTTTTGCCTTTTAAAAATTTGTTTATTTACTTTTAGATTTCAACATTCAATTCCACAGTTGCTTGAGTTACAGATTTTCTCCCTTTTCCTCTCCTCTCCCCTCCAGCCCCCAATGGTGACATACAATCAAATATAGGTTTTACAAATACAAACACATTAAACATTAGTGAAGTTGAAAAGAAGTGTTATAACCACTGGAGTGAAAAACAAGAAAGAAGGAACAAAATAAAATTCAAAAGAGAGGGAGCAAATAGTTTGCTTCAATCTGCATTTAAAGTCTGTAGTTCTTTTCTCTGGGTGTGGATATCCCTTTCCATCATGAGTCTTTTTGGAGTTGTCTTATAACCTTGCATTGCTGAGAGGAGCACAATCTACCAAAGTTAGTCATCACAGATACGCTGTGTCTTTAATTGTGGACAAACTCTCCAGGTTCTGCTCTCCTCACTCAGTATCAGTTTACATAAGTCTCTCCAGGTTGTTATGAAGTCTGTCCCTCATTTCTTATAGCAAAATAGTATTCCATTAAAGTTATATACCCCAACTTATTAAGTCATTTTCCAATTGAAGGGCATGCCCTTGATTTCCAATTATTTGCCACCACAAAAAGAGCTGCTATCAATATTTTTGTACATATGTATGGGCCCTCCTCCCACTTGAATGATATTGTTGTGATACAGGCCTAGAAATGGCACTGTTGGGTTTTAATTTTATTTTTTACATATCATATCCTCATATATAACTCACCTTGTGCCTTCTGTGTATGTATATGTGTCTATCTGTCTATCTATCTTTCTATCTATCTATCATCTATCTATGTATGTATCTATCTATACATATATAGACATACACATATACATACATATTCCCTCCAACTATTCATACATAACCTACATATAAACATATATATTCCCTCCAACTACCTTAATACTGAGAAAGGTTTCATTAGTTACAAATATCATCTTTCCATGCAGGAATATAAAGAGTTCAAATTTAATAAGTGCCTTATGATTTCTCTTTCCTGTTTACCTTTTCATGCTTCAATTAGGTCTTGTAATTAAAGTCAATTTTTCTATGCTGCCCTGGTCTTTTCATCAAGACTGCTTGAAAGTCCTCTTTTTCATTCAATGTGAATTTTTTCCCATGCAGTTTTATACTCAGTTCTGCTGGGTAGGTGATTTTTTTTATTTTAATCTTATTTTTTTTACCTCCAGATTACCATATTTCAAGCCCTCTGTTTAATATAGAAGCTACTAGATGTTGTGTTATCCTGATTGTGTTTCCATAACACTCAAATTGTTTCTTTCTAGCTGTTGCAACATTTTCTCCTTGACTGAGGTACTCTAGAATATGTCCAAAATATTCCTAGGAGTTTTCTTTTTGGGATCTCCTTCAATAAATTATCTGTGGATTCTTTCCATTTCTAGTTTGCCCTCTGGTTCTAGAATATAAGGACAGTCTTCCTTGATAATTTCTTGAAAAATGATGTTTGACTTTTTTTTTTCATGGCTTTCAAATACATTTCTTTTATCTCTACTGGATCTATTTTCCAGGTGAGTTGTGTTTTCCAAAGAGATATAAAATATTGTCTTCTATTTTTTTCATTCTTTTGGTTATGTTTCATAATTTCTTGATTTCTCATAAAGTCAATAGTATCTATATCTTACATTTTAATTTTGAAGGAATTATTTTCTTCAGTGAGCTTTTGGACCTTCTTTACTATTTAGGCAGTTCTGCTTTTTAAGGTATTCTCCTTATTTTATTTTTGGACCTCATTTATCATTTGATCTAGTCTATTTTTTAAAGTGTTGTTTCTGGAGAATTTTTAAAGTCTCATTTAATAAGTTGTTGACTCATTTTTCACGATTTTTCTTGCATCACATTCATTTCTCTTTACAATTTTTTGTGTACTTCTCTTACTTGATTTTCTTTTTTTTTCATTTTTCAAATACTTTATTAACTTCAGATTTACATCATTAATTTCAGTTAGATTTTAAGTTATAAAACTTTTCCCCATTTTTCCCCTACCCACTGCCCCAAAATAGCCATCCCACAGGATATTCCCCTCCTCCTCCAATCTGCTCTCTCCAAGATTTTCTCCCATACCCCTTTTGACTTTTCCTGTAGGGCATGGTGGACCTATATATTCCAGTGCCTGTATATCTTTTTTCCCAATTACATGTAAAATAGTATTAATAATAGTATAGATATAGATATAAATACAGATAGATATAGATGACATAGATATAGATATATAAGTTACAATTATAGTGTTTCCATGTAGGAATGTTAAAAGTTCAACTCTGATAAGTTCCTTATGATTTCTTTTCCCTGTTTACCTTCTCATGCTTCTCTTGCTTCTTTTATCTCAATATCAAATTTTCTATTCAACTTTGGTTTCTTCATCAAGAATGCTTGAAAGTCCTCTATTTCACTGAATGATTATATTTTCCCCTGAAACATGATACTCAGTTTTACTGGGTAGGTGATTCTTGGTTTTCATCTCTGCACATTTGACCTCCAGAATATCATATTCCAGGCCCTTCAATCCCTCAATGTAGAAGCTGCCATATCCATAACCCAGAAGCTGGGTTATCCTGATTGTGTTTCCACAGTATTCAAGTTGTTTCTTCCTGGATGCTTGTAATATTCTCTCCTTGATCTGGGAATTCTGGAACCTAGCTATAGTATTCCTAGGAGTTTTCTTTTTGGGATCTTTTTCAGGAGGTGATCGGTGGATTCTTTCAAACTCTATTTTGCCCTCTGGTTCTAAAACATCAGGGCACTATTCTTTGAGAACTTTCTGGAGGATGATTTCTAGGTTCTTTTTTTGATCATGGCTTTCAGGTAGTCCAATAATTTTTAAATTATTTCTCCTGGACCTATTTTCCATGTCAGTGTTTTTCCCCGTGAGATATTTCACATTTCCTTCTGTTCTTTCATTTGTTTGGTTCTGTTTAACAGCATCTTGATTTCTTATAAAGTCATTAGCTTCCATTAGCTCCAATCTAATTCTAAAGCAATGATTTTCCTCAGTGAGCTTTTGAGATTCTTTTTCCATCAGGCAAATTCAGCTTGTTAAGGCCTTCTTCTACTCTTTGCCTTTTTGACTCTCTTTTGCCATTTGAGTTAGTCTGTTTTTTAAGGTGTTATTTTCCTCAATCAGGCTGTTGACTCTAATTTCATAATTTTCTTGCACTGTTATCATTTTTCTTCCAAATTTTTCCTCCACTTCTATTATCTGCTTCTTACGGTCCTCTATGGCCTGTAACCAGCTCATATTTTCTTTTGAAGCTTTTGGTGCAGGAGTTCTGACTTCACTGTTTTCCTCCTCTTCCATGCTTTGCTCCTTTTTGTCCCCAAAATAGGAGTCTAATGTTGCAATCTTCTGTTTGCTTTGTTTCCTTTGGCTCTTCATGTTGCCACTCAGTTACTTGACCCCTCAGCATTTTGCCGCAGTAGTACTCTGCCACCAAACAGGGGAGCTTTTCTCCCAAACGCTGGGGTTTTCTCAGCTGCTGGAGGTATTATTTGGGTGCCCTTTCTGAGACCTCCACTCACTCCTTTTTGAGCTCTTCCATGGCCTATGACCAATTCATAATTTTTCTTGGAGGCTTTAGATATACGAACTTTGACATTTTTTCTTCTTGTTGAATGTTTTGATTTTCTTTGCCACCATTAGAAAATTCTATGATCTGAGGCTTTTTTACTCTGTTTGCTCATGTTTCTATCAAAATACTAGACTTTCTAACTCTTTGTTAAGGTAACACTCTGCTTCCAGTGTTTACAGTGTCCTATCCCAACCTTCAGGGTATTTATTCAACTGCTTTCAGAGATACTTCTAGGTGCTTGTAAATTTTAAGTTCTTACAAGGTGGTATAATCAATGGAGATGTATTTACTCCTTTCCTGGTCTGTGTTCTTGTCTATGATTGGCCACAATCTCCCTTTTCTTCCTTGGAAGTGTCAGGAAGATTTCCTCTCCACTGCAGCCACAAGCTCTGCCACACCAGCACTCCTTCTCAGCACAGGACCATCCCAGGACTTTGACTGACATCCAAGTACAGGTAAAGTATGAGAATCCTGCCTCAGCACCAGCAATGAGATTCCTCAAATTGCTCTCTGATCAGCAACTCAATCCCCCCACTGTCTGTGGACCAGGAGACCTGGAACCAGTTACTGCTGCTGCATTAGCTGCAACCTTTGCCTTCCCTGGACTGGGACCATACCACTCTCCTCTTTCATTGAGGTCCAACAGAGTTTTTCCACTGACCTTCTATGCTGTCATTGGTATTTGTGGCCTGAAAAGTCAGGAAATTGCCATAGCTACCAGTGATTTAATCCCCTGAAACCTGCTTTGGCTTTATCTATGCTGGCATGGCCCATACTGGACTCTTCTCAACTCCCAACACAGTGTAATAAACACTTCCTGTTCACCTTCCCAGCTGTCTTGCGGTGGAGATTTGTTCCATTCCATCACTTTGTGGGTTCCCCAGCTCTAGAATGTGTTTAGAGTCATTTTTAGAGGTATCTGGAGGGTTTTGGGGCGATAGCAAGCAAATCCTTGCTTTTACTCCACCATCTTGGCTCTGGCCCACAGAGGCTTATGAAATATTTATTTTCTTGACATAATATATTCCACCATCCTTTCTATCAGAAATGTTTCATTTGAACCTCAACACTTTATTTTTATGTACATCACAATAATCTCAGAAATCTTTATGAGGTCATGTTTGTATGCCCAAATTAAAGTCTTAAATTCATTATATTGCCTTTACTCTGTTTACTCAAAGCTAGACAACTAGTAACTTCCTAACATAGGAATTTAATTTGTCTTCCTAACTCAAAGGTGGAGTGCTCAATCAGTTCAACCACTTAACTTTCTGTAAGAGTTCTTCCCACCAGTGGTTAGAAATCCCCCCTCATCACAATAAAACATGGTGTTCAATACATTGCAACAGTATTTTCATAGACACAAATGAACAAAATGACTAAATTAATTTTGCTGATAATACCTAAGTATAGTGCCCCCCAGTCCCCCCAAAAAAGATTGTGAATACAATTATCTATGCATATTGACAGCAATATAAAAAGAGCAGAAGCTAGAACACACTAGAGGCAAATGAAAATAATGAGGGTTTTTTTAATGTTAATTTATTCATCTTTATTTTTCAGCATTTACTTCAATAAGATTTTATTTGCAGATTTTCAACACCTCCCTTTACTCCCCTCTCCCCAGTAGAGCATGCATTCTGATATAGGCTCGTCATACACACATTTATATTAAAATATTTTCCCATTATGTTGTAAAGAATGAAAGCCAGTGATGGGAAGCACAAAACCACAAAAAAAGGGGAAACAAAATGAGAGAGAGAGAGAGAGAGAGAGAGAGAGAGAGAGAGCAATTAGTATGTTTGATGTTCAATTTTATTTTTCTTCTGGATGTGGATAGCATTATTCATTGTATGTCTTTTAGAGTTGCCTCATCCTTGCTTTGGTGAGAAGAGGTCAGTTTATCAAAGTTAGTCATCACACAATGTTACTACATTTTGTTTTTGCTAAATAAACGTTTTTAACTTAACGCATTCAAAATGATCGGTTTTGCATTCACAATGCTCTTTTTTATCATAAATTCTTCCCTTTTCCATATATCTGACAGGTAAGTTATTCCTTGCTTTCCTAGTTTGCTTATAATATCAGTCTTTAGGGCTAAATCATGTACCATTTTGACTTTATCTTGCTATACAATATAAGACATTGATCTATGCCTAATTTCTGCCATAGTGTTTTCCAGTTTTCCCAGTAATTTTGTCAAATAATGAGTTCTTATCCCAGAAGCTGGAGTCTTTGAGTTCATCAAATAGTAGATTCCTATAGTCATTGACTACTGTCTTGGATAGTTAAATTATTCCACTTTTCCACCACTCTTTTTCTTAGCCAGTAACAAATAAGTTTTGATGACTGCTGTTTTATAATACAGTTTTAGACCTGGTAAGGCTAGGCCACCTCACCTTGCATTTCTTTTGATTAATTCACTTGATAATCTGGAACTTTTGTTCTTTCTGACGAATTTTGTTGTTTTTTCTAGCTCTATAAAATTTATTTTTGGTAGATTGGTATGGTACTGAATATTTAGATTAATTTAGGTAGAGTTGTCATTTTTATTATATTAGCTTGGTATATCCATGAACAACATGTTTTGCCCGATTATTTTGATCTGACTTTATTTATATGAAAAGTATTTTATAATTGTGTTCATATAGCTCCTGTGTTTGTCTTAGGAGGTAATTTCTTAACATTTTGTGATGTCTACAGTAACTTTAAATGAAATTTATCTTTCTATCTCTTGTTGTAGGGCTTTGTTAGTAACTTATAGTAATGTCTGTGATTGATGTTGATTTATTTTATATCCTGCAACTTCCTTAAAGTTGTTAATTTTTTCAAGTAGTTTTTTTTATTTGAGTTCCTTGGATTCTCTAACTATAACATATCATAAAGAGTGATAGTTTTCTTTCTTCTTTACCTATTGTAATTCTTTCCATTTCTTTTTCTTATTGCTAACTCTAACATTTCTAGTACAATATTATCTTGTTTCCCTGAAGCTGTTCTCTCTTCTTGGAACTTAGCCTGCTCCATGAGAGGCACCAATCTCAGTAAATGCTTATAGGTGAATGAGAAGTGGTCTGACTCTGAATTCTCTGAGACTGTTCCACAACAAGACATCAAGAAACCACAAAAGTTTTTGGCATTCCTGAGTGGGCAGAATTTAAACCTCAAAAGTTCTTGGCATTCCTGGGTAGGCAGGGTCTCTGACTCTGACCTCCCCCTCCACATGGGCTAAACCACAATAATGGACATGCTTGTTTCACCCCCAATATTTGTGGAAATGCTTCTAGCTCACTCTCATTACATATAATGCTTGTTAGTGGTCTTAGGTAGATGTTATTAATCATTTTAAGGAAGGCCCAATTTACTTCTATGCTTCCTAGTGGTTTTAATAGCAATAAATGTCATATTTTGTCAAAGACGTTTTCTGCATCTATCAAGATAATTATATGATTTCTGCTACTCTTGTTCATATGATCAATTATGCTTATAGTTTTCCTAATATGGAACCAAACCAGCATTACTGGCTTAAATCCTCCCTGATTGTAGTGTATTATCCTTTTGATAAGTCTGCTGGTTCCCCTGGCTCCCCTAAGGTACATTGGGAGTCCTGGTGTTGGTGATTGCCTGCTTTACCATCGTGGGGCACAATAATTCCTGCTGGTTTGCTGAGGTGGGGCTTGCCAATGACTTTCTGGTATGACTCCCATCCTGTACCGCTTCCCTTCCACAGAACAAGATAAACATTTTCAGCTAATCCACTAAGGTTTCCGGGCTAAGAGATTGCTGCATTCCATCTTTCTGCTGTCTCCACTGTTCTAGGTTTTTACCTTGGGACAATATTTTCTGGGTTTTTAGAGGTCAATAATGGAAAGTGAGAGTAGCTTACTGCTTAGTCCTCTATCTTGGCTCCCAGAAGTCTTGTCACTCACAATCTTTGTATCTCTAAATAACGTTCCATTCTATTTGGGAACTTTTGGTATCCTTACAGAACCTGCTTATGGAATTAATTAGCATTATTCTTTTAGCTTTTCCAAGAGTATGGATATTCTTTATGCAAATAATAAGTACTAAGGAGAAGAGAATTCCTACTTCAATTTTCCAAGTGTAGAAATATTATTTCTTTGTCTTCATTGCCTGGAGCAATTTTCAATTCTCTTTTTATCTCCATTAATTTTGCAAATGCATTTTCCAATCAAAGTATATTAAAGCAAAAAAAAAAAACAAAGATTCTATGGTACACAGTCAATTATTTTATATGTAGGGTGCAGAGGAATTAATTATTAACTTTGAGATAACTCAAAAGACATCAAAACAAATTCTACATTTGAGAAAAATGTGATCTAAATTTCTAGTTTAAATAATTCATTTTAAAAATACTTCTTAACATCCTACTATGTGTAAGACATTATAGTTTAATCAAAATAAAGGTCAACTAAGATTGTCAATGTTAGATAAAAATTAGCATACAATAGAGATAAAGAACATTGGAAAAAAGAAGTGAAATCATGTAGGAGCAAAGTGTATTTTTTCAAAATTATATACATGCATATTCTAATAAACCACAAACAGAAATTTGAAGAAAATACACAAAAAGAGGCTGTCTGCCACACACAGAAGACAGCTTTAACCTGGAAGAGATATTATTGAATGTTGAGAAATTTAGCCCCCAGTGAAAGTAACATAAAAGAGCATATGTAATGCAATAAAAATGGGCAGGTGGGAAGTCTGCTGAAGTGTAGACGAAATGCTTTTATAATAGATTAAGCCCAGGTTGAAAGATGATCAATAAAATGAATCAAGCAAAGCTTGCTTCCCAAACCAATTCACAGATACAATACTGTGGTCAGCATGAGATTATATGACTTTGCAATAAGTGCTTTTTAAGGAAAAGGAATGCAACAATAACTATGGATTACTTGGGAAAGAGAGCCAAATTCACACTATGAATCTTATAACTGATTTCTGAAGCACTAGTTTCTCATTCCATAGTAATAACATATTTTAGAAAGCTTTTGTAATTGCAGTGATTAAAAAGTAGACCTTGGTTTAACAGGAAAATGAAAGATAAAGAAAGCAAATGACAAAGCATTTTTATCTAGTTGGCAAATAAGTTTAAGGGTTATGAATTTTCCTCTTTTCTAAGTGAATTGCAAAGTCATTAGTCATTGGAATAATTAGGAATTATCCTAAGACACCCAGGAAATGCAAAGTGGAGCCAAGATGGCAAAGTGAATTTAATATTTTTGTCTGAGTTCTCCCAGTACATCTATCTAAGTAACATTTAGAATTCTATGAAACCAAATTTTAATTGAGAAAACCAAGAATAAGTCACAATAAGTTATTTTTTTTCTAGCTAAGAATGGATTTGGAAAGAAAAGAGAACAGACTGTCAGCATTGAGTGTGAAGATTCATAGGAGGATAGCTTGAGGAAATAAGACTTAGGTCTAATAGTTCTTAGAAATTTGTGGCTGATACAACAGCAGCAAAAGCAAAAGCAGCAGAAGTGCCTAAAAGTGTACCCAATGCCCCCAGAAGGTAAAATGATTAAAAGCTTTGTTAAGAAGAGATTCAATACAATACTATATTTATATTGGAAACAGGAAATAGGTCCCATCACATAGTTCCAGGTTATAGTTTTAGGGGAAGGGGAGCAGGAGTACTAACTGTAAATAAGAACTAGAGCTCAGACATTAGGACAGTGAACAAAATTTCTTATGGATCACACCCCCTTGGAAGAATGTAAAACTTACTAGGCCCTAGAATTATTTGTGAAAGCAGCATCACAAAAAAAATAAATAAGGGCCCATAACTTTTCCCCATAGTTAGAAAAAGGGCAGATATACAAAGGCAGTGGTCAGAAGTGAATGCACTTTAGAGGAGGCACAGAATATAAATAGAGAGAGCAGGATAAAGAGAAGAAAATAGAATTGAGACAAAATAATAGTAAGTATTCATAGCTGTGAATGTAAATGGGATGAATTCACCCATAAAAGAGAAGTAGATAGCAGAATGGATGAAAAAAACAGAAACTAACAATATGTTGATTACAAAGAAATAAAAAAAAGACAAGAAAAGTATAAAAATGTAAACATAAAAGAGAAATCATAAGGGAATCAGCAAGGTCAAAACATTTATGTATCTATATAAGAAGATGACAATTATAACACCTAAAGACATTATTATTAGGACAATTAGGAAGAATAGAGAAAAAAGCCCCATGTAATTTTGAGGGAGTGATTTAAAAACATTAAGGTGTGAGAAAGAGGAATGCTCAGGGAGAAGTGGGGAGAGAAAGGAAAAATGGGAAAGGTTATCTCACAAAAAAAGATGTGAAAGGCAGAAATATTACAATGCAGAAAAATATTGGGGGTGACAGAGCTTGAAAATTATTACCACTCTAATCTTCTTAAAAAGAAAATAACATACTCAATCATTAGAGTATAGAAATCTATATTGCCATCCAGAGAAGGAAAAGAGAATAAGAAAATGGGAGGGTGGCTGATAGAAGGGAAGTCAGATTTAGAAAGATAGGGGTCAGAAGCAAAACAACTTTTCAGAGGGGCAGTAGGAAAGAGAGAGAGAAGTATAATTAAGGAAAAATAGAATGAAGGAAATTAATAATCACAACTGTGAATGTAACTGGAGCTTAGCTAGAAAAAATCCTAACTATAAAAAGCTACTATGGTGACAGTGAATATCAAAAAACAAAATTTAAGAAAACAGAGTCAAACTACAATGAAAGCCCCAGAGAAAATATTAATTGGTCTCAGGCCATGGAAGATTTTTTTTTCTATCAATTAGGAGAGAAAAAAAATTGTGAATAGAAATGAGAGTGATATACTGAAAAAAGAGTCAACAGCTTGGCAAAGGAGGCACAAAAATACTGAAGAAAACCATAGGTTAAAAAAATAGATAGGCAAGAGGATGCCTATAATGCCTCAAATGCCTCAAACGGAATTGGTCAAATGGAAAAAAGAGATACAAAAATCCTCTAAAGAGAACTGCTAAAATAGCAGAATCAGTGAAGAAAATCATGCCTTTAAAATTAGAATTGAGTGAGGAGAAGCTAATAACCTTGTGAGATAGCAAGAAACAATGAAGCAAAATCAAAAGAATGAAAAAAATGGAAGAAAATGTGAAATATCTCATTGGGAAAACAACTGACCTGAAAAACAGGTACACAAGAGATAATTTAAGAATTATTGAAACACCTGTAAGTAATTATCAATTTTTAAAAGCCTATATAGACATTATCTTTCAAGAAATTATCAAGGACAATTGCCTTGATATCTTAGATCCAAAGAGTAAAATAGAAATTAATAGAATCCACCGATCACGTAGTGAAAGAGATACCAAAATTAAATCTCCCAGTAATATTACAGTCAAATTCCACAGCTCCCAGGTCAAGAAGAAAGTCTTGAAAGCAGCCAAAAAGAAACAAGTACAGTACTGTGGAACCACAGTCAGGTTGACAGAAGATTTAGCAGTTTCTGCACTAAAAGGATCTGAGAGTTTGGAATATCATATTCCAGAAGACAAAAGAGCAAAGTTTAAAACTGAGAATAACCTACCTAGAACAACTGAGTATAATCTTTTGAGGGACAAAAAATATAGGACTTTCAAGCATTTTTAATGAAAAAAAGACAGATGAAAGGAAATTTTGAATTTCAAATACAAAACACAAGGGAAGCATAGAAAGGTAAATAGGAAAGAGATTCATGAGGGATTCAATACTGTTAAACTGTTTACATCATTACATGGGAAAAATGATACTTGTAACTCTCAAAAACTTCTTCACTATTTTGGCAGTTAGAAGGAATATACAAAGACTGAATGTATGAGTTAGAGTTGAATATGATGGGATATTTTTCTAAAAAAGAATAAAATTTAAGCCTGAGAAAGAAGAGTGTACTGGAAGAGAAAGGGAAGAGGTAGAATGGCGTAACTTATCTGACGTAAAAGAGACACAAAATGAGATTTTGCAGTGGAGCAGATGGTGGAGAAGTGAAGGAGGACAGCTGAACTCTCTTCAGAAGTAGCTCACAAAGAAAATAACATACACACTCTGTTATAGATCTGTCTTACTATACAGGAAATTATGAGGTGGAGCAGAGAAGAGAAAGTGGGGAACTTAAAGATAGGAGAGCAAATAGGGGGAGGCAAAATAAACCAAACACTTTTTTTTAAGCAATCAGGGTTAAGTAACTTGCTCAAGGCAGTTATTTCTGGGTGGGTGCTAAGTGTCTGAGCCTGGGATTTGATCTCAAGTCATCCTGACACTGGAGCAGATGCTCTTACTCGCTGTGTTACCTGGCTGCCCCAACCAAACACTTTTGATATTGGAGAGGGTGCAAGGAGAAAAAGAGAGACAGTGAGACAGAGAGACACAGACACAGACACAGACAAACAGAGACAAAGAGACAGACACAGAGAGAGAGAAAAAGAGACAGAGAGAGACAGAAATAGACAGAGAAACAGAGAAGAAAATCAAGGGGAAAATAGGATGGAACGAAATGCATTGTTATGAATAAAATTACAATAAGTTTCTCTGATAGAATCTTCATTTCTCAGATATACAGAACAACAAATAAAATTTATAGAAATTAAAGCCACTCCTTAATTGATACATGG
Source organism: Petaurus breviceps papuanus (assembly GCF_028583685.1). NCBI lineage: Eukaryota > Metazoa > Chordata > Mammalia > Diprotodontia > Petauridae > Petaurus > Petaurus breviceps. Next base: position 6,645,727 of record NW_027187283.1, on the reverse strand, counting down.
ATATGAACAGTCAGTTTTCAGATGCAGCAATCAAAGGTTTCTATGGATATATGGATACTGCAAATCATTACTGATTATAGAATACTAATTAAAACAACTCTGAGCTATTGCCCCATACTTACCAGATTGGTGAATATCACAGAAAAGGAAAAGAACAAATGTTCAAGAGATATTAGAAAATTAAAGCACTAATACATGATTTAGTGATATTGCATACTGATTCAATCATTCTGGAGAACAACTTATAATTATGTACAAAGGGTTATAAAATCACCAATACATTTTGATGAAAGAATGTCATATTTAGTATATATCCTAGAAAGATTTACAAAAATAAGAAGTAATTGGGCCGGTTTATACAAAATATTTATAACAGTTCTTTTAGTGGTGGCAAATAATTGGAAATTGAGGGACTATTTATCATGGTAAATGGTTTTAAAAGTTTTATATGATTATTATGGAATAATATAATGCTATAAGTAATGAGCGGGGGGGGCATCAAGATGGCAGATCAGGAACAGGACTTCTGCATGGCTCCAACTTCCACCTCCTCCAATTCATGCAAAAAAAATGACTCTAAACAAATTTTGGAGCTACAGAACCATGCTTTGATCCTTTTTGTCACCAAAATAGGAGTGTAAAGTTGGGGTATTTTGTTTACTTTGTTTCCCTCATATGCTCATGAGCATGGAAAAGGAGGAAGACGGTCAAGTCAAAACTCCTGCACTAAAAGCTTCCAAGAAAAATATGAGCTGGTTACAGGTCATAGAGGAGCTAAAAAAAATTTTGAAAACCAAATAAGAGTAGTGGAGGAAAAACTTGGAAGAGAAATAAGAATGATACAATAAAATTATGAAATGAGAGTCAACAACCTGACTGAAGATAGTAACACCTTAAAAATAGACTAACTCAAATCACAACAGAGGATCAAAAAGGCAATGAGGAGAAGAATACCTTAAAAAGCCAAATTTGCCAGATGTAAAAAGAATCTCAAAAGCTCACTGAAGTGAATCATTCCTTCATAATTGGATTGGAGCAAAGGGAAGCTAGTGACTTTATGAGAAATCAAGATACTATAAAACAGATTCAAACAAATGAAAAAATAGAAGGTAATGTAAATATCTCATTGGGAAAACCACTGACCTGGAAAATAGATACAGGAGAGAATAATGCAAAAAAAATATTGGACTACCTGAAAGCCATGATCAACAAAAGAACTTACAAATCATTCTCCAAGAATTTCTCAAGGAAAATTTCCCTGATGTTTTAGAACCAGAAGGCAAAATAGAGTTTGAAAGAATCTACTGATCACCTCCTGAAAAAGATCCCAAAAAGAAAAGTCCTAGGAAAATAATGCAGCCAGGTTCCAGAATTAACAGATCAAGGATAAAATATTATAATCAGCCAGGAAGAAACAATTTGAATATTGTGGAAACACAATCAGGATAGCACAGGATCTGGTGGCTTCCACACTGAGGGATTGAAGGGCTTGGAATATAATATTAAAGAGGTCAGTGGAGCTGGGATTAAAACCAAGAATCATCTACCCAACAAAACTGAGTATCATGTTTCAGGGGAAAATTGGGTGATTCAGAGGAATCTTTCAACCATTCTTGATGAAAATAACAGAACTAAATATAAAATTTGACATTCAGATACAAGAAGCATGAGAAGGTAAATAGAGAAAAGAAATCATAAAGAACTTACCAAATTTGAACTATTTACATTCCTAAATGGAAAAAACGATAATTATAACTTATGAAACTTTTCTCAGCATGAGAATAGTTGAAGGGAATAGAAATGTGTGTATACACACATACACACTTACATATATATATGGATATGAGTGTAAGAATACAAAAAGAATGTGTATATATGTGTAGAGGTATACATAGATAGAGGGCACAGGACCAATTTAATATGAAGGTATGATTCTTAAAAGGTTAAATTAAGAGGTGAAAGAGGAATATGATGAGAAGATATGGGGATAGATAGATTGGGATAAACTATATCATATAGAAGAGGCAAGGGAAAATGGTAACAAATGAAGGGAAGAACAGGAAGGCTAAAGGGAATGAGTAAACCTTATTCTCATTAACTTTGGCTTAGGGAAGAAATGAAATACACAGTAAATAGAGTATCTCACCCTACAGGAAAGTAGGAGGGAAGGGGATGAAAGGGGGGATGATGGAAAGGAGAGCAGGTTGGGGTGAGGTAAGTTGGAAGCACCCACTTCTGAAAAGGGACAGGATCAAAGTAGAGAATAGAGCAAATGTGAGGTGGGATAAGAGGGAGGGAAATAGAGTCAGTCTTTTACAATATATCCACTATGGAAATGTTTTGCATAGCAATGCATGTACAACATATTTTGAATTGCTTATCTTCCCAGTAAGTGTGGGTGACAAGGGAGGAAAGAATGAATCTGGAATTCAAATTTTGAAAATCAAATTTTTAAACATATACATATATACATACATATGTATATATATGCACACAGAGAGAGATACATACATATATATATATACATACACTATTATTAACATCATTTTACAAGTAACTGGGAAATAAGATATACGGGCAATGGGGCATAGAGATCCACCATTACCTACTGGAAAGTCAGACGGTGTATGGGAGAAGATATGGGATAGAGCAGATTGGAGGAGGGAATATCCAGTGAGATCGCTATTTTGGGGTGGTGGGTAGGGGAAAAATAGGGCGAAAATTTGTAACTCATAATCTTGCAGAAATGAATGATGTAAAATAGAAGTTAATAAAGCATTTGATTAAAAAAATGAAGAACAGGTTGCTCTCCCTAAAATTTGAAAAGACATGAATAGATGAAAAGTGTAATGAGCAGAATGAGAACATTATACACAATAAGAGGAAAATTGTATGAAGATAAACTTTAACAGTAATAGCAACAATACAGTGATCCAAGAAAATACTGAAGGACATATTATGAAAGTTGGAGTCCATCTCCAGAGAAAGAATTGAGGGAGTCTAAATACTGATTGAAGTGTAATATTGTCTCTATTTCATTTTTCTTGTTTTCTTTTTTGTCTTGCTTTTTTTCATGGTCTGCCTTATATGGAAGTATGTTTTTCTTGTATAACTTGCATAACACGTATAACATGTCAAATTGCCTGCTTGTCACTGGAAGGGGTGGAGAATCGATGGAGGGAGAGGATTTGGAACTAAAAATTTGAAGAAAAAAAGAGTGATAAAATTGTTTTTACATTTAATTTAAAAAATAAATATTAAATTAAAAATAAAAATCAAGGGAGATATTAATAAAATTGAAAGTAATAAAACCATTAAGATAATACATATGAATATTTTATAAAATAATAAGATATATAAACCAACAGTTAATTAGATTTCAAAAGAGAAGAAAATCTTAATAGCAGTATCAAAACTGAAAAGGGGGAATTCACCACCTATCAACATGGAATTAAAGCAAGTGTTGGGAGCTAATTTTACTGATTAGATTAAAAAAATTCTGACATTTTTCAATTTCAAATTTCAATTTCAAAAATATTAAATGCCCAGATTAACAGAAGAGGAAACAGAAAACATAAATAACTTTATCAAAGAAAAATAAATCAAATAAATCTAATTCCAATCCTATATAATAAATTTGGAAAAGCGGGCAAAAATTGAGTCCTACCAAATTTCATTCAGCACACAAATATGGTTGTGACACCTAAATTATGAAGAGGAAAGGCAGAGATAGAAAAAAATACAGACCATTTTGCATAACTTACATTGATGCAGTAACTTTTAAATATGATACTGGTAAGCAGATAACAACATTATATTACAAATATCGTATAGTATGAGCAGGTGAAATTATATCAGGAATGGAGGCTGGTTCAATATTAGAAAAAAAAACTATCAGGGTGGCCAGGTAGCACAGCAAATAAGAGCATGGGCTCCAGTGTTGGGATGACCTGGAGATCGAATCCCGGGCTCAGACACTTAGCACCCACCCAGAAACACCTGGCCGTGTAACCTTGAACGAGTTACTTAACCCTGATTGCTTAAAAAAGAAAAAAAAAACTATCAGGTGGTAGCTAGGTGGTGCAGTGAGTAGAACACTGGTCCTGGAGTCCCACTTACAAAATGTCAAAAGGGAATGTAAACTGCTTTCAAGCCCCTAAAACTTTCTTAGAAGAGTTTAGGAATGTTTTCAAAATCAAATAAGAGTGGTAGAATAAAAATTGGGGAAAGAAATGAGATGTATGTAAGAGAGAGTTAACAGCTTGGAAGAGGAAAGACAAAAGTAGAGTGAAAAAAACCAATTCCTTAAAAAGTGCAATTGATCAAATTGGGGGGGGGGGAGGGGAGTAAAAATCCACTAAAGTAAACAACTCCTTAAAAAAAGTGGAATTGGCCAAATGAGAAAGGAGGTACAAAATTTAACCAAAGAAAATCATTCCTTAAAAATTAAAATCGGGCAAGTAGAAGCTAATGACTCAATGAGACATCAAGAATCAGTCTAAACAAAATCAAAGAATGCAAAAGTAGAAGAAAATATAAAATATCTTACTGGAAAATCAACTGACCTGTAAAATAGATGCAGGAGAGGGAATTTAACATATTTCTGTCTACTGGAAAGCCAAGATAAAAAAAAAAAAGCCTGGACAACAACTTTCAGGAAATCGACAAGGAAAACTACCCTGAGGAGGGTAAAATAATTATTGAAACAATCCAGTAATCTCCACCTGAAAGACACCCCAAAGTGAAAACTTCATAAAATATCATAGCCAAATTACAGAATTATCAATTTGAGGAGAAAATACTGCAAGCAGCCAGAAAGAAACAATTTAAATATAATGAATCACAGTCAGTATTACACAGTACTTTGCAGTCTCCACATTAAAGGATTCGAGGGCTTTGAGTATGATATTCTATAGGGCAAAAGAGCTTGTATTGCAGGTAAGAATCAACTACCCAGAAAATTAAGCATAAGCATTCAGAGGAAGAAATAGACATTCAGTAAAACAGAGGACTCCCAAACCTTCCTGATAGAAAAACCAGAGCTAAATAGAAAATTGAATCTTCAAATAAAGATTCAAGAGAGGCATAAAAATGTAAACAGGAAAAAATAGCATTCTGTTGAATAAAGTTAAATTGTTTCATCCCTACCTGGGAAGATGTTACTTGTAACTCCTGAAAATTGTATCTTTAAAAGGATATAAAAAGAAGAAAGTGTAGGAATAAGTTGACCCTGATGTGCTAATAAAAAATAATTAAGGAGTGAAAAGAAGGATTATAATGGGAGAAGAAGAAAGGAGGAGGCATAAAAGGGCAAATTATATCATATGAAGAGCTACAAAGGCCTGTTACAATAGACAAAAAGAAAGGAGGGAGGCAAGCATTATTTAAACATTACTCATCAGATTTGTCTCAGAAGTAATAATATACACACTCAATTGGGTATAAAAATCTATTTTACCCTATAGGATGGAGTAGGGGAAAGAAAAGGGAAAGGGGAAGGAGGCAAATAGAAGGGAGAGCAGAAGGGAGGGCATAAATACTAGGTGAAAAAGGGAAAGACTAATGAAAGGGGCTGATGCAACAGCCTTACAATCTAGCCAAACTACTGAACAAATACTCTCCAAAATTCCAAATCCTACCAAGATGTTTTTAATGGTTCTAGAAACTTTGATTGTCTGATTTTGCTTCTTTAATTCTATCATGGTCAAAGTTGAAATGAGAGAGAGAAGTATCTTATATTCTTTTTTTTTATAATCTTATCTCCCACAAAAAACCTAAAGTGGGGGTTTGCCCAGTTTACTGGGATAATTGCTTCAACCATGAAAATGCATTATTTCCCAGTCTTCTAAACTCTCTGGTTAAAGCCGTTAGAAGACATCTTTAATGACTAACTACACTTTCAATCTTTCAAGGTAACAGAAACTAGCTCACAATACAAACATGACACTCACATTTTCTATTTTACAAAAACATAGACACAAACAAAATGACAAGACAGATACAAAAAGACCAGTTTAGCTGAGGCACACAACTTACCAAGGCAGTACAGTTAGACTGGCATTTCCCCTGTTTATCCTATTCTTTCTCTTTTCTTTTACCCTGTTCATTCACAAAAAGTGGATTTCTTCTGACTTTGATCTCACCCAATCTGCCCTCCTTCTATCAGCCCAGCTCTTTTCTTATCTCCTTCCCCTACTACTTTCTTGCATAGTGAAATTAATTCTACACCAATTGGAGTGTAGATATTATTCTCTCTTTGAATCAATTCTGATGTAAGGTTCATGTGCTCCCCTTAACCCTTCCCTATTTGCCCCTCAACTGTAAAAATACTTTTTGTGCGTCTTTTATGTAAGATAATTTATCTCCATTCCACATCTCCATTTCCCCTTCTCCCAGGGCATTATTTATGCCTTATTTTTTTTAAAGGTAATCATACCATCATATTCCACTCACATCTGTGCCCTCTGTCTAGGTATACTCATTCTAACTGCCTTCATAATGAGAAAGTTTTTAGGAGTTACAAGTATCATTTTTTTCATGTAGTAATGTAAATAATTTAAATTTATTTAATCCCTTAGGATTTATCTTTACTGTTTACCTTTATTTTTTAACTCTTCTTTTGCGTTGTATATTTGAAAATAATTTTCCTAATCAGCTCTTGTATTTTCAGCAGGAATGCTTGAAAGTCTTCTATTTCATTGAATATCCATTTTTTTCCCCTGAAAGATTATACTCATTTTTTTTCTGGGTAGGTGATTCTTGGTTTAAATCTTAGCAATTTTGCCCTGCAAATAGCATATTCCAACCCCTCAGATGTTTTCACATAGAAACTGCTAAATTGTTGGTTATCTTGACTGTGGCTCCACAATGAATGAATTGTTTCTTTTAGAATGCTTGCAGTACTTTATGCTTGACCTGGGAGCTCTGGAGTTTTGCTATAATATTGCTGAAAATTTTCATTTTGGCATCTCTTTCAGGATATGTTTGGTGAATTCTATTTGTATTTTACCCTCTGGTTCTAGAATACCAGGGAAGTTTTCCTTGATAATTTCTTGAAAGATAGTGGTCAGGCTTTTTTTTTTTATCGTGGCCATCAGATAGTCTAATATTTCTCAAAGTATCTCTATTAGATCTATTTTGCAGATCAGCTGCTTATACAATAAAAGTTGTTCATTCAAAATCATTCTTTTGATTTTGTTTGACAAATTCTTGGTGTCTCATAGAAACATTAGCTTCTAATTGTTCAACTCTAATTTTTAGGAATAATTTTCTTCCCCTAGCTTTCAACAGCCTTTTGCATTTATCCAATTCTACTTTTCAAGGCACTCTTTTCTTCAGTGGATTTTTGTACCTTTTTTCCATTTAGCCTATTCTGTTTTTAAGGTGTTAATTTCTTCAGTATTTTTACGCCTTCTTTACCAAGTTGTTTACTCATTTTTAATGATATCCTTGCATCGCTCTCATTTCTCTTTCCAATTTTGTCTACCTCTATTACTTAATTTCTAAAAACTTTTTTTTTCTTTCTTTCATGAAATCAGGCCAATTCATATTTTACTTTCAGGATTTGGATTCATGAATTTTGACTTTGCTGTCTTCTTCTGAATTTGCATTTTAATCTTCGATGTTGCCATCATAAATTTCTATAGAAAGAATCTTACTGACATTCATTTTCCAACATATTTCTTGACTTTTAGGTAGTTGTGGTTTGTCCTTCATTCTCTAAGAGAATCATGACATCAGAGATATGATGATATGACTTTCAATTCAATTGGCTTTGAGTAAAGGAGCACTATGTGAAGCCTCACTTCTTCCTCCTGAGTCATCTGGATGCAATGGCCAAATATAGATCAAGAAGACAGGAGATGGGGGCGGCCAGGTAGCACAGCAAGTAAGAGCACCGGCTCGGCTCCAGTGTTGAGAAGACCTGGAGATCGAACCCCAGGCTCAGACACTTAGCACCCACCCAGAAACACCTGGCCGTGTAACCTTGAGCAAGTTACTTAACCCTGATTGCTTAATAAAGAAGACAGGAGATGGCCCTGGATGCAGTGGGAGACTTTGATCTTTTTAAGTTAAGTTCTTTTTGAGTTCTCACTTTGAATGAAGCAATCCCCATTCAGTAAATTGGCCTCTTTAAGAAGGCCCCTTCAATAAAAAATAAATCCAACTTGTAGAGGAAGATTCTCAAGGTTACTGGTCAAAAGATACTTTTAACTGCTAAAATCATGCTCCTCTTCCTGAGTAGAGGGGCACCATCCCAAGCTTTATGTTTTTGTGAAGCTGTGTTCAGGAGCAATTCAGTTCTTCCAAGGTAGTATGATCTAGAGAGAGGTGTGTTTATTACTCTCCTATACTGTTTTATTCTCTGTGAATATCCATAAGCACTCTTTTCCACACCAGACCTGTGAGCAGGGTCCCAGGTTTCCTGCAGCCACAAGCTCTGGTGAGCTATTACTCCTCCTCACCCTGGGACTGAGATCTGGGACTGGGACCCAGATATAAGTAGAGGAATCCCTGTAAATCTTTTTATCAGTTATCCAAACCATTTATCATCTGTTTCTTGAGAGGTCTGGAAACTGCTACTGCTGCCACTGATTAAGTCACCCCCAAGGCCTGCTTGGCTGGTCTGTTGGCTGGTCCAATCTGCACTGGTATAGTCTGCGCTGGCCTGGGTCCATACTTAACCTTGTGCTACAGAAATTTTCTGCTGAATTTCTAAGTTGTCTTGGGCTGAAACTTTTTTCACTCCTTATACCAGATTATGTCAGTCTAAATTTGTTTAGAATCATTGTTTAAGTGTTTTTGGAAGAATTTGGAGAGCTCATTAGAATCCCTTCCTTTATTCTGCTATCTTTGAGTATTGTATTTGAAAGTAAAATTTTCATCCAGCTCTGGCATTTTCATCAGAAATGTTTGAAAGTTCTTTATTTCATTGAATAATCATTTTCCCGCTGAAGGATTACATTCCATTTTGCTTGGTAGATGATTTGTGTTTGTAACACTAGCTCCTTTGCCCTCCAAAATATATTGTAAGACCAATGAATCTTTAATACAGAAACTGCAAAATCATATGATTCTGACTGTAGCTTCATGATCTTTGAATCATTTCTTTCTGACTGCTTATAGTATTTTCTACTTGACCTCTGAGATCTGTAATTAGACTTTATTATTCTTGGGAGTTCCTGTTTTGGGATCTTTTTTCAGAAGGTAATTTTCCAATTTCTATTTTGTGCTCTGGTTTGATAACATCAGTTTAAGTTTCCTTGATAATTTCTTGAAAGATAATATTTTTCTATAATGTTTTTCAGGTACTCCAATATTTCTTAAATTATCTCTCTTCAATCTCTCTTTCAGGTCAGTTATTTTTCTAAGGCTATGTTCCGCCTTTTCTCTTTTTCATGCTTTTGAATTTGTTTCTTTTTTATGTCTAACGGAGTACCTTTTACTTGCCCATTTCTAAGCAATGATTTTCTTCAATGGGCTTTGAGAATTCTTTTCCATTTGATTAATTCTACTTGAATTTTTCACATCTTTTTCCATTTGACTAATTTTACTTTTCAAGGCATGCCTCTCTTCAGTGGACTTTTGTGCCTCTCTTAGCATTTTGCCTAATCTGTTGTTTAAGGTCTTATTTTCTTCAGTATTTTTTTCTGCCCTCTTTACCAAGCTATTGGTTTTTCCCCCATGGTTTTCTTGCATCACTATCATTTCTTTTCCCAATTTTTCCTCTACCTCTCTTACATGATTTTTAGGATCCTTTTCTGAATATTATCCAGTAATTCTTTGGGGGTTCTAAGATCAATCCATCCTTTTTATTACGGACTTTAGTTGTAGCTATTTTGACTTTATTGTCTTTCTTAAAATTTCTGTTTTGGGGGCGGCCAGGTAGCACAGCAAGTAAGGGCACCGGCCCGAGTGTCAAAGTAATCTGGGGATGGAATCCAGGCTCAGACACTTAGCACCCAACCAGAAAGACCTCACCCTGTAACCTTGAGCAAGTTACTTAACCCCAATTGCTTTAATAAATAAATAAATTTCTGTTTTGGTCTTCCCTGTGATCATAGTAATTTTCTATAGTCAAATTCTGTTTTTGTTGTTTGCTCATTTTTTCCAGCCTATTTCTTGATTTTTAATGTCAAATTACACTTAAAGCTCTGCTTTTGGGGTGGGCCAGACACTACTCTGAGCTTCAGGTCTTTTTGTGCATCTGTTTTCGGAGCTGGTTATTTGGTATTTGTTAGTTTTTAATCTGGGATTGTAACCGAGATCTGCATATGGGCAATACTACAGAATCCTGCACCCAATGCCAGCAATGGAACCTCAGTTTTCTCCTTCTGATCAATTTTCCAATGTATTTACCCTTTCTGGACTGAAAGCTATTAAAGACACTGCTGCTGAATCACTTGCATCTAAGGCCTGATTTTGTCTTTCCAAGGTACAGTTTCCTGCTGTTTTGTTATCATGTTGCCTGTACTAGATAGTGGCCTACTTTTACCCCAGTGAGATAGACCTTTCCTCCCAATTTTCTAAGTTGTTTGCTGCTGAAAAATTGTTTCACCCCATCTCTTTGTTGGTTCTGTCACTCCAGAATTCATTTTGAGGCATCATTTTAAAGTTGGTTGAAGGAAAATTTGGGAATGTTCAGGTGAGTCCTATCTTTTCTCTACAATCTTGGTTCTACCTGTTTGTAAAATAACATCTTATTGGCCTTATTATTTTCTCACCAATTCTACCACCTGCCAAAATATAAGGATTTTTTTCTAGAATACCTTGAATATATATATGCTTTTCATAGAAACATTAAAATATAAATAATGGGTATAGAGTCATTTTATATTTGACCTCTGTAAAAATACAGAAAAAAAATAAAAATAAAATACATTTTTTCAATATTTCTCTGGAAATTTGCTGTTATACCTGTAGGAATGATGATTTGTAAACCCAGCTTGCTTTGTTATATTACTCTTGCATTTTCAAATAAGTTACTACCCAAATGTGCCAATGGAAAATTATTTAACAATATGAATTTCTGCTTGAATACTGGACTTCCACAAAAATTGAATAATGTACATTCATATTATTCCTATCTGAGTGAAATGTGTATTCAAAAGCTCTAGAGAGTCAATGCCTAAGATCTAAGTTCATGCTTTTCATTTCTTTGGAATGTATCACACTTGGATATATCAATTCACATCTCCCTTGTCTTGAAACATGATTCACAATGCATTTCACTTAACAACAACAGCACTAGGTACATTATTAGGAAGCTAATATTACTGTGTAAGGAATAAAGGGAGACATCATACTTTAGTAATAAAAACTCTAATCTTGAATCTAGGGGAATAATCAAACCCCAGGAATTACTTTTACATTCAAAACACAATTCATGTTTTTTTTTTTTATCAAGACTGTGAATGCCCATTCACATAACCCTTTTGAAAATTTCACAGAAAAGCAAAGCACAATTTCCCTTATTCTATTTATAATAACTTCAAAAGGCAGAACAGGATATGTTTCAGGTTTTCCACATGCTATAGCACCCTAAACATACATGTATGTGTTTATTCAATTCCTTATTCTCTGCAGTGATGAATTTAATAACTTATCTGAAGACTGAGTGTTCAGCCTATCTAAGTGTAAATCCAATCACAAGCAGCTCTTCCAAGGACTATTGCTGTGAATAACTTTAAGGATATAATCACATATTATAGTGAACTCTATATTTTTTCAGCAATAAACTAAAGCATAACATTCAAGACTCACAAGAATATAGTCTTAAACAAAACATATCATTCAGCAAGTCACAATCTCATCAGTCAATACTGAGTACCCAAGTAAAGTCTTTCATCTTAACTTGAAGCTGACTTCCAAAACCCATGTCTCCTTTTCCTGGCCAATATATACACATGTTGCCTGCACTTTCATCTCAATGTACTTTCTGTCTGGCAAAGTAACACAAACCAACAGACAAAGTTTCTGCACGAGAAATCAAACAAAAATTAACAGTAAAGGTCCAGGATTTCTAGCAGTAAAGTCCTTTTTAGAGCTTCTGTGTCAGTGTAATTGTAATGTAATTTGAATTGGAAGATCCCTGTGTGTTGGCAAAGGTAGCAGGTGCTTAGCCCTTAGTAATTGATCAAGCCTCTGTTGGGGAGACAAAAGGTATAAACTCCTGTTTCCTCTTGAGGATGTAACAAGAAGGGGTTAGCTGAAACAGGAAGTAGCTAATGCTGTGTATATAAGAAAAGCCCCAGAGAGGCACAGTCAGAATTTCTTGGGGCCAACATCTGGTCGCAGAGCAGCTAGAGAAGAGAGAATGAAGAACTGAGCAAAATTTCCTGAAAACTTGTGGTGGTGGAGCTTCTTCTGAACAGGAATCTAGGAGCCCTGGAGTCCAAGAACCAGGAGCCCAGGTGACAGAGGAGCCCAGGAACCAGAAACCCAGAAGAAGACTGAGGAAGTAGAATAATGAGGAATCATGACTGGGATGCTGAGCCTTTGTCTGTTTGTGGTTTTGTTGAGCCTTGAAATCCTGGGAGCAGAAGGATTTGAGATGGACTGGACCCTGTGAACTCCAGTGTGGAGCACAACCTACCCAGCGAGCTGGACAAGGAACTGGGAGCTTTCTGCCATTGAACCCAGGTGACAGTCTGGTGAACCCAGGTAGAATCTGGGACCATGGAAGGGTATCCAGAGGATCTGAGAACTGGCCCCAAGTGAAGATAAAAAGACCTTTCTGTGGGTACTGAGTAATGATGAAATTGTAGTTTACTAGTGGACTAGGGGTAGAGGGTCAGCATTTTTCTATTGTACTTAGTGATCAAGTGATACTTACTAATTGATTGCTAAATAAGTGACTGATAGAGTTAATAAAGTGTGACCCAGGAGTGGAAGACTTTTACTATTGTACTTTGAGATGATAGTTCTTTGTTCTAAATATTGTGACCACTTTGATGAAAACTATGTTGCCATTTTAATTAAAACTGTTGTGAATACTATATTGTGATTTTCTGTGATAACTTGTAATCTTGTGAATTCTGTACCTTGATTTTCTGTGGATGTTTTGCTTTGATTTGTTACGGAATAGAGTGTTCAATATACTGTGAAATCGGAATCTTAAAAGCTGTTCACAGTAGCAGTCCTCTAGAAAGCTGCTTATGCAAGGCATTACAATCAGCAATAAAGTTCTCTTTCAGGGCTTCTATATCAGCAGTAAAGTCCTCTTACAGCATATAGAATATATAGTTTTGACAAAGTAACATCAACACAGAGAACAGACAGACAGAATGCCAAAATCATCCCTTAGACAGTTCATCATTCCTGCTCATTCCCCCAGCTCATTACAGGAATTCCTCTTCTTGCCTGTGAGTAGCTAAAGTGTTTTTTTAATTTTTAATACTGTATTCCTTATCTTGCTCCCCATAGCAACTCTTCCCAGGTATCCAAACCACCTGTGTCTCTGACACAACTGATGATGTCACCTCCTATTTCACAGAGAATATTGAAGATATCTACAAGTCTTCTTTAACTTCCCTCCTTCCCAATGCTAACATATTTACTTTTTCCTTCTCTGCACATTATTGTTCTTTTCATTGATATGAAAGGAAGAACTATTTCCATTCCTTGCATAATATAATAAGCCCACTTTAAACTGAATTCCTCAAGTAACAACTCTATCAACCAATGATTGATTTAAAGATACCTAGACAGATATAGATATGGAAATGAATATGTATAGGGAGACAGAGACAGCCATATAGAAATGATAGAAATAGATTCAAACATAGGCAGAGACATAGAGAATTTATTTTAAAAATTATATGTCATAATGAAGGCATAAAGTTAAATAACAGTGACAAATATGATTGTATTTATAGTCTGATAGACTATACCCTCATTCATCTTATGTCTCTCCTTCTTCACGGACTCCTTCCTATCTCGTTATAAAACTGATGAGGAAGCATATTGAAAAAAGAGTATAGATTTCATGTTATTATATTCCCACCACATAAAGACTTCTCAATCCATTACTAACTGGAATCTGCTTCCACTATTCTACTAAACCACATATATGAGTGCATGTATATGTATATATATATATATATATATATATAAATGAATGTATATATGTGTGTGTATATATGTATGTGTGTATATACATATATGTATATGTCTCTTTTGTATACAAATAGAGAGAAAGAGAGATATGTATGGGTGTGCATAATTCTGAAGTTAAATATCACTTAAAAACATTTTCATATAAGTTGCAGAATTGCAAAAGATGATTCCATATAAAATTGTGAATATATATATATATTTCCTAGTACTTGATCATTTCTTTAAAGTACATAATACATTTTCCATCTTACTTTAATAAGCCTTGCTTTTCTATGCTTTCTTTTGCATATACTGCTGTTCTTTTCTGTGGATTTAAAACTGCTATCTTCAGCATCTTCTTATCAACTCTCTTTTACAAATGACATGAGAGTGGACAGGACAATAGAGTGGGAAGAAGCCAGACATGGGTTTAAAACTTAGTTCCAACAATCACTAGCTTGATAACCCTGGGAAAATTTGTAATTTCTTGGAGTCTCAGTTTCCTCATCTGTCAACCTGAACAAATTGCTTTTGAAGGTCTCTAAAGTTATTTCCACGTTTATAATTATGAAGCCTGAAACCCCCAATGCAATCTATACACATCCTGGGTTGGAAGTAATATGTGTCCCCTTTGAAACCCAACCATCTCATATGATCACAAATGAGAGGACAGGGGTTATGCCAGAGGGGGTACTGCATTATGAAGCTGTGATCACAGAATCATAGGATTTCAGAATTTAAAATTACATCATCTGCCAGTAAGTCAGATATATACTTAAAAAAAAAAAAACTTCTCACCATACAACAAGAGGGCATTCAGACTTTACTTGAAAGAAATGAGTGGAAGTAGTCTTCCAGGAGCCAAGATGGTGGAGCAAGCAGTAAGTCACTCTCTCTCCCTTATTGACTTCAAAATTCTAGAAAATATTGTCCCAGAAAATATCCTGGAAGAGCAGAGACAGTAGAAAGATGAGGTACAGCACTCTTTTAGCCCAGGAGATTTGGGATATTAACAGGAAAGGTCCCTCTTGCTCTGGTGGAAGGGGGCAGTCCAGATCAGGAGGCTTCCTGGAAAGCCCTACCTCAGCAGTGGGAGATCCCGAGGCCCAGGGTGGTCTATCAGGGAAGTGCCAATGCCAGAACCCACTGTGTGTCTTGGCATAGCCAGGGGAACCTGCAAATGCCAACTCAGAGAACCAACTGACTAGCCTGTAGGCAGTCATCCTCCAGCAGCCAAACCTCTCTGCACTTCAGCTCAGCTATGTGTGGGTAAGCATCCTTCACAGCTTAAGCCTCATGTGCTTCAGTAGAGTCCTAACCACATATATGTCCTCCAGCAACCAGGCCTCATGTACTTTGGTGCAACCCTAGGTGAGCAGGAATGCTCCAGTAGCCAGACCCCCCCATGACCACCACTGGCAACTTCAGTGTAGCCCAGGGGGAAAAAAAAAACCTTCCTAGCCTCAGTACACACCACCCACCACCACTAGGATACCAGCTCAGCATCAGGTAAGCTACCAGACCTCTAAAGACTCCACCAGAGGCCACAGCATGCCTAGCCAATGATCAGGCCCCTGGACCCCAGCACAAGAAGCTTGGGAATATGCCTCCTGTTCCCAGAAGCAGAGATCAACATTAAACGCCAGGAAAAGGGCAAAAACCATGTGCAAAAGAAAATAATAACACTGACCATACAAAATTATTATGTTAACAGGGAAGATCAAAGCAAAAATTTGGAAGGGAACAATATTGTCAATATACCCACAAAAAAAAGCATTAAAGGTTTGTGGTCTCAATAAACTGGTCTCCAGCCCAAAATGTTATCTTGTAAGAGCTCAAGTATTTTAAAAGTAAAATAAGAGAGGTAGAAGGAAAAAAAAAAACAATAGGAAAAGAAATGAGAGGTATGAGAGTCAAAAACTTGGAAAAAGAAAGGCAAAATAATTTCTTAAAAAATGCAATTGGTCAAGCGAAAAAAAATTCACTAAAGAAAAATCTCCTTAAAAAGTAGAATTGATCAAATGGAAAATGAGGTACAAAAATTCACTGAATAGAACTCCGCACACACACACACACACACACACACACACACAATTTATTTATTTAAAATATGTTTACATGTTATATTAATTGTATTATCTTATGGCATGTTATATTATAATGTTATATTATGCTATCTTATGTTTTATTAATTGTATTGCATTGTATTATGTTATGTTATATCATGCTATATTTATAATAAATTGTATTTTATAATTTAGATTTTATTATATCAAATATTTAATTATAAATATTGTGCATTTATGTATGTGTGCATATAAGTATATATGTAATTATATGTATATGCATATGTGTATATATATACCCACACATATATATGGATATGTATACACACATACTTATGTGTGTGTGTAAAATTAATTTAATATTAGTTTATAGCATCCAGTTCCAGAAGTTTCGAATATTTTCTCCCCCTCCTCCCACTCTCTGCCCTCATGGCATGCAATGTGATATAAGTTCTACATATATCTTCACATTAAGTTGTAAAGAATTATAACCAGTGGAATTAATAATGAGAAAGAATAAACAAAACAAAACAAAATGAAAAGACAAAAGAGTAAGTGTAGTAACCCCTCATTTTGTGAACATCTTCCATCTCTCACAATCACAGGAAGCTGCCTAGGAAACCTGCCCAAACCCAACAAAGCCTGCCCAGGCAAGAAACCTGCCTGGGAAATCTACCAAACTCTGCTACCTAATGCTCATAACACACCTCTTCTTCTGTTAAGTTCTTGAAATAGATTTTGGAACTTTCCAGTTGGGCAACAAACTGACTGCTAGGCAACAATCATTAAGCAATGCTATCCTTTAGCTTCTGTATTTTCCCTACTTGCTCCACTTGATAAGATTTATATTGTAGATTTTGTCAATATTAAACCGAAATGTATATGCTCAGGGATGCCTGGTTGGATACATGACCCCTGGCAGTCCCTGGATTAATTATGTTCCACAATTAAAACTTCACTTAAAATGATCAAATTTTAATTTAATCTCACTGTCATTTCACATTACAGCATAAATAGTTACAGTCAATATCTGTAATTTTTTCTCTGGATGTGGACAGAATTTCAATAAGAACTTTGAAGATGTCTTATAACCTTGCATTGCTGAGGGGAGCCCAGTCTATTAGTCAGTCATCATGAATATGATTTGTCTGTAATTGTGTACAAATTTCTCCTGGTTCTTTTCCCTTCACTCAGCATCAGTTTACATAAGTCTCTCCAAGTTATAATGAAGACCATCTGCTCTTCACTTCTTATAGCACAATAGTATTTCATTATATTCATATACCACAATTTGTTCAATCATTCCCCAATTGAGGGGCATTCCCTTGATTTCCAATTCTTCGCCAACACTAAAAGAGCCTCTATAAATATTATTGTACATACGGGTTCTTTTCCCACTTCTGTGATCTTTTTGGGAAATGGCCTTAGAAGTGGTGTTTCTGGTCATATGCACATTTTTATAGCCCTTTGAGCATAATTCCAAATTGCTCTGTAGAATGGTTGGCTGAGTGCACAACTCCAGCAACAATGCATTAGTGTTCCAATTTTCCCACATCTTCTCCAGCATTTATCATTTTCCTAG
The DNA here is from genome assembly GCF_028583685.1 of Petaurus breviceps papuanus. Classification (NCBI taxonomy): domain Eukaryota; kingdom Metazoa; phylum Chordata; class Mammalia; order Diprotodontia; family Petauridae; genus Petaurus; species Petaurus breviceps. Next base: position 6,627,982 of record NW_027187283.1, on the reverse strand, counting down.
AATGTCATATTTGCAATCTGACCAGTAAGATGTGGTACCTATTTTTTTTTAATTTACATTTCTCTAATCAAGTGAATTAGAGCATTTTTTCCCATATGCTTAGATATATCTTTAATTTCTTCCTCTGAAAACTATCTGTTCACATTCTTTGACCATTTATCAAGCCGGGGATGACTTGTATTTGCATGAATTTGACTCAGTTCTCTGTATTTTTTAGAAATAAGACCTTTACCAGGAGGCATAACCAAGATGGCAGAATAGAAAGAGGAGTTCAGCATGGCTTCCACTTCCACCTCCTCCAATTCATGCAAAAAATGATTCTAAATAAACTTAGGAGCTACAGAAGGCACAACATGACAGAGAGAAGCTATCCTCCCATTGAAGACAGCCTAGCAGGTCAGCAGGAAGGGGCCAGCACAGCACTCTTGGAGCTGAACCCAGCCCTGTGTCAGCCAAAGGTTTTAGCCTCAGGGAGGCCACAACCAGCCACCAGGTGGAGGGACTTCAGATCATCAGCAGCTGTGGTAGTTTGCAGAATTATCAACCCATAGATGCCAAAGAAAAAGTGAAAGGTCAGTGTAGACTTTGTGGGAAAAGGGAGTTTGGGAGTGAGGTCTGGCCTTTGCCCCCAGGCTGAGAAGTGGGGAAGGCTCTGCAGCTGTGCAGCCACTGCCATGTATCTACTTCAGAACTCCTGGTGTACAGATTGGAGGTGGACCAAGCAACTAGTCTGAGGGGTAATTGCACTCTTCCTTTAACCTGTTTGGATCTGGATTGCTGTCTGGGATGGAGGTCCTGGGATGAGTGACCAGTTTGCCAGAGCATGTGGAGGCTTCAGAGAGGGGAGCCACCTAGTAGTTACAGCAGCTGAGAAAACCCCAACAATTTGAGACAAAGCTCCCCTTTCTGTTAATAGAGTTCTATTGCGGCAAAAAAGCTCAAAAAGTAATTGAGTGGCAATATGAACAAGCAAAGGAAGCAAAGCAAGCTCAGCAATGCAACTTTACACTCCTATTTTGCAGACAAAAAGCATCAAACCATGGAACAGAAGGAAGACGGCGAAGTTGGAATTCTTGAATGAAAAGCTTCCAAGAAAAATATGAGCTGGTTACAGGCCATAGATCAGCTTAAGAAGGATTTTGAAAACCAAATAAGAGAAGTGAAGAAAAATTGGGAAGAGAAATGAGAATGATGCAAAAAAATTATGAAATGAGTGTCAATGACCTGCCTGAAGAAGAAAAAAAAAACACCTTAAAATAGATTAACTCAAATGGCAAAAGAGACTCAAAAAGCCCATGAGGAGAAGAATGCCTTAAAAAAATTGAATTGCCCATAGAGAAAAGGAATTTCAAAAACTCACTGAAAAGAATAATTCCTTCAAAATTAGATTAGAGCAAATGGAAGCTAATGATTTTACAAGGAATCAAGATACTATAAAACAGATCCAAACACATGAAAACAATAGCTTTGTGAAATATCTAATTGGAAAAACCACTGACCTGGAAAATAGATACAGAAGACATAATTTAAAAATTATTGGACTCCCTAAAAGCCATGTTCAAAAATAGCCTAGAAATCATCCTTCAAGAAATTCTTAAGGAAAATTTCCCTGATATAATAGAACCACAGGGCAAATTAGTAATTGAAATAATTCACCATTTGTATCTTGAAAAATATCCCAAAAAGAAATCTCCTAGGAATATCACAGCCAAATTCCAGAGTTTCCAAGTCAAGGAAAAATTTTGCAAGCAGTTAGGAAGAAACAATTTGTGTATTGTGGAAAAAGAATCAGGATAACAGAAGATCTAGCAGCTTCTACACTAAGGGATCATCGGGCTTGGAATAGGATATTCCAGAGGTCAAAGGAGCTAGGATTAAAACCAAGAAATTCCTACCCAGAAAAACTGAGTATAAAGCTTCAGGGGAAAACATGGTCATTCAGTGAGATAGAGGACTTTCAATTATTCTTTTTTTATTAATTTGTTTGTTTCTTTTTAGTTTACAGGATACAATTCCACAATTCCTTGAGTTTCACATTTTGTCCCCCTCCCTCCCCTCATCCCCCCATGGCGGCTAATAGTCAACTATAGGATCTGTAAATTCTTTCACATTATACATTAGTCAGGTTATAAGGATGGATTGTACCAGCTGGAATGAAAAATGGTTAAGAGCACCTAAAACAAAATAAGAGAAGGAAAAAGATGAGGTATTTTGCTTCCACCTGGATATAAACTTAATTCTTTCTAGTTCTTTCTCTGGATGCACATATTTCTCTCCATCATGAGTCTTTTGGGATTGACTTATATCACTGCATTGCTGAGAAGAGTCCAGTCTATCAAAGTTGGTCATCACACACACATTGTGTCTATAATTATGTACAAATTTCTCCTGGTTCTACTCTTCTCACTCAACATGAGTTCTTTTAAGCTTCTCCAGGTAAATATGAAGATTATCTGCTCCTCATTTCTTATAGCACAATAGTATTCCATAACATGCATATACCAAAACTTGTTCAGCCATTCCCCAATTGATGGGCACCCCCTTAATTTCCAATTCTTTGCTACCACAAAAAGAGCTGCTATAAACATTTTTGTACATATGGGTCTTTCTCTCATTTCTATGATCTCTTTGGGATATAACCCTAGGAGTGGTATTGCTGGATCAAAGGGTATGAAAGTATTTATAGCCCTTTGGGCATAATTCCAGATTGCTCTCCAGAAAGGCTGGATCAGTTCACAACTCCACCAGCAATGCATTAGTGTTCCAATTTGCCCACATCCTCTCCAGCATTTGTCATTTTCCTGTTTTGTCATCTTAGCCAATCTGACTGGTGAGATGTGGTACCTCAGAGTTGTTTTGAGTTGCATTTCTCTAATCAATAGTGAATTAGAGTATTTCTTCATGTGCTTATAGATAGCTTTAATTTCTTTCTCTGAAAACTGCCTGTTCATATCCTTTGACCATTTATCAATTGGGGAATGACTTGTATTCTTATAAATTTGACTCAATTCTCTGTATATTTTAGAAATGAGTCCTTTGTCAGAGACATAGGTTGTAAAGATTCTTTCCCAATTTCGCACCTCCCTCTTAATCTTGCTTTCATTGTCTTTGTTTATACATAAACTTTTCAATTTCATGTAGTCAAAATTATCCATTTTACATTTTATAATGTTCTCTAATTCTTGTTTAGTCATAAAGTCTTTCCCTCTCCACAAGTCTGATAGGTAAAACTATTCCTTGTTTTAGGAGACTGCTTACAGTATCAACCTTTATACCTAGATCATGCACCCATTTAGACTTGATTTTGGTATATGGTGGTAGATAATTGTCTATTCCCAGTTTCTGCCATACTATATTCCAGTTTTCCCGGCAGTTTTTTGTCAAATAGTGAGTTCTTATCCCAAAAACCAGGGTCTGGAGGTTTATCAAACAATAGATTACTATATTCATTGACTTATGAATCTTGTGTGCCTAATCTATTCCATTGATCCACTCCTCTATTCCTCAGCCAGTACCAAGTAGTTTTGATGAATGCTGCTTTATAGTACAGATTGAAATCTGGTATAGCTAGTCCACCCTCCCTAGCATTTCTTTTCATTAATTCCCTTGATATTCTGGACTGCTTATTCTTCCAAATGAATTTTGTTACTATTTGTTCTAGCTCTATAAAGTAGTTTTTTGGTAAATTAATTGGTATGGAATTAAATATATAATTTAATTTAGGTAAAATTGTCATTTTTATCATATTAGCTCGAGCCAGCCACGAGCAATTGATATTTTTTCCAATTAGTTAGATCTCACTTTATTTTTGTGAAAAGTGTTTTGTAGTTATGATCATACAGGTCCTGGGTTTGTTTTGGCAGGTAGATTCCCAAATATTTTATAATGTCTACCATAACTTTAAATGGGATTTCTCTTTCTATCTCTTGCTGTTGAATTTCATTGGAAATACATAGGAATGCCGAGCATTTATGTGGGTGTATTTTATATCCTGCAACTTTGCCAAATTTATTTATTGTCTCAAATAGTTTTTTATTTGATTCTCTAGGATTCTCTAAGTATATTATCATATCATCTGCAAAGAGTGATAGCTTGGTCTCTTCTTTGCCTGATTTGATTCCTTTGATTTCTTTTTCTTCTCTAATTGCTACTGCTAACATTTCTAGTACCAGATTGAATAAGATGGTTGATAGTGGACACCCTTGTTTCACCCCTGATCTTATGGGAAATGCTTCTAGCTTCTCCCCATTACATATAATACCTGCTGATGGCTTTAAATAGATGCTACCTATTATTTTAAGGAAGGCTCCATTTGTTCCTATACTTTCTAATGTTTTTAATAGGAATGGATGCTGTATTTTGTCAAAAGCCTTTTCTGCATCTATTGAGATGATCATGTGGTTTCTGCTAGTTTTATTGTTGATATGATCAATTATAGTGATGGTTTTCCTAATATTAAACCATCCTTACATTCCTGGAATAAATCCTACCTGATAAAAGTGTATTATTCTTGAGATAAGTTGCTGTAGTCTTTTGGCTATTATTTTATTTAGAAATTTTACGTCTATATTCATGAGGGAGATTGGTCTATAATTTTCTTTCTCTGTTTTATCTCTTCCTGATTTAGGTAACAGTACCATATTTGTGTCATAAAAAGAATTTTGGAGGACTCCTTCTTCACTTATTTTCCCAAATAGCTTGTAGAGTATTGGAATCAGTTTTTCTTTAAATGTTTGGTAGAATTCACTAGTGAATCCATCTGGCCCTGGAGATTTTTTCCTAGGGAGCTGACTGATGGCTTGTTCAATTTCTTTTTCTGAGATGGGATTATTTAAGTAATTTACTTCCTCTTCAGTTAATCTGGGCAACTTGTATGTTTGTAAATATTCATCCATTTCCCTAAGATTGTCAAATTTATATGCATACAATTGGGATAAATAATTCTTAATTATTGTTTTGATTTCCTCTTCATTGGAGGTCAATTTTTGAGTATGTGCCATGAACCACTGAGAAGAAAGTATAATCCTTTTTATCCCCATTCAGTTTTCTCTAGAGATCTATCATACCTATCCTCTCTAAAATCCTGTTCACCTTCTTAACTTCTTTCTTGTTTATTTTGAGGTTGGATTTATCAAGGTCAGAGAGGGGGAGTTTAAGGTCTCCCTCTAGTATAGTTTTGCTATCTATTTCTTCCTCTAATTCCTTTACCTTCTCCTCTAGGAATTTGGATGCTACACCACTTGGTGCATATATGTTAAGTAATGACATTGCTTAATTCTCGATGGTGTCTTTTAACAGGATATAGTTTCCTTCCTTATCCCTTTTAATTAGGTCAATTTTTACTTTTGTTTTATCTGAGATAAGGATTGCTACCCCTGCTTTTTTTTTTTACTTTAGCTGAGGCATGATATATTTTATTCCAACCTTTTACCTTTACCTTGTGTATATCCCTCTGTTTCAGATGTGTTTCTTGTAAACAGTATATTGTAGGAGTATGATTTCTAACCCATTCTGCTATCTGTCTCTGTTTTATGGGAGAGTTCATTCCATTCACATTTATGGTTATGATTGTTATCTTTTCTTTCCCTCAATCCTATTCCCACCCCTGTTAATGTTCATATTTTCCCTCCCTTCTTCCTTTCCCCCTTAAGTTTTCTTTTTGACCACCACCTCCCTCAGTGTTCCCTATTCAGCCCCCCTCACTTTTCCTTCAGTTTCCCCTTATTATTTCCTTCCCTACAAATCACTCCCACCCCCCTTTTATAACCCTTTCCCCCTCCTACTGCCTGGAGGATATTTTATACTTAATGAAGTATGCTATTTCTTCTTCGAATCAAGAGTGTCAGGAACAAATCTGATACGAAGCTCCTCTCCCTCCCCTCTTTCCGTCTAAAGTGACACTTTTTTGTATTTTTTTCTCCATAGAGTCCTATGCTTAACTGGTTGTTATTCTCTCCTTGTACCAGAAGCAATGAGGGAAAACCTCATATGCTTCCCAACTTCCTCCCATTTTTTCCTTTCCTATACAATTTTTATGCCTCTATGTGTGGCATAATCTACCTTTTTCCATTTCAACCATTTCCTTTCTTCCATTGCAGTCCCTTTGTAGCCCTTAATAAGATTTTTTTAATCATCATTTTGTGTATTTTATAGTCATACCCTCTACTTGTCTATAACCAGTTTGCTCTTATCAAATAGCAGGGTGTGTGTGTGTGTTTTCCTTGTTTATCTGTCACTGTTGCATCTCATAATTGGAGGTTGAATTTTACATTGAGTTCTGGCTTTTTTATCAAGAAGGTCTGGAACTCTATTACATCGTTGAATGACTGTCTCTTTGCCTGGAAGAATATGCTCAGTCTCTCTGGGTATGTGATCCTTGGTTGTAACCCGAGCTCTTTTGCCTTCTGGAAAATTGTATTCCACTGCCTCTGATCTTTCAGTGTGGAGGCTGCCAAATCCTGTGCGATCCTCACTGTGGACCCACGATGTTTGAATTGTTTCCTTCAGGCTGCTTGAAGTATTTTCTCTTTTATCTGGTAGTTCTGGAGTCTGGCCACAACATTTCGAGGACATTTCAGTTGGGGATCTCTTTCAACAGTTGTCCTGTGGATTCTCTCGATTTCTATTTTACCCTCAGGTTCTAGTATCTCAGGGCAGTTTTTCTTAATGAGCTCTTGGAGAATGTTGTGCAGGCTCATTTTTTCATCATAATTTTCTGGTAGGCCTATGATTCTCAGATTATCTCTCCTGGATCTGTTTTCCAGGTCAGTTATTTTTTCTTTGAGGTATTTTACCTCTTTTTCTAATTTTTCCTTCTTGTTGTTTTGCTTGACTAGTTCATGGTTCCTCATAGAGTTATTTGTTTCCATTTGGTTAATTCTAGTTTTTAGCAAATCATTTTCCTTGGTTAATTTTTGAAGCTCCTTTTCCATATCATACACTTTTTTTTTACAGAGATGTTTTCCTCATTATGATATTTTTCTAATTCTGCTATTTTCATTTTGAGAGAATTATTCATTTTGTCTTCTATCTCTCTCATTTTGTTCTCAAAGTTCCTTTTGATCTTATGTAGGAGAGCCTTCTGTGCTTGGGACCCATTCCCTGTTGAAGTTTCAGGTTTGGGTGTGGAGTCCACATTGTCTCCTCTGAGATTGGTTCCTCCCTCTGAGGATAGTAGGACTCCAGAATCTTTGTCTTTGTAGTCTGCTTTCTACCCATTTTGAGGCAGGGTCCTAGCTACACCCTTCCTCTAGGATCCCAAGTCTTTACTGTAGAGGGTTTTGCCCTGGGGCAAGACTTACTATGTTTTCAGGCTCAGATGGGGGGGGGGGGTTTGGAGCAAGTGAGGTTCACTCTGTCATCCTAGTCTTTGAAGGTCCTGAAAGGGGCTATTTAAAAAAAAAAATTATGGGCTATGAAGTGGTAGCCCCAGGAGTGTTTGCTGTCCACTACAGGTGCCCCTGTATTTGCTTCTTACCTTGTGTAATGGGAATGTAAATTTTGAAGATCTTCCCTGCCCCTAGGCTAAAGTGCACCTGGAGCCTGAGGTGTGAGGCTTGTTTTTCAGTAGATACTTCTTGATTGGCCAGTGGGTCAATAAGGTTGTTACATTCTCTGAGCCAGGAGATGGGTATATAAACCCTGATTTGAGGCTTTGTTTTGGGGCTCACTTTGAGAAGTGGTCTGTGATTTGATCCGGATTCTGGGAAGCCGTTGTCCTGAGCCCCCCCACATGTGAAAAAACCCAGATGTTGATTGGGTATGGATGTAATGGTTGGACAGTTTGGAAATCTGTCTACTTGATCTGTTTCTGTCTTGATAATTCTGTCTGTGTATTCTGAAGTTCGGGGTGCTAACCTTTTTCCCCTGAACTAGGTAAACGATACATGTTTGATTAAAGTAAGCTTGTTAACTCATTTTGAGTTGCTTTCCTTTAACAAAGCAGATCTAAGAACCTGTATGGGCAGCAAACCCTGAGGATGCTTGGGGTGCTTGCTGCTACACCTTACTCTTTCCAGTCCCAGTCCTTTGGTGATAGACCTGGTAGTGGACCTTGTGGTTGGTGGGAAACTTGCCTTTCAAGTTGATCAGGCCCCATCAGGGCCTGCCTCTGCCAGGCGTGCCTTCTGGGCCTGCCTCTGCCGGCCGCGCCTTCCCAGCCTCTCACTTATTCTTTATGGAAAAAAAAAAAAGAGCTGAACAGAAAATTTGTTTTTCAAATACAAGAAGCAATAGAAGCACAAGAAGATAAAGAAGAAAAAGCAATCAAAAGGAACTTATTAACGTGAACTGTTTAAATTTTTACATGGAAGAACAATAATTTTAACTCATGAGACTTCTCAGTATGAGGATAGCTGAAGGGAATATATATGTACATATGTATACATATGTGTATAGGAGGGTGTGTTTGTGTATAAATGCATATGTGACTGTATATATGTGTGTACCCATTTACAACATCAGAGGGCACAGGATCAGTTTAATGGGAAAGATGATATCTAACAAATAAAATTAAGAGGTGAAAGAGGAATATAATGAGAGAAAGAGAAAAGGATATATAAAATAGGGTAAATTATCTCATATAAAAGAAGCAAGAGGAAACTGTTACAATGGAGGGGAAGAGCAGGAAGGTGAAAGGGAAAAGGTCAACTTTACTCTCATTGAATTTGGCTGAAGGAGACAATAACATACACACTCATTTGAGTACCTTGCCTTACAGGAAAGTGGGATGGAAGAGGATAACAGGGAGAGATCGTGGATGAGAGGGCAGGTTGGGGGAGTGGGTAATTAGAAGCACATATATTTGAAAAGTGACAGGGTCCAGGTAGAGAATGGATGGGTGCTGGGTGGTACAGGAGGGAGGGAATTGTGGCTAGTCTTTCACAATATAACTACTATGGAAAAGTTAGATGGGGTATTGGGGATGATATAGGAGAGAGTAGATTGGGGAAATGAGTACTCAGTAGGCTTGCCATCTTGGGGTGGGTTGTAAGGGAGAGATAGGGAAAATTTTCTAACTCAAAAATCTTGTGAAAATGAATGTTGAAAACTAAAAAAAAATTTTTAAAGGAAATTTCTATATGTTTCTTATAAAGCACAGAACCAAGAGATAGAAAGAGAAATTATTTTTAGACAATATAAAGTATTGGGGAGTCTAACTTCCAAGATAAATCCAGGAACTATATAAACCGAATTACAAAACCTTTTTCACACAAATAAAGCCAGATATAAATTATTTGGGAAAATATTGTTTGCTAATGGGTAAACTAAGGTAATATAACAAAAATGATAATTCTACCTAAATTAATTTATTTATTCAGTGTCATAGCAATCAAATTACTCAGAAAATATTTTATAAATCTAGAAATAATAGCAACAAAATTAATTTTGAAGAACAAATGGTCAAAAATATCAAGGGGATTAATTAAAAGCAATACAAGGAAAGGTGGTCTAGCCATACTAGATCTAAAACTACATTATAAAGCAGTAATCATCAAAACTTCTTGGTAACAGCTAAGATATAGATTAGTGAAGCAGAGGAAGAGGTTAGGTACACAAGACATAGTAGTTAATGGCTATAGTAATCTATTACTTGATAAACACAAATGCTCTAGCTTCTAGGATAAGAACTCTGACAAAAACTCCTATGAAAACAAAGATTAGAAGGAAATCATGAAGCAAGGAAATAATTTTCAGAACCAGCATTTCTGATAAAGTTCTCATTTCTAAAATATATAGAGGAATGGGTTAAATTTATACAAATGCATGTGATTTCCCAAATGAGAAAAGGTCAAAGTATATGAACAGTTTTCAGATGAAGAAATTAAAACTATCTACAGTTATCACATAAAAACATCTCTAAATCACTATTGATTAGAGAATGCAAATCAAAAAATTCTGAGGTATCACCTCAAAAGAGAATGTCTAATATAACAGAAAAGAAACATGATAAATGTTGGAGGAGATGTGGGAAAATTGGGACACTAATAGTTGGTAGAGTTGTAAGTTCATCTAACCACTCTGTAAAACAATTTAAAACTATGCCTAAAAAAGTTATAAAACTGTGCATAGCTTATATTGAGGTGTGCATCCCATCCCATCTGTATCCCAAAGAGATCATAAACAATGGGAAGGGTCGCAAATGTACAGAAATATCTATAGAAGCTCTTTTTTTAGTGGCAAAGATTTGGACTTTGAGGGAATGTACATCAATTGGGAAATGGTTAAATACGATGTGGTATATGAATGTAATGGAATAAAATCATCCTACAAGAAATGATAAGCAGGTGGATTTCAGGAAAAAAAAAACCTGGAAAGAATTACAAGAACTGATGTTGAGTGAAGTGAGCAGAACCAGTAGAATATTGTACACTCTGACAGCAACATTGTGCAAGGACCCGCTTTAATAGACATAGCTCTTTTGAGCAGTGCAATGATCTAAGACAATTTCAAAAGACTCATGATAGAAAATGATATCCAAATGAAGAGAAAGTACTATGGTGTCTGAATGTAGATCTAAGCATACTGTTTCCATTTTTTTCTTTCTCATGGTTTTTCACTGATTTTCTAATTCTTTTGCAACATAACTAATGTGGAAATGTGTTTAATATGATTGTACATGTATAGCCTACTTTCATATTGCTTGCCATCTTGGAAAGAGAGGGAGGGAAGAAGAGAGGGAGAAAAAAATTGTAACTGAAAATCTTATAAAAGTGAATGCTGAAAGTATTTTTACAATAGATTAGAAATTATTAGAAAAAATAACATTAAGTGGGGGAAAGAAATTATCAAGGAAAAATGCCCTCATATTTTAAAACCAGAGGGTAACATATCAATAATGAGTCCACCAATCCCCTCTGAAAGAGATCCCAAAATGACAACTCCCATGAATGTTATAGCCACATTCCAGATCTCCCAGGTAAAGGAGAAAATTTTGCAAGTAGCCAGAAAGAAACAATGTAAATATCATTAAGCCACAGTAAGGATAACACAAGATTTAATGGTTTGCAGAATAAAGGGTTGGAAGGCAAAAGAGCTAGCGTTATAACCAAGAATCACCTTCTTAGCAAAACTGAGTTTAATCCTTCAAGGGGAAAATGAGTTTTCATTGAAATAGTGGACTTTCATACATTCCTGATGAAAATACCAGAGCTGAATAGCTGAACATATGTATATGCATATGTGTGTGTGTATATATATATATACATATGCATATGTGAATACATATATGCATGTGTGTTATGTGTATATACACATAAAGACATAGGGCATTCATGTGTTGAATATAAATGGATAATATCTAAAAATATAAAATTAAGGGGTGGAATGAATGTCAAAGAAGAAAGGGAAAGGGAGAGAGGTACAATGGTGTCAATTATGTCACATAAAATAGTAAAAAAAAGGTTTAACAGTGAAGGGAAAGAAGTGGGGAGTGAAATACAGTTTGTGAATATTCATCATAATTTGTACATAGAAGGAATAGCATACACACTCAACTGGTTATAGAAATCTCTTACTGTACAATGAAGTAGGGATAGAAAAGGATAAGAGAAAGCAGAGGTGATAGAAGAGAGGGGAGACTGGGGAAAGAGGTAGTCAGAAGCAAAACACTTTTGAGAAGGACAGTGTAAAAGGAGAGGAAGAATAGAATACATATGTGGCAGTGAATAGGATGGAGGGGGAAAAAATGAACCATTCCCCAATTGACAAATAATCAAAAGATATGAACAGTTTTTAGATGAAGTAGTCTAATTTATCTGTATCTATATGAAAAAGTGTTCTAACACTGTTGATTGGAGAAATGCAAATTTAAAAAATTCTGAGGTAGTATGTCATAGATATTAGGTTGACTAATAGAACACCCCCAAATATGCTATTTCATCATTTAAAATGGAAATTATTTTAGGGGTTTTTTTTAGTTATTTTAGTAGAGCAAAAGTATCTACAGTTTTTTACCAAGATTCAAAAGGTTTTGGATATGGGACTAAAGAAAATATACATGTGAGGCAGCCAGGTAGCACAGCAAGTAAGAGAACTGGCCCCAGTGTCTGGAGAACATGGGGATAGAATGTGGGCTCCGACACTTAGCACACACCCAGAAACACCTGACCGTGTAACTTTGAGCAAGTTGCTTATCCCCGATTGCTTTAAAAAAAAAAAGGAAATACACATGTTTTTTAGCTAAAGGTAAAAGAAGTTGACAAGCAATGATTTTCTTTTCATATTACAACCTGCTGAACATCCTCTACTAAGTTCTCAAGGAGAGGTATGATTTGTGTCAGTGGAATGAGTACTCTAATTGAAAAATAATTACCTATTTTGCATGGATTTAAATACATGACATTCCTGAATTTCAAAAAGTGTCCTATTAATCTCAATCAATGTCATTCCAGGAACATTGATAGCTGAAAGTATAAGAAGGACAACAAAGAGACAAACTGATTGAATCTGTTTGAAGTTTCTCCAGTGATGTCTTCCAAATCAGTGATAGTGGAACCATCACACTTTTACTATGCATTTAATTTCCCAATGTGATTAATGAAAAAGTAGAAATGACACTTAGGGAAATGAAGTGAGAAAAAGTCGCTAGAGCTGACCAAGAATCCACAGAAGAAATTCATGCTGAACAGGACACAAGGATTTAAAACTGAAGGATCTTTTTTCAAGCTACTTCAAAGAGGGAGACACCAATATAAAGGAAGTAATTATGGATGATACTGCTAGCCCCAAGGGCTGTCAAAAAAAGGAGTTACTGATGCATTTGCCTATGTTCTCAATGGAATACATATTAACTATTTTATGTATATGCTTATAATATCATTAATGATAAGTTGCTTTTGTTCAGTCATTTCAGTTGTGTTCAAATCTCCATGACACCATTTTTGGGTTTTCTTGGCAAAGATACTGAAGTGGTTTGCCATTTCCTTCCCCAAGTCATTTTACAGATGAAGAACTGAGGCAAACACGGTTCAGTGACTTGTCCAGGATCATAGAGCCAGTAAGTATCTGAGGACAGCATTAAATTCATGAAAATTAATCTTCCTGATTCCAAACCCAGTGCTAACCACTGTGCCATATACCTGTTTTTAATAATAAAGGAAAATAATAGGCAGAATTTCTGTACAGAATTTTCTGTAGCCAGCAACATCCATTTTCTTACAGTTGATCAAAAAGTTTTTGCAATGCAAAATTGCTATATACATTATAGTTATTGATCATTATATTTTATTGATTACTAAAAAACTAACTTTAAGGCAATATCTGTCCAGTGACACAGAAGAAAGCACAAGATCCTTACATAGGTGCAAACAGAGACATGATTATTTATTGATTACCAATATAAATGGAGATATAAGGTGGCAACTGATGCTGTAATATTTCAAATCTCTCAGAAAAGGCATGCATTCACTCTCTGGATTGGTTTGTTCACTTCAGTCTGTTTTCACACTGGTAAAATTTAGATTCTTTGAAAAACATCACCATGAGGCATAGTCATATTCAAGCTCAGGGTAACTATTGTGCTTGAATGCACTTACGCTACTTCTGCTTTGCCTCAGTCCATCCCATTTACACAAATGAGTCATTCATAATAAAAACAGTTTTAGGTCTTTTATATAACCATTTACTTAGCAATAAGGCAATATAAATTTTCAAAAATAGGGGGAAATTCACTCATTAATGATATTTGCCAGTGTTTTGGAAAACAACCTGACAGAGTGGAAATGTGAGACAGATTCCATAAAAATTATGAAATTTACAAAAATTATACTGGTCAAGAACCAGTATACTAGAGTATAAAGGAAAAAAAAATTATATATATATATACACACACACACACACACACACACACACACACACACACACACACACACACACACATAAACACACACATACATAGAAGGGTATGGAGCAAAAGGAGTAAAGAAATTCATAAAAAAATATTATGGTTTAGTTTTATGTATACTTCTAAGTATCTTGGGCAAAGACTGCATGTACTGTGTTGTGTGTGTGTGTGTGTGTGTGTGTGTGTGTGTAGACAATGAGGTAAACATGGAAATCCAAAGGAAGAAAAGAGTAGTGGCTAGGTGGTACAGTAAATGTAGTACTGGATTTTGAGAGCTCAGGAAGGCCTGAGTTCTAATCCAATTCAGATATATACTATGTTGTACAACACCGAGCAAGTCACTTAATTCCTATTTGCCTCAGATTCCTCACATGTAAAATGCGGTTAATAATAGCCTCTATCTTCTAAAAGTTGTGTGTGTGTGTGTACTATTTGTAAAACACTTAACAAACTTCAAAGTACTTTATAAATTATATTATTATTATTATTATAGAATCATCAATGAAACTTAGAAGGACTCATTAAAATATCAATAATCTCTTGATGATGCTAAGTGATTTCAAATAAAGGAGGACCACAATATCTACAAGAATAAATTTACATGTGAACCAAAAGACAGTGACCATAGTAGATATACAGAAACTAAAGCATATTAACATTAATATTTGTTATTTGCATTTTCTCCTAAAAATACGTAAATTATAGTTTACATATATCCACTCACTATGTCCAATATTACTTACTTACACATGACTAAAAACTCACACATGCATAGTAAAGAAAGTATTCCAGTATATCAGGTGCATCTTTGATTGAGACTTTATGGATTAATATAAAAATAATCACAGAATGTGAAGACATGAAATGATTATTTTAAACTTCAGTGGTGAGTAGCTGCATTTAAAATCACAGAATCGTTAAAGTACAGAAATATCCAAGATATGATATGGCTACAATATTTCAGATAAGTAGGGTTGCATGGGAAGAATTTATTCTTCAGTCATTGTACAGTCACTTCTCCATTCTAATTTTCTGGATGAGGGGAAGCATCCCAAATACAATGCTCTACCAGTCACTCTGAAGGATATATATACACACACACATCAAAATACACATACATGTGTGTATATATGTATATATATGTGTGTGTGTGTATGTGTGTGTATTCCAGTGATCTTATCATATAGTTCTTCCTCCTTGTTTTAATTTTTGTCTTTTTAGTAAAATAATTGGTTATGTTTCTTAAATAATTTATCCAGATTTTTAAAAATATAATCCATTATTTTTTGACTGTTTTAATTGAAAATAATTGAATTCTGATCAAGTTGTATTAATTAAATCCAAACTCCTAACTAACTTATAATCATGGTTTCAAAATACAAAGTGTTTTACCCCTTAAACTTTTTTTTCTACCTTTATTGTACTGATAAAATTCAATCCCTAGATGTATAATTATTTTTTCACATGCTAATTTTATTTACATATTACTTTTCCATTGTCTTTAAAAACCTGGATTCAGATTCTATGTCATTATTTAGTATTTGTGTCTAATGTGTATCCTAAATAATTATAATAACATTTTAAATTACAGAGTTCTCAAATTAATTCAAGGTAAGTAATTACATAGAACCTTATTTTCTCTGGATTGATGAAATATCTTTACATTTATTTTATGTGGTACTGTTAACTATTAAGATTTTAATATAACATGGAATCATTAAGTAGATTGTGACCAAAATCATTACGTGCTTTGCAATCTAAGCATATTCACAGTTTGTTATATTCAGGGATTTTATTTTACTCATTGACCAGACACATAAATATTTCATAATACTACAATTTGTTATTCATTGCTTTTTCGCTCATCGCAATAAATTATCAGACTTTATCCTTTTCTGCTTTATGAGATTTACTGTTATAATTAGGATAGCATCCTGGCCCAAACTCATCACAATGACTTTTACAATTTATAATTGTATTACAAATTGGTAAAATTAAAAGGCTATGTAAATTGGTTCTAATAATTCTTATCATCACATTCCCAGAAACTGGTCCTATCTTATCTGTAGTTCAAAACAATGCCCATAATGCAACTCTTATGAGGTTACACAAGAATAGAAAAAAACCTTGAAATAAAGAAAGTTATAAGTGCAATAAATTGGCCCTTTTCAATAGAGGACCAGTGAACTTATTGGGAATCTTTCTTAGATATTTGAGAAATATAACTTCTATTGTAAGACAAAGATCTACCAGAATCTCTCCTCTCTCTGTCCTTATCCAAAAAAAAAAAATATTGTAAGTTATTTTCCCCCTAAAATGCAATAAAGCTTGAATTTAATTGGCCCAGCATCTATCCATTTGTTTATGAGTGGAAGTTTGTAGCAAAGACGATCCAGTCTGTTATATACACCACCAAGAATCATGTCATGGATGGTCAAGATAACTTATCTTCATCCCCTATCTCCCACTTCCATTAGTGCTGCTGCCACAATGGAACAGGATAGAAAATTACTATTAAATAGCCATGCCAGAGGTTTTATTCTAGGTTGAATTCTGAAACTTTGGCATGTAGCTAGCAGCTCAAAACTTTAACTGTAGTTCTTAGCAAACAGTTTGGTGTAATACTAACTCCAGTAATTGCAGAGCCAAGAGAAGTTCACAAGAAATTAAAAGGGAAGGTAAATGGCAGGAAAGGTACATATTCCACAATATTCTAAACTGAATATAACAACAGCACCAATAACTACAATTTATAGAACAAGTTAAATTTTATAAAGACGTTTTATGATATTATTTTATGCTCACAAGAAACCTATAAAGGAAGATACTATTATCTATATTTTGTAGATAAGGAAAGTGAGGTTAAATAAAGTTAGGTAGATTCCCCATAGCCCTAAAGGCTAGCAAGTGTCTGAGAAGGGCTTCAAACTCTATTATTCCTAACTAAAAGCCTCTATACAATTACTCTCAACACTATACAATTGGCTAACGTATAAAGAAGCTAAAGAAATGAGACAATATAAAGACAACCCCAACTATAAGTGAAGAAATACTGTGTGTAATAAGAGGTCCAGAGTATAACTAAAAAAAAAGAATGATTCTAAAATTATTATAATAAAGCAAGTAAAAAGTAAGAATAGATTTATTACATGGAATCTTAAGTGCATGACTACCAAAGAAATGAAGAGATGAAGAAAGGGATGAAGAATCAAATTAGAATTCTTCAGAAAATCTTGCAAAGAGTAGAGTGGCTTACAATAGATTCTGGAAAATTCTCCCAAAAGAGTGGACACACTGGAAAAGTAAAATGGAAGAAAAAAAATTCAAAATTTAAATCCATACAAAGTCAAAATACAAGGAGGAAATAGCATATACGTCATTTACTGTTAAATAAAATTGACAATAAAAAAAGTACATGAGATAATTAAGAGTCTTTGGTTTTTGCCCTAAATCCACATGTGTGATTTTGCCCTAAATCCAGATGTGTGATTACTAAACTTCAGATGTTCCAGGTCAAAGGGGAAAAATGATAATACTTCAGACATCCAGGTTTAAAGATAGCATGCACAAGGGAAAAATAGTCAAATTCAACAAAAATGGCAAAGAAAACAGTGGAATATTATATACCTAAGAACAAAAGGAAAAACTGTTCATCCTCAAGGAAAACATACCATGAAAAATAAGCTTTACTATATAACAGGAAAAATTTGGCCTTTAATAGACTCAATGCCTTCCAAGCATTAACTTTGAAAAAAAGAGTTCCATAGAATGCCTGAAATATAAATTCAAGAGACAAATGAAACCTAGAAAGGTAAACAAGTTTGAATAATTTGAAAGAGCTAAATGATGACAAAGTGCTGACATCCAGGAAAAAAAAAATATTGTCACTTTCTATGAGTTCATGAGGAAAAAAGTGAAAGATAAATTCATGCTCTTGGTGTTTAAATCAATCAATTAGAGAAAATAATAATGAAAAAGAATACATGAGGAGTGATGTGGCATAGGAGATAAGAGTTTATTGTTTCTAATAATCAGGTAGCATAAGGGATAACTATACAAAAAGCTCATTCTTAACTGAACCAGTTAAAGGAAGATTAAGGGTAAAATATCATGTAAAGACATAGTGAAGAAAGCTGAAAAGTATACTGGAATAATGAGAAGAAGGGAAAAAGAAGAATTAAAAGGGAATGATTTTGAGGAGGAAGTGATTATAAGTAAAAAAAACAAGATGTCAATCAGGGAGACCTGATTGTAAATGGTGGGAAAAGGGAAAGAAAATGTACAAAACTATTATTTTTCATTTGTTTTTTTAGCTTGGCAATTCAGAGAGTCTGATATTTTGTTTGGTACTCAGAAAACTACAAAGATATTCTCTAGTCATTAGTATATATACATTTGTAATAATATAAATATGTATGTTCATACATATAGAATTATGTATACACATGCCACACACATAACTACTACCACACACACACACACACACACATACGCATGTGTATGCTTGCTTACGTATACTCCAGTGGCTACCTATTACCTACAAGACCAATAGTAAATCCTGTGTTTGGACTTTGAAACACTATATAACCTGTCCTCTTCATCCCTTTTGTATTCTTTCAGCTTCATCCCCCTTCCACTACTCACAATAGACTCTAAAAATCATTGCATAAATAAGGAACATTTTCTAGTCCACGTTTGCACTGATGCTTCCCCTCACGAGTGTACTGATATGTGTATGGATGGTTCTCTTCGCAGCCCCGGTACAATGTGAGTCCCTTAAGCCTGAATTTTTGCCTTTTTTTGGATCCCCGATGCTAAGTGAAGTGACACGTTGCAGACTCTTAATGAATGCTATTGTCTTACTTTATATGTTTGACCCAAATATGGTACGTACTGTGTAAGTGTGAATGTTTATGTTTTGTTCAAAATATTTTAAACCCATGATATTTACAAGCATATAGAACAAATGTATTCAATTTGAGGAGTTTAATTTATATTTGCTATGACATATCTCTTTGGAAAAATTGTAGTATAATATAGGAGGCAGAAGAACTTGGCAAAGGGAAATTCAAGTTTTAATCCTACACAACAGTAACTTAAAAATTCACTGTGGTTTTTCTATTTGGTTTATAAGATTGCATTCAAAATCTGTACTTCGAAATGAAGTGCTGAGTTTAACCTCTAAGTCTGAGCAGGATCAATGCCATTGCTTTCTTAGGACAATAATAACTGATGGTGGTTTAATTTGAAGTGAAATATCTTTAGTATCCTACTGCCTCCAAACAAAGTCAGCTTTTAATCACACAACAATAAACCAAAAAGCTAGAAATCCATGTAACACATTGAGTCAAATTACATGTATGTGTACACATACACACACATATATTTGCTTTTCATGGATTTTTAAAATTCAAGTTATCATTGCTGCTAAAGGAACTTCTGTTCATAGTGTAATTGATTCATGCATCTCAGACACAAACCAAGTCTTTATGATAACATATGATTCTAAACTTTATATCTCACCATATAGAACATCATCTCCTAACCTAACAACTTCACTATTTCATCTTTAAATTGAAGATTTTGTACAAGCCTTTCATATCTGTGTTTGGGATGCCAGATGGGTTGTGACAAACATATGAAATGTTCATTTTGTAAATTTGAGAATAAGTAGATAAATGCTAATTTAAGATAATTTTAGAATACCTGTTTAAGAATAAGGAAAAAAAAGAACTTTAAAATGACCATTTGATTCACTCCTAACATTATGATATAATAGGATCTTATAAAGTGGGATCTTATAAAATAGTTCTTATTATAAAATAGGATCTTATAAAATTCATTGTTCATTTGTCAAATGTCTAATAATAGACATTTTCTCCAACCTTTGCCAAATTAAAAATCAAATAAAATGAAATTATGTCCAACAATATCATTCAATAAACATTTATTAAGGACATTATATACCAGGCATTGTGCTAAGTTTTAAATAGAAAGTATCTAAAGTTTAATACACAGATACAAACAAATGTCATACAAGATTAAAATCATAACAAATGATATTAAACAATAATATCTATGGTGTTTCAAGCTTTTTGCAAACCTGTATTTGAGTTGAATATGGGTAATATAAATGCCCCTTCAGAATTGTGATTCAGGAGACTATAGTCAGATTCCTTTCTAGTTTGTCCCATACAGACGACTAAATATTTTGTACTGCGTAATGTGATAAAGACATTGATTTTGCCCAGCCACACAAAGAAAAGGGAAAATAATTAGAAACTGGGATGCGTGTATTGAAATGGCTAAAGGGAAGCCATGGTGGAAGAAAATAACAGAAGTTCAGAGATGACTGGAAAAGAAATAGCTTTATGTCTGAGGAAAGGGGATTAGATATTTGGCTGGAAGCATATCCCCTCAACAGAGAGTTTATTCTGGTCAGCAATACAGGCCAGGCTCCCACACATGCCCACTCAAATATGTTGAAAATATCAACTCCAGAAATTTTGTGCAAAGGATACATAGATTTCTGCATATACAAAAATGCAAAGGAAGGGAATCAGAGAATGAAAAAGAAAACTAGATTTAAACTACTGGGCATGAAAGAGAAAATCTGAAGGAACAATGGTTCTTGTAATAAATGCCACATATATGCTAAGGTTCTCCATTGATAAACCAACATAAAAACTCCCAAAGATGAAAGGAAATGTGGGGAATAAAATTCAAAGAGAGATAAAAATAATATTATATGTATGATTCCTAAAAAAAATCATGTCATGGAGAGAAGTGAATCAGAAATACCTATGAAGGGAAAAATGTAATGCATGGACTCTTTATTGAGCATGGAACATCAGAAAGGAAATTACAGTGGTTCAAAAAAATAAGTAAAGCTTTCAAAAGAAAATTAGAAGAATGGAATAGGTTTGAAATTAGTGTGCCCAGTGAAGAAATTAAAATAGTAAGGTACAGAGGCAAAAAGAAGAAACATAAAGAAGAATTTAACCAAAGAAATATTGGATATTTGGAAAGATGAGAAGGCACATGTGCAATTCAACAGAAAAAAAATGGAAGAAAATTTGATAGTAGTGAAAGAAAAGACAACATGTCACGCTCAGGTCTACCCCACTCTGTCTTATGAACTACCCAATTACTAATAACAATTTTAGACATATGTCTTATATTTATTCATGCATAAAAGGTAAACCATCTGTCCTTATTGAGTCCCTTATATACACCTTATGTTTCGCTTGGTTATGTAAGTCAAATTTTTTTTTTTGCTATTGTATTTTGTATTTGTATTTTATTATTATAATATTATATATTATATTGTATTTGCTATTATTTTTTGCTTTGTATTGTTTTGTTTTTATCAAAGTCCTAAAAGTCTGACAACTGATTAAATGTCTATTTTTTCATTCAGCATTATGTTTAGCTTTGCTGGAAAATATATTTTCAGGCAGAGGTCTAGATCTTTTGCTCTTCTACAAATAGTGTTCCAAGACCTGCAGTGTGCAGTACTTTCGTGCTGCCACTGCTAAGCCCTATATAATTCTATTTGTGGCACTGTCATATGCAATTTTATTTTTTTTATTGCTCAAAATATTTTAAACTTATCCTAAGGTTTGAGAATTTGACAATAATATTCCTGTGAGTTTTGTTGTAGTATCTCTTTTAGATTGTGATAAGTAGATTTTTTTTCTATTTCTACTTTTCTCTCTTGTTCTAATTCTTCAGGACAATTTTCTTTACTTATTTCTTGTATTATTATATCAAGATTCTTTTATGTTAAAATGGCTTTGATATAGTCCTATTATTCCTATGTTTTCTCTTCTTGATCTGTTCTACAGATCAATTTATTTTTTTCTTTATGACGTGTTTCATATTTTTTTCTTTTCATTCTTTATATTTTGCTTAATTATTTATTGACCTCATAATTTCATCAACTTCTACTTGCCCAATTCTCATTTTCAAAGAATAATTTTCTCCCTGAAATTCATGGATTTCTTTTTTCTAATTGGTTGACTTTATTTTCATAATCTTCTTATTGTCTTTGATTTTTCTTTCTTTCTTTTTTCTTTTTTTTTAGTTTTTACTTGATCTCTCATTTGGTTTTTAAAGTTCTTCTATGAATTCTTTTGGGGCAGGTAACTATTTGACATTACTCTCTGGGTTAGAAAAGTGTTTCTTTGCTTCACTATCCTCTTCTGAATTTTCCATAGTAAAGTTCTATGGTTGGATTCTTTATCCTTTGCTGGCATTCATATTAATATTTCAAATTTTATAATCCCCTCTAGTACTGGAGCATGGGGGGGGGGGGTTCCTCTAGTCTCTGATTCTCTGTCAGCTCTACTCTCTGATCTTGAACCCAAACCAAATCCTCCAGTTACCTGTAACTGCCTGTAGTCAGGGGCATCTCCACCCTACTGTTTCTGCACTCACTGAGCATATGCTGGTTCCTTCTTGCTTCCATTTCATCCCCTCACAACAGTTGGTTTTGGCATTCCTTGTTAGTAGAGGTACTTTATCTTTCCTGGCTTAGATGTCCAACTCCATTCACTGTAATTGGTAAAGGTTCATGTAGCTGGGACCAAAGCAGCCTCCCAAACCAGCTAACCCCAATGCTTGCTGCTGATTGTTTAAGCAGTTCCTAGCCTGGAGGTGTTAACTTTTCACAGGAGTCAAACCTTGTTCCCTGTTCAGGCCCTTCTCTTATTGCTTTTTGCTTATATGTTTGCCCTGAGGAGCTGTTATATTTCTTTTGTGGAAGAAATTCTTGAGAAATTAGAATTTTCTGACCTACTCTGCCATCTTCCCAGAATCCTCTCCCAGCATATTCTTAATGAGTATAAAATGACAGACTACTAGAAAAAAAAATGACCACATAAAGAAGTAGAGAAATTTTCTGAAGAATCAGACAATCCTGTATTTTGCTTTCTTAACAATTAGGGGACTTCAAAGCAAAGATAGTCAAAGGAGAGGATGTTTAAAATATGCTGGAAAATAGAGCTGAGTTCAAGAAATAAAAGCGACAAATTACAGACTATAAGAGGGCCTCATTGCTCTACATCATGAATATTTTCTTCATTAAAAGATGTGTTAGATAAAATAATCATTAAACAATATTAAAAATAACTACCTTTCTTTACACATAGATTACTATTTACCAGTGAAACAGTAATTTCAGAATGAGTAGTTAAATCAGCTCATGTCCTAGTTATAAATAAATCATTAAAATCAACACTAGATTTGAGGCAAATAAATACTGAGAGAACATTGAATGCAATTAGAGCATCAACAAACTTTCCTATAATAGAAAACAGGTAAAAGGAAATAAGGATAACTAAGTGATGCAGTGGATAGAGTTCTGAGGCCTGAAGTCAGGAAGACTCGTCTTCCTAAGTTTAAATGTAGGCTCAGATATTTACTAGCTGTGTGGCCCTGGGCAAATAATTCAACTCTGTTTTACTCAATTCCTCACCCATAAAATTAACTGAAAGAAATGGTATACCACTCCAGTATCTTCGCCAAGAAAATGGGGTCATGAAGTCTTAAACATAATTGAAACTACTGAACAACAACAAAAGTAAATGAAGACTGTCACTATTTCCTTGAAAATTTAATGTTACACTAGAGGAAGTGTAAGTCAAAAAGTCTTTTGACTACCATTTATTCAATTCAAATTGAAGAGAAATATTAGCCAAGGGAAATATTAGTTTAGTGTTTGATTCCATTTGTAAAACATATTGGAGAATCATTGAAAATTGTGAGTAGCACTGATTCAGAAAATGTGTCAAAAAAGTTGAGGGGGGAAAAGTATCATGCAATTCTTATTTAAAAATCAACTAAGACATGACATTTCAAGTATATTTGCAGATTTAACGAAATTGTGTGTGGGGAGAGGGAACAAAGACAAATTAATTTTAGATTAAAGTGATCTGAATGCATTTACATGGTAATCTTGTAAGTGGTGAAGCAATCAGAAGCATTTGTTAAATGCTTACTACATATTAACCACAATGGTAACATCTGGGAATTTATTTAAAATAATGAACTGTTTAAAATGTATTTATATAACTCTATCAAAAAATTTTAAAAATCCTTTAATACCTACACTGTGCAAATTATTCTCAAAAAAAAGAAAACACTAACAAACTCCTTTTATGATTCAAATTTAATCTCATCTCCTGAAATGCAGAAATATAAAGAAAGCTGAATATAAAACATTTAATTGATTAAAAAATGTAAGATTCTTGGCAAAAACTTTCACTTGTTCAAAACTAGTTGTTCAGCAATTATTGTCTTCAGTGAACTTTTGTACCTCTCTTTTTTACCCATTTAGCCAATTCTGCTTTGTTATATAGATGTTATTTTCTTTAGCATTTTTGTGTCTCTTTTACCCAGCTGTTAACTGGGTTTTTTATAATTTTCTTCTTTTGATTTCATTTTTACCTAATTTTTTTTATTACTATACATTTCATTTTGAAAATATTTTAAATTCTTCCAGGAATTTTTGTTTGGCAAATGTCCAATTCACTTTTTTCTTTACAACATTCTCACTATTTTGAGCTTATTGTCTTCTGAGATTTTGTTCTCATTTTCCCTTTCACCATAGTAGATTGTTATGGGCACGTTTATGATTTTGTTTATATTTTCATATTATTTCTCTATTTGCAAAATTTTGATAATGCTGGGCTCTGTCCCTGGCATGGGGTAGGGCAGGAAACTGTGTCTCATGCTTCAGACTTTTTTGAGCTGCTATTTTCAGAGCTAGTTCTGGGGTTTCGGAAAGTGCTCTTCGCTGCCTTTGAACTATGGCCCAGAAGTGAGTATAGGCAATGGAGTTGAAAAAAAGTTCACCCTCAGGATTCTCACTCCCTCTTGACCAAAAGTGCTCCTTTCTGCCTTTAAACCATGACCAAGAAGGAGATATAAGTGATGGAACTGCCAGGCAGTGCCTTGTCCTCTGTCCAGGGCTGGCACAGAGATGCCCTGTGATCACTTTATAACCCATTGCCATGTCTCTTTACTGTCTTTTGCTAGAGAGCTACTGAAAAGATTGCTGCTTCTGTCACCTCGTCCCAGGATTTGTGTTTTATTCACATGGCCACAGAATTTGTCTCTTCCCCCTTTTCACACAACTTTCTTTCCAACTTTTTATTTTGGGCTAGAAAAATGTCTCACTGACCTTTTGTTGGTTCTGCCACTCTAGAAATTGATTTGAAGTATTATTTTAAAGTTTGGAGGGGAATGTTGGGATAGCTTAGCTGAGTATTTTCTCAACACCATCTGCAGTATGGCCTTTTAAAGCTGTAAGAAAAAAAAAGAAACAAAATCAAGCCTAAAAAATCAGCTTGGCATGAAACTGAAATGAGCCATCTAATCCCAAAAGCATTCATAAATGAAACTGGCAAGAGAACAGGAAATAGATTTAAAAAAATAAGAGGAAAACTTCAGCATATTTATAACGATCTATTTTCGTCACCAGTGGCAGATGAACGACCATATTTGGACTCGGTCCATGAAGTGTTATATGAAGAAATAATAATGGCACTTAAGAAGATGAAGTAGAAAATAGCAGCACAACTAGATCAAAATCACTCATAGGAAATCCATGCTAGAAGGGACACCACTTTGCAAACCTTAAGGAGTTATTTCTTAAGACATTTAAGAAAGTGAAAGATAAAAGAACAGGAAAATCTTTCATGCTACTAATACTCATGAAAATACATCAAGATTATATTAATAACTAGGCTTAATTTTTAATATTTTTTAAAAAATTTCTTTGAGCATGATCTACATGTACATAAGGAGTGTATAAGTGTTCAAGGAGGACTAACAACTCTGGTGTGAGTGCTTGCTGAACCCTTTCCAAGGTTGCTCATCCACCTTTAGTGTCCAGCTGGCACTCAACTCATATGTGGCTCCAAGAAACCACAGCCTGCTCAGCAGCTCCATAAGCCATCTTGGCAAATGGGTCAAAGCAGGTTGATGAGTCTCAAACCCACCAGTGAGTTAAGGGTGAGATCTCTAGCTCCAAGCACTTGAAGACTTCCCCAGTGGAATGTGTAGATAACCAGAACTTGTTCCAAAAACAAAGAAGGCGGATGAAATCAGCACTGTGGGGTGCTTAAATCTTGATCAGTCATTGAAAATGCCAATGTCATCCTCTGAATCATGGGGCACCACCAGTCATCCTGTTTTGTTTTGTTTTTTATCTAGCCACTGGACTTCAGTAACTCTGAAAGAGGGAGAGAGGCAGAGGACTTATTGCAACTCAGCGTCATTTAAATTCAATTCACACAAATCAAGATAAAACCCTGTGATATAATTGGTCTTCAAAAATGAAGGACAAACAAAAGTATATATATATCAAAGATATTCTTAGGGTTATGCTGACAGTAGCTTATACTGACTCTAGAGAGATGATTTTTAAGTGTAAGCATTTATTCCTTGTAAATAAAAAACTCCACAAACTGGGGCTTGGTTGCTTGTTTTGTTGATTGCCTAGACTTAAGAAAGTGATAGAGAAAATGTTAATTCTTTACATTAAACTTACTAGTGTGTCACCACTACCTTTGCATAAAATTTGAGATGGCAACAATTAGGCATTTTCAAATCATCCTCTATAGCAGACTATGTCTTCATAAGCCACAAAACTGAAAGAATTGTATAGAGGATTAAATGTATATCTGTGATGTTATTTATTGATAATAAAGCATTAATCTTGGTAGAACAAATGAGTCTTAAAGACACACCTCCAAAAAAATGTCTCTCGAGCATATGTTAAAAATAAACCATGATTTTATAAATAAAACTGCAGAGATGAATCTATTCAATTACCCTCTAAATATTTATATGAACCAAGGTAAGAAATATAGGAATGTATAGATTTATCAATGATATTTATCACTACTACAGATGTTGTCCTACATAATGACAATATAAGAAGGATTCCCTATAGAATGTTAGCTTCTTCAGATTTTTCAATTTGTGGATATTATTTTTTATTACATTATGCCTATAACATTACATGGTCACCTCAAAAATATAGGCAATTCAAAAAGACAGGCATAATAATGAGACGTATGATTTTTTATAATATTCAGAATTCATGGTGAGGAAACTCTCCTTGTCAATTAAGCTTAGCAATGTAGATGGAATGATAGACAGACAGAGACAGACAGATAGATAGATGAGAGAGAGAGAGAGAGAGAGAGAGAGAGAGAGAGAGAGAGAGAGAGAGAGAGATAGTCTTAAAGAGTTGCTTATAACACTGAGGGAGTAAGTGAATTCTCTAAGGTAATGCAGCCAGTATGTATTAGGGTCGGGACTGAACATTTTTTTAGATGTGTAAGGTAACAATTTGATTCCAGTGAATGGGATTATGGATTCAAAAACAAATATTACCTTCCCCTATACCACGACATCCATGAAGTAAAGAAGATAACACAGTTATTATACATTTGTTATTATTTTATATGCCTTTTCAACAAAGGGTTTCATTAACACTCTTATTAGAGAGATATTAGTAGAATTAGTATTTATGAGACAGTGAACATCTTTGAAGTCAGGAAGAAATGAGGTAAAGTATTTCCTCTGACACCTAATGTGTTTGTGAAACTAAGCAAGTAACTTAACCTCCCAGTAATATAGACAATTCTGACACTGTAAATTGCAAATATGATGCAATCTGCATTCCTAGAAAGACTTTCCTAGCAGAGGACTTTCCTAAAATAATGTTCTAGTACATATACTTATCTCCATAAAATTATTTCATGTTTGAGTTGGTCAAAGGCCATTAATAGCTAGTGTTCAAAATAATATATTCAAATAATCAAAAAGCATGCACCAAAATACCAATAAGAAAAAAATGAAAATCAAAATAATTCTGGAGTGTCGCCACATACCTGTCATATTTGCAAAGATAAAAAAATGAAAATTATATTTACTAAAGGAATAGTGTTTGAAGAGGCACACTGTCACCATTGATAGAGCTATGAATTGTTCTAAGGTAATTTGTAACTGGGTTATAAATCATTAAATTGTGCATAATTATTTAGAGTTAGTGACACCAGGCTTGTTTTTAACAAGTTAAGTATTTTATAAGCATCTATTCTATTAGAGGCAATGTGACATGAGTTGGGAACAAATAGAAAAACAAAAATATATCTTGCTCTCAAAGACCTCACTTTCTGAGAGTGACAACACAAAATGAATTATCTACCAATAAGATATGTGAAAGGTAAACTAGAGGTAATCTCAAAGGTAAGTGATTAGCATTTAGAAGGATTGGGTAAATCTTTAAGTGAGGAGGAGAGTTTGGGGGGAATACTGATAGTGACACCAAGAAAAAAAAAACATCTCCAGTAGATCATTCCCAGCAGAGAGACTAGAAGAAAGTTGAGAAATAGGTGCAGCCAAACAGGACAGATCAAGAAATACCATGCTAAGCATGAAGTTTATTTATTTAAATATTATTATTTTAAATATATAACATAAATATATTATATAGATAGAATATTATATAAATATAAAAATAAAATTGTTCCTGTTAAATATTTATTATATATATAAATTTACATGTATAGAGATTCAGTTTCTTATTTAGATTTGCCCTTTTTTCTTTTCATTGTATAAAGAAATGCTCATTTTTTATATTTGTCAAGTCCATAAAAAAGGGAAATTGCATAAAAATGAAGGAAAATTAAAACAATTTAAATAGATCCCTATTGTTTCATGCAAAAGAGATTCTGGGGTTTTTTTATCACTTACTGATTAAAACAAATGGAACGTACTAGGCAATGATCCCCCAAAATAAAATTTTATGTCCTATTTCTGAATCACAGACAGAAAAATAATGAGACTATTATATTCTTAAAGTATTTCATCCCCTTTTGGAATACATACACACATACAAACACACATATATAAACACATGTGTGCACACACATAGGCAATATACATGAGTGTAAATATAAATATATTTTTCTGTTTATTACATCATCCAAATATTCCATGTATTCCTCTTCTGCACTCTCCCCAAGAGCAATATAACGACAAATTTTATTTTTAAAGAAAAATAAATCACACAACTGATAGATAAATTGAAAAAAGTCCAAAAAGTGCAATATGTAATACCTGTTGACCTCACATATCCACAAAGTGGTGAATTAAGGGCATCTTCTCATTCATCTTCATTTGAGTCCCATTTGATCTTTAATTTTGTTTCACTTACTTTTGATATTTTGGTGTGTCATTATTTATATTTTTGTAGTTATTGAGCTTATTGCTTTCTTGTCTCTGCTTATTTCACCCATGTTCAATTCATATATATATCTTTCAATGCTTCTCTGTATTTCTGTCATTTATACATATATCATTTCTTTTTATCATATGATTTATTAACTTCGAGTTTACATAATTCATATCCACAAGATTTTGAATTACATTTTTTCTCCCCGTTTTTCCCCTATACAACACCCCAAAAAAGTGATCACATTGGATAACCCCTTCTCCAACCTGCTCTCTCCCATATATTCTCCCATACCCCCTCTGACATCCCAGTAGGGCACTATGGATTTCTATGCCCCAGTGCCTGTATGTCTTATTTCCCAATTACATGTAAAATAATATTAATAATAGTGTACATATATGTGTGTGTGTATACATATATATATATATATATATATATATATACTTTAAACCTTTGATTTTTAAAAAAATTTGAATTCCAGATTCATTCCCCTCCTCTTTTGTCACCCACTCTTATTGGGAAGTTATGCCATTCAGTATAAGTTGTACATGTGAAGCTATGCAAAACATACCCATAGTAGATATATTGTAAAAGACTGATTATATTTCCCTCCCTACTCTCCCACCTGACACTTGTTCTATTCTCTACTTCATTCCTGTCCCTTTTCAATAATGGGTGCTTCCAACTTCCCTCCACACCAGCCAGCCCTCCCTTACATGATCCCCACCCTCATCTCCTTCCCCTCTACTCTACTGTAGGGTACGATACCCTATTTAGTGTGTATGTCATTCCCCACCAAAGTCAAAATCAATGAGAAGAAGGTTGACCTATTCCATTTTGCTTTCCTGCCCCTCCATTGTAACCATTTTCCCTTGCCCCTTCTATATGAGATAGTTTACCCCATTCTGTCTGTCCCCATCTCCTCTCATTGTATTCCTCTCTCACCTCTTAATTTCACATTTTAAGTATCATCCCTTCCTATTAAATTGGTTTTTTCCCTTTATATATGTATACTTGTCATTCACATATGTATTCGTATGTCCATATACTATCCAATACAGACATATGTATTTGTGTGTGTGTATACACTTCTATTCCCTTCAACTACTCTCATACTGAGAAAAGTTTCATAAGTTAAAATTATCGTTTTTACATGTAGGGATGTACATAGTTAAACGTTGATAAGTTCCTTATGATTCTTTTCCCTGTTAACTTCTCAAGCTTATCTTGCTTCTTGTATCTCAATGTCAAATTTTCCATTCAACTATGGATTTTTCATTAAGAATGCGTGAAAATCCTCTCTTCCACTGGATGACCATATTTTCCCCTGGAACATGATACTCAGTTTTGCTGAGTAGGTGATTGTTTGTTTTTATCCTACCTCCTTTGACCTCTGGAATATCATATTCCAAGCCCTTCAATCCCTCAGTGTGGAAGCTGCCAGATCCTGTGTTATCCTGATTGTGTTTCCACAATATTGAAATTGTATCTTCCTGGATGCTTATCATATTTTCTCCTTGATCTGGGATCTCTGGAACCTTGCTATAATATTCCAAGGAGTTTTCTTTTTGGGATCTTTTTCGTGAGGTGATTGGTGGATTCTTTCAACTTCTATTTTGCCCTCTAGTTCTAAAATATCAGGGCAATTTTCCTTGAGAATTTCTGGAAGATGATTTCTTAGTTCTTTTTTTGATCATTGCTTTCAAGTAGTCCAATATTTTTTTATATTATCTCTCCTTGATCTACTTTCCAGGTCAGTGGTTTTTCCATTGAGATATATTTCACATTGCCTTCCATTTTTCATTTGTTTGGATGTGTTTAATATTATCTTGATTTTTCATAAAGTCACTAGCTTCCATTTGTTCCAATCTAATTCTGAAGGAATGATTCTCTTCAGTGAGCTTTTTAGATTCTTTTTCCATCTGGAAAATTTGGCTTTTCAAGGAATTCTTCTCCTCATTGCCTTTTTGAGCCTCTTTTGCCATTTGACTTAGTCTATTTTTAAGGAGTTATTTTCTTCAGTCAGGTTATTGACTCTCATTTCATAATTTCTGTGCATCATTCTCATTTCTCTTCCCAATTATTTCTCCACTTCTCTTATTTGATTTCCAAAATCCTTCTTAAACTCCTCTATGACCGATAATCAGCTGGTACTTTTCTTGGAAGCTTTTGGTGCAAGAGTTCTGACTTCACTGTTTTCCTCCTGTTCCATGCTTTGGTCCCTTTTTGTCCCCAAAATAGGATTGTAAAGTTGGGTTTTTCTGTTTGCTTTGCTTCCCTCATTTGCTAATGCTGCCAGTAAATTACTTGACTTTTGGGTTTTTTTTGCCACAGTAGGACTCTGCTACCAGAGAGGGGCGCTTCATTCCAAACACTGCAGTTTTCTCAGCTGCCAAAGGTATTAGTTGGGTGCCCTCTCTGAACCCTTCACACACTCTGGCAAGCTGGTCTCACATCCTAGGACCTCCACCCTAGACCACAATCCAGATCCAAGCTGGTTAAAGCAAGAGTGATTACCCCTCACAATGGTCACTTGGTCCCAACAATCTGCAGGCCAGGAGCTGAAGCAGCCAGGTGTGGCTGCAGCTTCAGGGCTGTGATGCCTCAGCTGCTCCTTGCCCCGGGAGCAAAAGCCAATGCATTCCCAACTGCTGGATCTCAAAGTCCACACTGCACTGACCTCCATCTGTCCTTAGCATCTATGTGTTTATAATTCTGGAAACTGCCACAGCTGCTGGTGATCTGAAGTCCCTCCAGCCAGTGGCTGGCCAGGACACCCTGGGACTAAAACCTCAGGCACCCTGGGGCTGGGATCCACTCCTAGAGTGCTGTGCTGGACAATTCCTGCCAGCCTACCTGGCTGGCCTTGGTGGGAGGTTAGCTCTTCTTTGTCCTTTTGTTGTTTCTGTAGCTCCAAATTTTCTTCAGAGTCACCTTTTACATGAATTGGAGGAGGTGAGAGACAGAGCCCTGTGGAAGTCCTGTTTCTACTCTGCCATCTACGTATATCATTTCTTAAAGCACAGTAGTATTCTATGTCAGTCATATATAATTTTCCATAATGACTGCATTATTTCACAGCTCCACTAACATTGTAATGGTGCACCTATTTCCTCCAACCTCTGCAACATTGACTGGTGTGATTTTATATTATTTTTGTCAATTTGCATGGTGGGAGGTCAAACCTCAAAGTAATAATAATCTGCATTTCTTTTATTAGTAGTAATTTAAAGAAATTTTTCATGTTGTGAATACATAACAGGTATATATTGAGGGTTTTTGCATATATATATATGTGTGTGTGTATAAATATATACACACTATATATATATATATGTGTGTGTGTGTGTATAAATATATACACACTATATATATGTATGTGTGTGTATATATATATACATATACATATACAAATACACACACATAGAGAGAGACACAGAGAGAGGGACACAGAGAGAGAGAGACAGAGACAGATAGAAACAGAGAGAGAGAAGGAGAGACAGAGAGAGAGAGAGAGAGAGAGAGAGAGAGAGAGAGAGAGAGAGAGAGAGAGAGAGAGAGAGAGAGAGAGAGAGAGAATAGTCTGTAACTCTTGATTGGCTCAAAATAAATAAATCTTTCAACCTTAGTTGTAAGATATTTATTATTTGTTTCTGTTCTAATTTTATTGATGTTTAATGTTGTTTGTTCTTTATTTTTGAAGAGGACTAATGACATTATGTATGCTGTATTGCCTTGCATGCAAATTGGATTTAAGTGAGACAGACTTGCACAAAGTCATCAATTTTACTCTCTCTTCCAGAGTCATTGAAATCCAGTGGCAAGACAAAATTTAGAATGACTGGAAATAGCCTTGAATGCAGTGGATCACCTTGGCATCTTCAATGTCTCACCAAGTTCGAAGTGCTCCAAGGCATCTGCTTCAGGCCCCTTCATGGACTTCAGAATACAGAGTCCTTATCCACTGATGACCCTGAGGAAAATCTTCATATTCTTTGGGTACCGATACCCCTAATTCATCAATAAGTTTGAGATCTTTTGGTTATCATCACCCTGGTATAACTCAACTGCTGAGACAGTTTACCATGTATCTCCTGTACATGCTACAACTTCTTAGAATCACATGTGAGAGTTGATTGAATCAAGTGGACACCAAAAGTGAGTGAGCAGCCTTAAAAAGGTCTCATGAAGTTTTCCCACCACAGGTTCCAGTTTTCCTGAATACCTCATACTCCATAATTTAACACTAAAGTTAGGTAACAATTAAATACAATTGGTATGTGGTATAAAGTACTGTATTTAAGTCTAATTTTTACTGTATTCTTTTCCAGTTTTCTCAGCACATTTTTAAATCAAATTTGGAACTTTTATGTAGGTTATTTATGTTTTCCACTTAATATACATTGGGTTATTAAGTGCTTTGTTTCTGTATCTCCCTAGTTTAGTAAGATGTGCTAATCTATTTTTGAATTTTTTATGTAATAGTAGATGATGTTTATGACACATTCTTATGATATAGTTTGAGGTCTCAAAATACTATTCTCCCATTTGTTTCCTTCTTTTCATCATTTCCTTTGACATTATAGACTTATTTTGGTTTTCCCAAATGAATTTTTCATTATTATATAATATTTTAGTTGTCATTATATCATATAAGTATCCTTTTCATTACATGATTAAAATACAATTTAAAATTTAAATGAGGGGGGCAGAGTCAAGATGGTGGAGTAGAAACATGACCTCCAATTAGCTGCTGCTTCCACCTTCCCCAATCCATGTAAAAAGAGATGCAGAACACACAAAATGACCCAGAGAAGCCAACCTCCCTCTGAGCACAACCTGGCTGGCTGTCAGGAATCGGTCAGTGCAGTGCTCTGGGAGCCGAGCCCAGCCCCACGCTAGGGCTTTAGCCCCAGGACTGGCCTGACCAACCACCAGCCAGAGGGACTCCAGATCAGCAGCAGCTGTGTCCATTTCCAAATGTATCAAAAGATAGATGCAAAGGACAAAGTGAGAGGGCAGTGCAGTCTGGAGTTTGGGACCCAGTAAGTGGGAGAGCATGGCTTTTGCCTCCAGGACAACAAGCCCCTGAGACTGCAGCACAGCCAGCCAGTGCCACAAGGCAGCTTCAGCTCCTGGCCTGCAGACTGTAGGTGGACTAAGCATCAGTCTGAGGGATAATCGCTATTGCATTAACCAGATTGAATCTGGATTGAAGTCTAGGGTGGAGGTCCTAGGGTGTGTGTCCACATTGCCAGAGCTTGTGGAGCCCTCAGAGAGGGCATTCATCTAATACCTCCAGCAGCTGAGAAAACCCCAGCGTTTGGGACCAAAGCTCTCCTGTCTGCTGGAAGAGGCCTACTGTGGCAAAAAGCCAAGGGGTCAAGTGACTGAGGAGCAACATGACCAGGCAAAGGAAACAAAGCAGACAGAAGATTCTAACATTAGACTCCTATTTTGGGGACAAAAAGGAGCAAAGCATGGAACAGGAGGAAGACAGTTATGTCAGAACTCCTGCACCAATAGCTTCAAAGGAAAATATGAGCTAGTTACAGGCCATAGAGGATCTTAAGAAGCAGATAAAAGAAATGGAGGAAAAACAGGGAAGGGAAATGATAACAATGCAAGAAAATTACAAAATGAGAGTCAACAGGCTGGCTGAGGAAAATAAAACCTTAAAAAATAGACTAACACAAATGGCAAAGGAGGCTCAAAAAAGGTAATGAGGAGAAGAATGCCTTAAAAAGCCTAATTTGCCAGATGGAAAAAAGAATCTCAAAAGCTCAATGAGGAGAATCAACACTTCAGAATTAGATTAAAGCCAATGGAAACTAATGACTTTATCAGAAATCACATTGCTGTTAAACAGATCCAAACAAATGAAACAATAGAAGGAAATGTGAAATATATATATAGGGTAAAACCACTAACCTGGAAAATAGATCAAGGAAAGATAATTTTAAAATTATTGGACTACCTGAAAGCCATGATCAAAATAAGAACCTAGAAAGCATCCTCCAGGAAGTTCTCAAAGAAAACTGCCCTGATGTTTTTGAACCAGAGGGTAAAATAGAGGTTAAAAGAATCTATTGATGACCTCCTGAAAAATATCCCAAAAAGAAAACTCCTCAGAATATTACAGAGTTTCTGGAATTCCCAGATTAAGGAGAGAATATTACAAGCAGCCAGCAAGAGACAATTTGAATATTGTGGAAACACAATCAGGATAACCTAGGATCTGGCAGCTTCTACACTGAGGGATTGAAGGGCTTGGGATATGATATTCTGGAGGTCAAAGCAGCTGGGATTAAAACCAAGAGTCACCTACCCAGCAAAACTGAGTATCATGTTTCAGGGGAAAATTTGGTTATTCAGTGGAATAGAGGACTTTCAAGCATTTATGCTGAAAAAAACAGAGGTGAATAGAATATTTGACATTCAGATACAAGAAGCAAGACAAGCATGAGAAGGTAAACAGGGAAAAGAAATCATAAGGAACTTATCAAAGTTGAACTATTAACATTCCTCCATGGAAAAACAAAAATTGTAACTTATGAAACTTTTCTCAGTAGTTGAAGGGAATATAAATATATAAATATGTGTGTGTGTGTGTGTGTGTGTATATATATACATATACATATATATACACATATGTATGTCTCTATATAAGGGTATATGGGCATACGAAACACATATGTGAATTTGTGTATATATGTTTACAGATATAAATAGATAGAGGGCACAGGACCAATTTAACAGGAAGGGATGATACTTAAATGGTGAAATTAAGAGTTGAGAGAGGAATATAATGAGAGGAAAAGGGGAGAGACAGAATGGGGTAAACTATCTCATACAGAAGAGGAAAGGGATAATGGTTACAATGGAGGGGAAGAATAGGAAGGCAAAAGGGAATGGGTCAAACTTATTCCAATTGAATTTGGCTTGAGGAGGGAATGAAATACACACTGAATAGGGTATCTCACCCTCCATGAGAGCAGGGAGGGAGGGGATTATGGGAGAGAGGGCAGGCTTGGGGAGAGATAAGTTGGAAGCACCAACTTTTTGACTCAGTTATTCTATTGTTGGTAATATGCCCTGGAAGTTTTATCAAAGATTAAAAGAAAGCTATCTCTTCAAAGTTTTTAATCATAGCATTACATGTAATTGTAACAAACTGGAAGCAGCTTAAATATCCAGTAGGGCAATGGTTAAAAAATGTGGTCCAGTAACGGAATATAACAATGTAATTAAATTGGACAAGTATGAGGAATACAAAGAAATCTGAAAATGCCTATATGTAGAAATGCAAATTGAAAAAAAGCAAAACCATTAGAATGGATAATATAGTAAATGTAATCATATGAAGTAAAGCAAATGAGAATGAATGGGAAACATTTTTTTAAAAAAGCCTGATTCAGGAATTAGAGTTATTGGGGGAAAAAAAGGTTTCTAAATTCAGGACACTGAAATTAATTACTTTTAGTTTAATAGTTACTAAGCAAGTTGAGTTCAGATTAACAATTCAGTTTGTTAACATTCATGTTCAATGCTGTTTCTAATAAATTTTTTAAAAATATATTATGCATTCTACACAAAACTATTGTGATTATATTCTGAACTGAAACTTTTCTTTGAATATAATCACTCAGTACATTGACTTGTACATAATATGTTCTCAATGTCTGTTGTCCTTAGTTCTGGAAGAGTACCAAAATGACATCACTATGTTGAAGGCAAGGTACAGTGTGCCTGACTGTATTGATCAGACCAAATGAGCGTGGAAGTTTCTACCACAGGTTGAGCCACAAATAGTCCACTATAGTCCACATGAACGTTTGGATTGGAGATGTCCCTAAATTTGCCCATCTTATATTTCTTTTGAGCTACTAAAATTTGGCTTTTCTGGTAGAACACAGCGCCTTCTTTGATGTGGACACAAAATGCTGGGAGGTCCTTTGCCAGTGTCTTCCTCGTCATGCAATGAATTCCAAAGTCCTTCAGAGAGACCTTGAAAGTGTCCTCATATCCCTTCTCCTACCCTCTGTATGAGTGCTTGCCTTGTGTGAGTTCTCCATAAAATAGACTTTTAGGCAAATGTACATTTGGCATTTGAAGAACTGGATCAGCCCACTGCTCTATGAAGTAGACTTTGAATGTTGGACAATTTAAATTGAGAAAGAACCTCAGTGTCTGGTAACTTATCTTGCCAGGTGATATTCAGAATCTTCCTAAGACAACTCAAATTGAATGATTCACTTTCTTGGCATGGCACTGATACCCTGTCCAGATTTCACAGGCTTGAAACAATGGGTTCAATACAACAACAAAAAATTGAGTATGATCTAAATAAGTGTTTATTGAGTGAAGAAATACATGTAAGACTTTTCTGGCCAAATAAATTCCAAGTATATAAAGAGCAGGGTGTTGGTCCATTGTCCGTATTTGAAGTGTATTCATGTGTGCCCCTATTAGCCTTTAAGCCCCATGAAGTTAAGAACCATGTCCTATTCATCTTTATGTCCCTTGCATCAAACTGCAGAGTACTCTGAAAATAGTAGGTGCTTAATTAATGTTTGTTGAATTATATTCTCTTGTATAGAAAAATAGAGAATTCCATTCTCTTCTAGGTAGAGCCTATTGCGCTGCTCTGTAGTAAATGCTTAAAAAAAACACCTGTCACTATAACTACTAGGTCTGTATCATAAAGAGATCAAAGGAAAAGAATAAAGTATTGATATGTACAAAAATATGTATGGCAGCTCTTTTTGTAGAGGCAAAGAATTGTTAACTGAGGATATGCCTGTCAATTGGGAAATAGCTGCACAAGTTATGTTTATGACTGTGATGAAGTACTATATTGTACTTTAAGAAATGACAAAGTGAATATTTCAGAAAAAACTGGCAAGATTTGTATGGACTGATGCAATGTAGTATGAACAGAAACAAGAGAACATTTTACATAGTAATAACAGCAAAGCAATCAATTGTAAAAGACCTAGCTACTCTGATCTATAAAGTGATCTATAACATTGCTGAAGAACTTGTTATGAAAAATGTCATACAGCTCCAGAGAAAACTGATGAACTTGAGTTATTATATCTTATTTACTTTAATTTTCTTGCTTTCCCTCCCCCTACAAGAGGGCTAATGTGGAAATATTTTGTATGGGTATAATATTTCTTGCCTTCTCAGTGGGTAGGGGAGAGGCTGAAGGGAGAGAGAGAATTTGAAACTGAAAATTTAAAAAAAATTAAATAAAAAGAACAATAAACTCTTGTTAAATGGGAAAAAAGGGACTCTGAACAAACTTTGGAGCTGCAGAACCCACAAAATGACACAGAGAAGCAAACCTCCCACTGAGGACAGCCTGGTAGGCAGACAGGAATCAGCCAGCACAGCGCTGTGGGAGCAGAGCCCAGGCCCAGGTAAGCCAAAAGTTTTACCTCAGGGTGGGTCTGACCAGCCTCGGGCCAGAGGGACTCCAGATCAGCAGCAGCTGTGGCCGTTTCCAGAATTATCAACACATAGATACAAAGGACAAAGTGAGAGGTAAGTGCAGTGTGGCTTTTGCCTCCAGTGCGAGAAGCCTCACAGATGCCCAGCACAGCCAGACAGCAGCCAGCTAGCACCACATGGCAGCTTCAGCACCTGGCTTGCAGAGTGTAAGGGGGACCAAGCAACCAGTCTGAGGAGTGCTTGTTATTGCTTTAACCTGCTTGGATCTAGATTGAAGTCTAGGGTGGAGGTCCTGGGGTGTGTGTCCAGCTTCCCAGAGCATGTGGAGGCCCCAGAGAGGACACCCATCTAATACCTCCAGAAGCTGAGGAAACCTCAGCGTCTGGGACGAAAGCTCCTCTGGCTGCTGGAAGAGTCCTACTGTGGCAAAAAGCCCAGGGGTCAACCGACTGAAGGGAGAAATAACCAGGCAAAGTAAACAAAGCAGACAGAAGATTCCAACATTAGACTCCTATTATGGAGACATTCCTACATGGAGAAACAAAAATTGTAACTTATGAAACTTTTCTCGGAATGAAAATAGTTTAAGGGAATAGATATATATGAGGGAATATGGGCATATGAATACATATGTAAATGAGTGTATATATGTTTATAGATATGCATAGATAGAGGGCACAGGACCAATTTAACAGGAAGGTATGATACTTAAAATTTGAAATTAAGAGGTGAGAGAGGAATATAATGAGAGGAGATGGGGAGAGACAGAATGTGGTAAAATATGTCATATAGAAGAGGCAAGGGAAAGGAAGAATAGGAATGCAAATGGAGAATACAATAGAGGGGAAGAATAGGAAGGCAAAAGGGAATGGGTAAACCCTATTCCCATTGAATTTGGCTTAGGGATGGAATGAAATACACACTAAATAGGGTATCTCACCCTTCAGGAGAGTAGGGAGGAAGGGGATGAGAGGGGGGATGATGGAAGGGAGGGTAGGCTGGGGTGGAGAGAAGTTGGAAGCACCCACTTTTGTAAAGGGACGGGATCAAAGTAGAGAATAGAACAAGTGGGAGGTGGGATAGGAGGGAGGGAAATATAGTGAGTCTTTTACAATATATCTACTATGTTATTGTTTTGCATTAGCCACATATGTACAACCTATACTGAACTGCTTATCTTCCCAGTAAGAATGGGAGACAAGGGAGGAAGGGAATGAATCTGGAATTAAAAGTTTTAAAATCAAATATGGAAAGAAAGAAAGAAAGATAGAAAGAGAGAAAGAAAGAAAGAAAGAAAGAAAGAAAGAAAGAAAGAAAGAAAGAAAGAAAGAAAGAAAGAAAGAAAGAAAGAAAGAAAGAAAGAAAAGAAGGAAGGAAGGAAGGAAGGAAGGAAGGAAGAAAGGAAGAAAGAAAGAAAGAGAAAGAAAATTTAAATGATTTTGGCAGTAAAATCATTACTACTACACTGGCACAGCTTAGCTATAAGCACTGAATAGCTCTCCAGCTATTTATTTTTTCTTTATTTCTTTAAGGAATACTTTATAATTGAATCTATAAGAGTATTTTGTGTGCTTTGAGAAGTTATTTCCAGGTATTTTATGAACTTTATAGTTCTTTGGAATATAGTTCTTTCCCCTTTCTATTTGTGTTTCTTGTGTTTTGATATTTTATATAGAATTGCTGTCCAATAGTCAAGATGGTGGAATAAGCAGTAAGTTACAATCACTCTCCCTTTTTGATTACTTAAAAAAAAATTTAAAAATCAGTATTGAGGGGCCGGCTAGGTGGCATAGTGAATAGAGCACTTGTCCTGGAGTCAGGAGGACCTGGATTTGAATCCAGACTCAGGAACATAACACTTACTAGCTGTGCATTTAGGCAAGTCACTTAACCCCAACTGCACTGCCCTCCCCCCTCCAAAAAGCAAAAAACAAACAAACAAACAAAAAACAGACAATAGGATACCAGGAAAAATCCTAGAACATTGGAGCTAGCAGAAAGATGGGATGGAGCAGTCTCTTGGCCTGAAAAATTTGGAGGATCATCAAGGAACATCTGTGTCACCAAGGTAAAAGGTGAGAGCACACAAAAAGCAAAAAACTAACAAACAAACAAAAAACAGATAATAGCATACCAGGAAAAATCCTTAAACATTGGAGCTAGCAGAAAGATGGGGTAGAGCAGTCTGTTGGCCTGAAAAAATTGGAGGATCATCAAGGAACATCTGTGTCACCAAGGTAAAAGGTGAGAGCATTCCAGTCATTCCATTACAGGAAGTATACCAGCAAGTGAGAGGCAAGCCCACCTCAGAAAACCAGCAGAGACTCAGGGTGTTTAAGCGGGCAAATGCCAGGACAAGGACACCCCATGACCCTTGGAATAGACAAGGAAACTGGCAGACATCACCTCAGAGAACCACCACAGTTCCCAGCACAGCTGCGGAAAGTAGGTGTCTCCAAGCAGTGAGCCTCCACAAGATTCAATCTAGTCCCAGGGGGCTAAGTGTCTGTAATGTAATGCCAAGGAAAGGCAACCTCCCAAGGTTCAGAATACCAGCATAGGTGCTCTCCATTTTATTCAGTGACAAACCAAGAACAGAGAAGATCAAAACATGACATCATTCCAAATACAGCATTGACTAAGTGTGATTAAATAATCTCCAAGTACTACCCCACCCCAGGACCTTACATTCATTCAATCAATTACAAAGTCCCTGTTCTAAGTACTACACCACCCCTAGGCTGTACCTTCATTTAGTCCACCACAAAGCCCCTCTTCTCAAATGGAGATTAGTTTCCAATCTAAATAAAGTACATTCATTTATTCAACCATAGAACACAACAAGGTCAAAAGTTCCCCACCCCTGGATCACAATTGAATCTACCCCAGAGTTACATCAAGTTTAAGCACAGCACTTAATACCCAAATGGAGGTCTTTTCTTCATCTTGACACTAGGCAAGTATTTAGCAATCTTAGTTCCTGGGGAGACAAGGCTTAGCAAGGCCACAAGATACATTGCCAGTCTCTTCATTAATTCATCCTCTGTCTGCAGAACAGTCCTAGAACCCCTGAAAACATTAGTAAAACCCTCTCCCAGGATTTCTGTAAACATACAACAAGAAAATCCTTCTTCAGGGCTTCTGAACCAACAGAAAGGTTCCCAGACCCCTGCAACAACAACACTGTCCTTCACCAGTGGACAGTATTCACTCTCTGTCTGCAGGACAGTCTCAGGGCTTCTTAGCCAACAGCCAGGTTCCAGGACTTCTTCAACAACAGGACTGTCTTTCACCAGTGGACAAATCTGGCAAAACAACATCAAAACAGACAGACAAAGTACCAGCAAAACAGCCATGTCTCCTCATTCCTTGGCAGATCTGGGGGCAGGTCTCAAAAGTCCAGGGCGATTCAAGGTGGCCCTCCACAATCCTCTCAGTCTCTCTCTGCCTCCACGAGGGTGCTGCTTCCAAAAAGTTCTTCTGCCTCTCTCTTGTCTCTCCAAATCTACATCACCAGCTCCTCCCAGTTCAGGACTCTCTTTTCACATCAACAAGTCCATCCCACAGGTGGGATTAACAAGCTCTGGGTTTTAACACAATCAATTTGAAAACCAACCCTATACAGGGGAATCTTTATATTCCATTACTATCACAGTGTCCTTCTTATGTTCTGGTCCATCCTTAGGTTAGTAGGTATCCTACATCATCCTGATTTCCACATACTTTAGCCCAACCCAGAGTTGGTAAGCATCCACCAGCAGTCAGACCTCCCCATGCTTCAGCACAACCCTGGGGAAACACAGAAAATCCCACCTACGGTGACTTAGGAAATAACTCCTTAAAGAAATACAATTTGTCAAATGGAAAAGGAGGCACAAAAATCCATTGAAGAAAACTCCTTAAAAAGCAGGATTTGACAAATGGAAGGGGAGGCACAAAAGTTAACTGTAAAAAAATTCATTAAAAATTAAAATTGGGTAACTGGAAGTGAATGAATCTATGAGACATCAAGAATCAGTTAAACAAAATAAAGAGAATAAAAAAAATAGAACATGTAAAATATTTCATGGTATAAACAACTGACCTGGAAAGTAGATCCAGGAGAGACACTTTAAGAATTATTGGTCTACTTGAAAACCATGATCCAAAAAAAAAAAAAGAGCCTGCACAACATCTTTCAAGAAATTATCAAGTAAAACTGCCCTGACTTTCTAGAACCAGAGGGTAAAATAGTCATCAAAAGAATCTATCAACACTTCCTCAAAGAGATCCTAAAATGAAAACTTCTAGGAATATTGCAGCAAAAATCCATAATTATCAGGTCCAAGTGAAAATGCTACCAGCAGAGAAGAAAAAAAATTAAATATCATGGAACCACAGGCATGATTACACAGGACCTAAGTGCTTCTATGTTAAAGGATCAGAGGCCTTGAAATATGATATTCCAGAGGGCAAAGACACTTGGATTAAAACCAAGGATCAACTATTCAGCAAAATTGAGCTTAATCTTTCATAAGAGAAGATGGACATTTAATGAAATAGGGGACATGCAAATCTTCCTGATGGTAAGAAGAGAGATTAACAGAAAATGTGATCTTCAAATACAGTCCTTGAGAGAGGCATAAAAAGGTAAATAGGAAAGAAAGAAAATGTTATTCAGTGAGATTAAACTATTTATATCCCTACATTGGAAGATGATGCTTGTACCTCTTAAGAACGATTTTTATATCTTTATTTAGATATCCCTTTATTTAGAAGGGACCTACATAGACAGAGGTTGTGGGTGTAAGTTGATTTTCATGAAACAATAAAAAATTTAATTAAGGGGTGAAATAAGTATTATACTAAGAAAAAAAGAAAGAAGGAAACAAAAAGGGGTAAATTAAATCATATTAAAAGGTGCAAAGACCTATTACAGCAGAGGGCAAGAAGAGAGGGAGGAGAGAATTGTTTGAATCTTGTTTACATTAGTTTTGGCTCATAGAGTGAAAAACAAACAAATTCAAAGGGGTATAGAATTCTTTTATACCCTATAGGAAGTAAGAAGGGAAAGGGGAAAGAAAAGGGAGAGGGTGGATAGAAGGAAGGTCAGATTGAAGGACGATGTGATCAGAAGCAAAACACTGGTGAGGAGAGAAAGGAAAAAGGAGAGAGAAAAGTACAAACATGGTGGGGGGATGGGACAGAAAGGAAAACATAGTAATCATAACTGTGAATATGAATGGGATGAACTCTCCTGAAATAATGGAGGAATATAGAAGAATGGATTGAAAACCATAATCCTGCAACATGTTTGTTTGTTTGTTTGTTTTTTTAAGAAACACATTTTAAGCAGAAAGATATACACAGAGTAAAGATGAGAGGCTAAAGTAAAATATATTATGCTATAGATAAAGTAAAAAGAAAAAAGAAAGCAAGGGTTGCAATACAGATCTCAGACAATGCAAAGGCACAAATAGATAAAATTAAAGAAATAAAGAAGGAAACTACATTCTGCTAAATGGTAGAATAGACAAAGAAGCAATATCAAAACTAAACATATACATCAAGTAGTACATCATCCAACTTCCTAGAGGAGACGTTAATTTAGTTACAGGAAGAAATAGACAGCAAGCTATACTAGTAGAGGACCTCAACCTACATCTCTCAGAACTAGATAAATATAATGAAAAAATAAACAAGAAAGAAGCTAAGGAGGTGAATATAATTTTTGCAAAGTTAGATATTTTAGACCTCTGGAGAAAATTGAATGGGGATAATAAGGAATATACCTTTTTTTCTCAGTGGTAAATGATAACTATTAAAAAGGAGCCTAATGACATTTGGATTGCTACTGTCATCATGAAACTAATTTCATCTGCCTTCTGACTGAGTTAAGCATACTGCATCTCAATAAACTTCTCTTGTACTTTACTTTTGGTGGAATTAAATGCTAACTTCTTAGAAACGGATGAACTATCTTGGTGGTAAATGCTGTGGAGTTCTAGTTCCCATTTTCCGTCATGTCTCACTTCCCAGACAGTAACAATTATTGCTGGTGTCAGAGACAACACTGTCCAACAGTAGGGTCACCCCCTCCATTGATCTAAACACCTTCTTCTTGGTTTACTTTCCTGGAAATCTGTATCCATGAACTCCAACTCTACTAGTTGGAATTTTCCACAAGAGGTTATAACTCTTTCCACTGCATGACAGATAGACTTACCAAGTACTAAATTTCTCAAGTTTCATCTAGGGAGAAGACCTCATCTCCCTTCATTTACAGGATCATTCACTAGTGGAACTTCTTCCTACCTGCAAAGTAAGGCCTCCTTTCATTCTTTTTTTTTTTCCTTTCCAACCTTTCCCACTTCACTTCACAAAATCCCCTGTAGACTCTTTTTTTTCATAACTACAGAGGCCGCCTTCCTGTATTGCTAGCACTT
This sequence comes from Petaurus breviceps papuanus, assembly GCF_028583685.1. Classification (NCBI taxonomy): domain Eukaryota; kingdom Metazoa; phylum Chordata; class Mammalia; order Diprotodontia; family Petauridae; genus Petaurus; species Petaurus breviceps. Next base: position 6,583,005 of record NW_027187283.1, on the reverse strand, counting down.
ATTTAACACCCCCCCCACAGACTTACTCACTCCATTCTATCACTTTCCTTTCTTCTCCTTAGTTCATATACTTCCTATTTTATAATGTTGTCCAACAAAAAAATGATTCAGTTATAAGGCGAGCATAAACAGGTTCTGTCCATAATGAACCTGTTCACCTTCCCACTGTTACTTCAACTAGATTTAAACCTTTACCTGTGTCTTCCTATATAATGACTCTCTTGCTGCTGTTGTCTGAATTTATTCGCTTTTCTTTCAATTGTGTTCTTATGGGTGAATAATAAGCAATTATTCTCTTCAGTTTGAATTTTCTTTCTAAAAATGTCTAAACACTTCTTCATTATTGAATATTATTTAATATCCAACTTTTTTTTCTTTTATAATTAAGCTGAGATTTGAAGGATAGGCCACCCTGGTCTGTGTCCTGAACTCCACTGTTGTTTGGAACATATTATTCCATCTTCCTTATGTTTTCCTTGGTATTTCACAGACTTTTTTCTTATGGCTTTAAAAACTTGTTTCTGAATTAAATTATTAAATTTAATGACTATATATCTCTGAGTTTTCATCCTGTTGTTGTTGTTGTTACTGGGTTTTTTTTTTTGTTTGTTTGTTCGTTTTTCCTGGGGGGCAATCTCTGACTTGTAAATTCGTTCAATTAAAATTTCATTTTCTATGTTGAGAAGTTAGTTGTAGAAAGAAGTGTTTTATTATCTCTTTCATTGCAATGTTTTTGGTTTGTTTTTCAAAATATTTTTACTTTAAATTTTAATAAGAAGAAAAGAAAAAGAAACCTTATAAAATTTAAATATGAAAACAAATAGAAAAAGAAAAGAAAAAGTATTGTCATGTGCACAGAAGAATGCAAGAAAGGATGAAAAACTTACAAGACATTTCCCTTCCAAAAAAGCCTATATAATAAATACTACATATTGTGAAAAGTGTCATCCACCTTTTCTGTGCTTCCTTGTAAGTTTATATGTGTTCTCTCCAGCACACTTCTTGTTTTTTTTCCACTTCCTCTCCTTCCTCCCCCTTGAAGAAAACACTTGAGTAGAGATAAATTTAGACATATAACTATATATGTATTTGTACCTATAAATAGATACATAACATATATACATACACACAAATATATATACAAATATACACACAAAGGTATATGCATACATATACACATTCATACATACACATACATATGCTTAGATATCTACAATCATACTTATATATAGACATGCATATGCATCTATGTAAGACCATACTATGCTACTTTGTCCTCTGTTTCTCTGAGAGTGGATAACCTTATCCTTCAAATTCCAAGGCATCACACCAGTAAGAACAGTTACGGTAACATATCTCTTCATGGTACCATCATCTAGTTCATTCTTAGAGTTGGTCACATAGTGTTTATATGAAAGCAATAATGTGAATGGATAAATGCCAGTCATCTGTCTCTTATCTGGTGGCATAGGGGAGGAAATACCTCCTACTCTTTGCCCCAGTGAATAGCACCTTTCATCCTATGCATGAGGAGAGGGTGTCTCCCATTGTATCTTGACTTCCCTTCCAAATCTGTCTTTTTCAAGGAAGAAAAAAAAGGAAAAGGTTTTCTGTATTTTTCTAAGTTCACCAATTCACCATTACCTATACCACAGTAATATTGCAAGCTTATACTGTTTAGTAATTTTGAATACTCTAAAACAATATTGATTTATATGACTGACATATAGTATAGTTTCCCTATTGTAATCTTTTGATTAAATCTATTATAGTTATGGCTTTGTCTGATATCATGATTAATAAAACCTGTTTTATTCCCTTAACAAATTATACTCCTGATCTTTATTTTATGCTTGTGTATATCTCTTATTTCCTATCCCTCCTGACTTCTCTACTTTACTTCTAATGTCTACCTTGTCCTCCTATTACTTAAGCTACCCCCTTTCAAAGGATCCCTCCTTTGTCCTCCATTCTTGTTAATCTAAATACCATTATATACCCCCTTACCTTATTCCCTCACCCTACCCTCTAAAAATCCCTTACTTATTCTCTCTCCCTCCCTGTTCCCTCAGCCTTTTATTTGTTTCTGAATTTAGAAGACTTTTACACATACATATGTGTGTATGTGTGTATAGTTCCATCTTAAATACATACTCAATAAATGTAGGGTTCTAGAACTACCAGCCCTCCTCCTAATTCCTCTGTATCAGTTCTTCCTTTTATACCACATTTATATAAAATAATTATCCTTTTTTCCTGTACCTAAAATGTATTGCTTTTCAAGATCATATCATACTAAGATCTAACCCTATCTTTCTTATGAACTAACCAATTACTAATAAAAATTTTAGACATACATTTACATTTCCTCATATAAAAAGTAAACTGCCTGTCCTTATTCAGTCTCTTGTAATTAGTCATATCATGATTCGTTGTTTGATCATACCTTCCAGGGAGTTAAATAATTCTTATGCTTTCTCTTCTTGATCTGTTCTACAGATCAATCATTTTACTTACAAAAAATTTCATATTTTCTTGTTTTTTTCAATCTTTATATTTTGTTTTATTATTTCTTTATCTATTATAATTTTGCTGGCTTCCCCTTGCCCAATTCTAATTTTAAAGGAGTCAATTTCTTTCCTAAGACTGAATATCATTTTCTAATTGACTTTCTTTTCTTTTTTTTATTAGTTTCTTTGCTTTTACTTTACAAGATTCAATTCCACAATTCCTTGAGTTTCACATTTTGTCCCCCTCCCTTCCCTTTACCACCCCATGGCGGTATACAGCCAAGTATAGGATCTGTAAATATTTGCACATTAGAAATTAGTCAGGTTATAAAGATGGGTTGTATCAGATGGAATGAGAAATGGTAAAGAGGATATAAAACCAAACAAGGAAAAGAAAAAGATCAGGTATTTTGCTTCAATCTGAATATAAACTCAGTTCTTTCTAGTTCTTTCTCTGGATGTACACATTTCTCTCCATCATGAGTCTTTTGGGATTGACTTATATCACTGCATTGCTGAGAACAGTCCGGTCTATCAAAGTTGGTCATCACACATATGTTGTGTCTGTAATTGTGTACAAATTTCTCCTGGTTAAACTCTTCTCACTCAGCATCAGTTTGTATAAGTCTCTCCAGGTAAATATGAAGTCCATCTGCTCCTCATTTCTTATAGCACAACAGTATTCCATAACATTCATATGCCACAACAGGTACAGCCATTCCCCAATAGATGGGAAGCGCCTTAATTTCCAATTCTTTGCCACCACAAAAAGAGCTGCTATAAACATTTTTGTACATATGGGTCTTCCTCCCACTTCTTTTTTTTAATGCTCTATTAACTTCTGATTTACATCATCCGTTTCTGCCAGATTTTGAGTTACAAATTTTCTCCCCATTTCTCCCCCACCCACTGCGCCAAAATAGTCCCACAGGACATCCCCTCCTCCAATCTTCTCTCTCCCACATTTTCCCTCATACCCCTTTCCACTTTTCCAGTGGATCTCTATGCCTCAGTGCCTGCACATCCCATTTCCCAATTACATGTAAGATGGTATTAATAATAGTATATACATATGTATACATACACACACACATATATATGTATATATATATATACACATACATATTTGATTTCAAAACTTTCAATTCCAGATTCATTCCCCTCCTTCCCCATCACCCTCCCCTACTAGGAAGATATGCAGTTCAGTATAGGTTGCACATGTGTGGTTATTGCAAAACAATAACATAGTAGATACATTGTAAAAGACTGATTACACTTCCCTCCCTCCCATCCCACCTCCCACCCGCTCTACTATCCAATTTCATCATGTCTATTTTCAAAAGTGAGTGCTTCCAACCTTCCTCCCCCCCAGCCTACCCTCCCTTCTATCATCCCCCCTCTCATCCCCTTCTCCACCCCTATTCTCCTGGAGGGTGAGATACCCTATTTAGTGTGTATTTCACTCCCTCCTCAAGCCAAATTCAATGGGAATAAGGTTGACCCATTCTTTTTTGCCTTTCTATTCTTCCCCTCCATTGTAAACATTTTCCCTTGCCTCTTCTGTATGAGATAGTTTACCCCAATCTGTCTCTCCCCATCTCCTCTCATTATATTCCTCTCACCTCTTAATTTCACCTTTTAAGTATCATTCCTCCCTGTTAAATTGGACCTGTGCCCTCTATATATGTATACCTGTAAACATATATACACACATTCACATATGTATTCATATGCCCATATACCATCATATAAATATATATATATATTTCTAATCCCTTCAACTACTGAGAAAAGTTTCATAAATTACAATTATTGTTTTTCCATGTAGGAATGTTAATAGTTCAACTTTGATAAGTTCCTTATGATTTCTTTTCCCTGTTTACCTTCTCATGCTTCTCTTGCTTCTTGTATCTGAATGTCAAATTTTCTATTCAACTCTGTTTTTTTTTTTCAGCAAGCATGCTTGAAAGTCCTCTATTCCACTGAATGACCATATTTTCCCCTGAAAAATGATACTCAGTTTTGCTGGGTAGGTGACTCTTGGTTTTAATCCCAGCTCCTTTGCCTTCCAGAATATCATATTCCAAGTCCTTTGATCCCTCAGTGTAGAAGCTGCCAGATGCTGGGTTATCCTGATTGTGTTTCCACAATATTCAAATTGTTTCTTGCTGGCTGCTTGTAATATTCTCTCCTTAATCTGGGAATTCTAGAACCTGGCTATAATATTCCTAGGAGTTTTCTTTTTGGGATCTTTTTCAGGAGGTGATTGGTAGATTCTTTCAACCTCTATTTTGCCTTCTGGTACTAAAATATCAGGGCAGTTTTCTTTGAGAACTTCCTGGAGGATGATTTCTAGGTTCTTACTTTGGTCATGGCTTTCAGGCAGTACAATAATTTTAAAATTATCTCTCCTGGACCTATTTTCCAGGTCACTGGCTTTTCCCATGAGATATTTCACATTGCCTCCTATTATTTCATTTGTTTGGATCTGTTTAACAGCATCTTGATCTCTCATAAAGTCATTAGCTTCCATTTGCTCCAATCTAATTCTGAAGCAATGATTCTACTCATTGAGTTTTTGAGATTCTTTTTCCATCAGGCAAACTCGACTTTTTAAGGCATTCTTTTCCTCATTGCCTTTTTGGGCCTCCTTTGCCATTTGAGTCAGTCTGTTTTATAAGGTATTATTTACCTAAGTCAAGCTGATGACTCTCATTTCATAATTTTCTTTTATTGTTCTCATTTCTCTTCCCAATTTTTCCTCCACTTCTCTTATTTGGCTTTCAAAATCTTTCTTAAGGTCCTCTATGGCCTGTAACCAGCTTGTATTTTCCTTTGAAGATTTTGGTGCAGGAGTTCTGACTTCACTGCTTTCCTCCTGTTCCATGCTTTGCTCCTTTTGGTCCCCAAAATAGGAGTGTATTGTTGGAATCTTCTGTCTGCTTTGTTTCCTTTGCCTGCTCATTTTGCCACTCAATTATTTGACTTATGGGCTTTTTGACACAATAGGACTCTGCCACCAGACAGGGGAGCTTTTGTCCCAAATGCTGGTGTTTTATCAGCTGCAAGAGGTATTAGATGGGTGCCCACTGTAAGGTCTGGCAATCTGGACACATACCCCAGAACCTCCACCCTAGACTGCAATCCAATTCCAAGCAGGTTAAAGCAAGAGTGATTGCCCCTCAGACTAGTACTTGGTCCTGCTACACTCTGTAGGCCAAGAGCTGAAGCTGCCATGTGGCACTGAATGGCTGTGCTGGTGTCTCAGAGGCTTTTTACCCTGGGGGTAAAAGCCACGCACTCCCACTTACTGGTCCCAAAGTCCATACTGCACTGACCTCTCACTTTGTCCTTCCTGTTTATGTGTTGATAAATCTGTAAGCGGCCACAGCTGCTGCTGATCTGGTGTTCCTCTGGCCGGCAGCTGGTCAAGCCCGCCCTGGGGCTAAAGCTGGGGTGTGGTGCTGGGCTGGGCTCCCAGAGTGCTGTGCTGGATTCCTCCTGGCCTGCTGGGCTGTCCTTAGTGAGAGGTTAGCTTCTCTGTGTCATTTTGTGGGTTCTGCAGCTCCAAGTTTGTTTAGAGTCCCCTTTTGAAATGGATTGGGGAGGGTGGAAGCTGGAGCTGTGGGAAGGTCATGCTTCTACTCCGCCATCTTGGCTCCTCCCTTCCTCCCACTTCTATGATCTCTTTGGAATATAACCCTAGGAGTGGTATTGCTGGGTCAAAGGATATGAAATTATTTAAAGCCCTTTGGGCATAATTCCAGATTGCTCTCCAAAAAGGCTGCATCACTTCACAACATCACCAGCAATGCATTAGTGTTCCAAATTCCCCACATCCTCTCCAGCATTAGTCATTTTCCTGTTTTGTCATATTAGCCTATCTGACTGGTGATTTGTGGTACCTCACAGTTGTTTTGATTTGCATTTCTCTAATCATTAGTGATTTAGAGCATTTCTTCATGTGCTTATAGGTATCTTTAATTTCTTTCTCTGAAAATTCTTTCTTTTCTTAATCTTCTTGTTTTTCTTGGATTATTCCTATTTTAAAAATTATTTTTATTTTGTGTCCTGTTATATTCTTCTGGCAGACTTATGATTGTATCTTTGAGATTCTTATGTTTTGCTAGTTTAGTAAATGTATGTTAATGATTTGGGAGGGATTTATTTGCTTCCTTTTTCTGGGTTTTTCTAAACTTCTGAATATTTGCATTTCTAAACTATTGTTCTTTCTTTTGTTTCTTTAGTGAGGCTTGCCATTGTAATTCAAGTTATTGTATTAATTTTTTTTTTCCTGTGTAGCACATGAATTCTGCTCTCTTAATTCTCACTTCTCCCTTGAACTACTCAGGAATTGCATGTTGTAGTTCCAAATTCTCAAATTCCATTTGTTCTTTATTTCATCATTTTCCTTCATTTTATAGTATTTTTTCACAGCTAAATTTATTTACTATATCTTTAAGGCCATATTTCCTTTTGTTATTATTTTTGGTTTCCCCTATTGGTTAATTTATATTCACGGTCTCTGAGATTTCTTCTTCTTGAAATTGTTAGTAACTTTCATTCTCATGTCATGGGGATGGGAGAAAATATCTAGTTTGTTATCTTATTTGGTTACATCACATAAAAGTCTCAGATTATTCTCTTTCGCCCAAGTTATTTATTTCTATATGGTATTGCTACTATCTTATACAATATCTCATCCTTAATAGTTTACAAACTAACAGGGTAAACAGAGGAAGTGACCCCTATCTTGGTGGCAATATTTGTGTGATGCCAAGTTGAATGAAGTAGGACCGTTACATGGTTATACTTACAGTAAGAGCAATAGTCAAAATGAGTCAGCATGGTACAAGGGAAGGAACACTGAATTTGGATTTAGGAGAATGAGTTTCATTTTCACTGTCATTTTCCTTCTAAAAAGTTACTAACTCTTTCTAAAATGAAAATAAGAATACTTGTATTACTTGCTACACAAGGTTGTCTTTAGGAAAGTACCTTTTAATGAGTAAAGTAAATGATAGTTTTCTAGTTGACAGATGACGAAATAAGTATTTCGGCAGGTGGGTTGTTCTCAAAGCAAAAGGATATTTGATTTTTATTTTTGCCACAAATAACTAAAACTTTTTCTTTCTTAATTTATTAAATAAAAAGTAATATGAAGATACAATGAAAATAACACATTCAGATGAAATTTTCTTCTAATTTTATAGCCATTTAGTAGAATAGTTTATTGTATATCTGTTATATTTCATTATCTTTCTATTCTTGTAAATATGTTTCAGTATTTAAAATAAGATTCTTCTGATTAACTAACAAACACGTTTTACTCTAAAAGTAAGAACTTAAAAAATGTATTCCTCAATTTATTCTCAGAAGCCTTACCCTGTAATATATAATATATGTGGAAAATTCAAATTGTTTCCCTAAAGAATAAAATTCAAAATGAATGTCATTCTTCTCTGGGAAGAAATTTACCTTTATTTCATTTAGTAATGGTTTCCAATATATGCATTGCCTGTTTTACAAGCCAAAGGAAGAAAACAGCAGAGCAAGATTGTCATTTGGATGAAACCATTGCACTGAGGTTTTTGTGTGTTGTAGAAAGCAGTTTTATTTATTCCTGTCAAAATGCTGCATTTGCAGTTCAGGAAACATACGGCTTAAGCAAAATAGTTGTGTCAGCAGTTGATTACAGATCAATACATCTACAGTTCTGCTGAGCCTGGAATTAAAAAGTTCTTTTGGAGGCAAATAATGTTGATGACTGGAGAAAAAAAAATGAATTTACTTGCTAAATTTTTCTTATATATAACTATATCCAATGTAGTATATAACACAGAATACAATTTTATTTTGCCGTAGTTCAATAAATTAGTATGCTGTCCTAATGTAAGTGTCATAAAAAGATTTTAATTGATATTTAATTAATAATTTCCTAAAATATTAGTGACTGTTATCTGGTGGATCATGATACCTGGGATATGTTCCTGTGCTGTAAAAAAATTGGATATGGCCAGTTGATCATAACTTGTTTTCACTAAATCATCTTTTAAATAGTACACTAAGTGAAGAGTGATTTTAAAATGTAATTAACTGATAAGAACTAAATATGCATACACACACATACACACATATATGAATGAATTCTCAGAGACAAAATATGGAACAAAAAAAACTTACTTTATTGCAAAGGACCTATGGTGAAATGCTAATTCTACTATAAATTATCCATATAAATATTACTAAGTTAATTTAGCTACTCAGCATTCACTTTCTTGATCCAAAAATTTGGATAAATTCAAATCACCCTTAGCTCTAAATACTGTAATATTTAGAGTTAATAAATATAGTCACTCATATCATTCTGACTACAGTTGTACACACCCTGTAAAAATGGTGGGGTCTGGGGGCAGAGTCAAGATGGCAGAGTAGAAACAGGACTTCCTCACAGCTCTAGCTCCTACCTGTCCCAAATCATGTAAAAAAAAATTACTCTAGACAATCTTTGGAGCTACAGAATACACAAAATGATACAGAGAAGCTAGCCTCCTGCTGAAGACACCCTAGCAGGACCACAGCAAGTGGCCAGAACAGCACTCTGGGAACCTAACCCAGCCCAGCAGGAGCCAGAGGTCTTAGCCCCAGGGCAGCCTGTCTAGCCATTGGCTGGAGGGACTTCAGATCAACAGCAACTGTGGCATTTTCTAGAATTATCAACACATAGATGCCAAGGACAAAGTGAGAGGTCAATGCAGTGTGCAATTTGGGACCTGGGAATTTGGAGTGCAATATGGCCTTTGCCCCCAAGGGAAGAAGTGGCTGAGGCCCTGAGGAGATTCAGCTGGCAACATGTGGTAGCTTCAGATCCTGGTCTGCAAATTGTAGGGGAACAAGCCACCAGTCTGAGGGGTAATAACTCTTGCTTTAACCTGCTTGGATATGGATTGCTGTCTAGGGTGGAGGTCCTGGGGTGCATGAGCAGCTTACCAGAGTGTGTGAAGGCTTCAGATAGGGCACCCAACTAATACCTTTGGCTGCTGCAAAAACACCAGCATTTGGGATAAAGCTCCCCTCTCTATTAGCAGAGTTCTGTTGTGACAAAAAGACCAAAAATAAAGTAATCTAGTGGCAAAATGAGCAGGCAAAGGAAGCAAAGCAAATGTGTGTGTGTGTGTGTGTGTGTGTGTGAGAGAGAGAGAGAGAGAGAGAGAGAGAGAGAGAGAGAGAGAGAGAGAGAGAGAGAGAGAGAGAGAGAGAGAGAAGAGAAATATCACCATAGAGATAAATTACCAGAAAAGAAAATGGGTTAGTCATGTGAGGAAAGACCACTTGAAATGAAAAAAAAAAATATCCTAGACTAATCACTTATCCAGAAATACATAAATGAAACTGCTCCAGAATCAAGAATTGACATTTCATTCTTTCTCCACTCTACTTTAAAAACCTGAAGAATATAAATGTGTTTATCTGATACTTAAATTATCCATTTCCTTTACTTATTCAAATTTGGAATGTTAGTGTAGAAATAGGACACTAGACTAGATGAATGCATGCCTGAATTTGATCTTTGACAAATTCCTTCTTCTCTCTGGGTCTCAGTATCATAAAGAGATGTTAGAATTTTAAAATTCCATAGGTCCCTTTCATTGTTAAGGTTAAATGGGTGTCCTAAAATTTGAATAATGTCACTTTTTTCACTTCATTAATTTTTCTATCAAGCTGAGTGAATACTTTGTGTCAAGGGCTTTGCTAAACATACAAAATCAATATAACTGATTTACATTGATTCAATTATTGTTCAAGGCTCTATACTAACATTTGGTAATAATGCCAATTATTATGCTATGCAATTATTTATCATTTTTCAAATATTTCCTCTTCTAGGTTACAAAACCACTTTGTGATTTTTTTGTTCATATTTGTAAGATCATTCCAAGAAATAGGAGGTTGTCATGGATCATGGATAAATGTATGGGCAAAGAGCTAAGTGTTAATTAGTGTCATTTGGAGAGGTGAGTCAAAAGTGCCCCAAAGTGGGTAATTACTCTAATTTTATTTCTAATAGCTTCTTCTCACTATGAATGTCTAGAGCAAACCATTAAAAATGTTTTTTTTTATTTAAAAAAATAAAAACAAACTAAAACAAATGATTCTTCCAGCCTTTTCCATAATAGGTGAAATAAACCCAGTTGGTTAAGAGGTGATACAAATTCTATACAAATGTCTTATAAATTACCTCTTTCATAAATAATGATGTGTCAAGTTAGAGTATTGTGGGTCAAAAAGTGTTGAAGAAATTAAACATTTTCTGTGTCATTTAAGAATTTTTCTAGCCTGTTAACAATTCCCCATTTTGTAAAGCCATGTTTCGCAATTCTGGAGTTAAGCTCAAAATTATAGTTATACCTCTGAGCTAGTTTAAACGTGTGGCCAAAATTGAAAGTATTTTTTTTTAATCGCTCATGCAGTTAGTGCCTGGGACATCTGTTTGTTTTCTATAAGCCCAAAACTTGCTTAATCTAGTGCCATCCCCTCAGATTGTCAGGCATCTCTCCTTATCTATTTTGGTAAAAATAGGAGATGTTTGACCTCCCCCAACGAACTTGGTGGTTTTAATCTCTAAAGAGGTTATAAGAGTCAGATGAATTACATAAACAAATTAGAATTTTTAAATTATCATAGAGAGATGTGGTGAGATACACCCGAATACTTGCCCACTTTCCCCAAGGTAGCCAATTGTAATGTTTGCCAATTACCCAAGTCCCCCCACCTTTTATTTCCTATGTGTCAATAAGGAGTATATAGCTTTTTCATTGGTGTTCTTGGTCTTATTTAGGTGGCTAGTTGACCCGTTTTGTAAACAATTATATGTATCACTCATAATTAACTGATTTGCTCAAACAGTTACCATAGTTTACCTTTATTATATTTGCTTGCTACAGTGTGATGATGTTTCTGACAGAAGTAAATTAAATTAGAGAACTTCTCTATGATTTTAACAGCCATATGTAAATGAGGAATCAGATGTACCCAGTCTCATAAGAAAAGGGAAAAGTAGAAGAAGCAGGAGGAGGAATAGGAGGACGAGGAGGAGAGAAACTAACAAGCACAAGCAACTTCCAGGTTCCGATGACAAGCATAGCAAACTCTATCAGTGACAGATTAAGGCAAAACATTCACAGACAATCAAAATCAAAATACAGGGTAATTCAGTCATTTAGTAAATTCTCAATTCAATCACAAAGTACTAAGATTCAAGTACTCCATCCCTGGACAGTACATTCATTTAGTCAATAACAAAGTCTTATCTCTATTCAACTGGAGATTAGTTTTCAATCATAAACAAAATATATTTAGTCAGTCGCAAAGTATAAAAATCAAGTTTTTCACTGATGGATCACAACTGAATTACAATACCATCCAATACCACCAAGCACCCTCTCAAAGGGACAGTGGAGGGCACACAGGCCATCTACCTCTAAGCCACAACAAGATTATATGATCACAGCATTCAATACCCAAGGAGAGGTCTTTTCTTCATCTGGACCTGAGGCAAATTCTCAGCAATCTATGTTCCTGGGAAGCAAAAGCTTAACAAAGCCACAATATACATTGCCAGCATCTTCATCAATTCACTCTCTGACTGAAGAACAGTCTCAAGACCCCTGAAAAGATCAGCAAGAACCTATGCCAGGATTTCTGTAAACATACAAGAAAATTCTCCTTCAGAGCTGCTGAACCAACAACAGGGTTCCAGGAACTCGTCAACAACAGCACTGTCCTTTACCAGCAGATGAATGCAGCAAAGTAACACCAAAACACACAGAAAAATACCGACACCACAGTCATGCCTCCTCAGTTCTCGGCAGGTCCAGGTGGCAGTTCTCAAAAGTCCTGGGCATCTTCAACTGTCCCTTAGCAATCCTCTTTCTTTTTCTTTCTCTCTCTCTCTCTCTCTCTCTCTCTCTCTCTCTCTCTCTCTCTCTGTCTCTCTCTGTCTCTCTCTCTCTCTGTCTCTCTCTCTCTCTTCCTCTGTCATTCTCTCTCTGCCTTTACGATGCTGCTCCCAAAGTTCTTCCAGACTCTCTCTGTTTGGGCCTCTCTCTAAAGCCACAGCACCAGACCCTCCAAGTTCAGCCCCCTCTCTTCATGTCAACAAGTCCATCCCACAAATGGGATTCACAAGCCCTAGGTTTTAACACTTAACCCCAAAATTAAGCCAATACAACGGGATCTTTAAATACCACTACCATTATGAGGAGCAGGGAGGAACAGGGGGAGGAGGAAAAGGAGGAAGAGAAAAAGGAGGGAAAGGAGGAGGAGAAATAAATCCAGCAGTTATGATGTGTAAAGTATTATAGGGCGAAAAAAAGAAAATCTTTTATGTTGTGCTTATAATGTTTTATTAACTGAGGCATTTTATCTCATTTAAAATATACTGTATAATGAGAAGGTACACTTTGTTCAGATTAGCTATTTGATATAAGATCAAATGAAAAGATAACCTCAAGGATAGACATTGCTTGTTGAGATTTTAAAATTCCCAAGACTGCAACACTGTGCTTGATGCTGTCACTATGATAATAAAGATATATACTTCAAACTTTTGTCTCAAAAGTATGATGGATTTTATTCTTTATAGAACTGCAGTATTAAATTACTTTGATAAAATTCAATTCTTGTTTAAAGAGTAGTTTCATATTAATCAATTTAAGGAGTTCATATTCCTTTTGTTAGAAAATTATATTTTGATCCCTGGTGTTTCTTAACATATACTTTCTCTACATTTTATGGTAAGAGACTGATGACTGTGTTCTAAGGGAAGTCAAAACATTCTTGGTTATACACGTGATAGTACATATATAAACTTTATCAAATTCCCTACCATTTTCAAAACAAGGAAGGGGAAGGAGGGAAGGAAGAAGAAAAATAATGGAGCTCAATATCTCGTAAAAATTAATGCTAAAAAGTTTCTTGACATGTAACTGGGGAAAATGAAGCACTATTTTTAAAAATACCTGCTTAAATGTGTGTACCTATCTATACATTCCACAACTCATAGGATTTTCTCCATCAAATAACTCCTTTGCTTTGAGATATTGTATTCAGGAAATTCCTATAAAAACGGCAAATGTGTTGCTTACAAAGGAGTACAAAAATATCAGCCCACAAGAAGTTATGAAATTAATATACATGCATTCAGTTAAGTAGCTGTCATTTAGTGATTTCAGGAAAATGATCTCAGAGAACTTATTTAATGCTGTTCAATGTAATAAATTTTTATTAAAGTCCTATTGCATGCCAGGCACTGTACTAGGTATTGGGAATACATATAAGAAAAAAATCATCACTGCCCTCAGAAGCTTACAATCTAATCGGGAAAAACAATACTCAAAAGACAGAGCTGCAGATGGAGAGTGTAGCAAGCTGGAATTCCAATTTCCACTTTCTGTAATAAAAAGGAAGAGTTTAGTATTGCATGAACTCCAGACTATGGAGAGGTATAAAAGATAACAGAACTAGATTTTTGGCATTACAATGGAAAGCTATAAAGAGTCAAAGTTCACACAGAAGATACTGAATGACTTAGGAATGTATGTACATGTGTATGTATTCATAAAATGATTTACAAAAATAAAATACTACAAACTATAGAAAGAAGATATGGGCTCATTCCCAGAACAAATTTTGTTTGTTTGATGAATTTTCCTCGGTGTAATTCTATGACTATGCCTCTGTGATCAGGGAAGTGGAATTTACCCCATTATCTGAATTATTAATTTAATAAATATTTATTGTTTGTACTAGGTACAAAGGACTTTAGTATATATTTGGGGAAGGGGTTTGTAAGTAAGATAATGAAATCCCTATAAGTCTAGTACAAATGCTAAGAAATGTACATACATATTACAAAACAAATGTAAAAATGCAGTGACAATTTGACTGAGGAAATCAAGGGACCGTTTATGGAACAGACAAAATTTTAGCTAAGCCTTGAAGTATGGCTATGGTTTTTTATAAGCAGAGTGAAAAAGGGGACATGTTAGGTGGAGGAAAAAGTAAGAACAAAGATGTAGAGGCAGAAAATTGCTATTGTTGGCTATGGGAAAGCAAGTACTTCAATTAGACTGGACTGTATAGTAGTGGAATAGAAGTAATGGAAAAAAAGAGAATAAAAGTAGCTTTCTTTCACCATTCTTATCGGTATTAAGATCATTATACCACCAGATTGTGGATAATGTGATTATTGCTATTAACTCAATGGTTTGTTATTTTAGTCATTTTTTAAACCTGTAAGTAAATACCTGTCATCCATTTTATTTATTTAATTATTTTTTGCTTTTTTGGAGGTGGGAGGGCAGGGCAGTTGGGGTTAAGTGACTTGCCCAAGGTCACACGGCTAGTGAGTTTTATTTGTCTGAGGCCAGATTTGAACTCAGGTCCTCCTGACTCCATGGTCAGTGCTGTATTCACTGAGTCACCTACCTGCCAACAAAATTATTTCAATACAAAAGTGAAAGTTGGATAAATCACTCATGTGTTTTCTCATGTTAATTATACATTCTATTCTGTATTTATACATTCTATTCTATCTCCATGATCATATATAAATCAAATTGTCCTTCTTGATATCCACTATATATAATGTTCTATCTTCTACCATTGAATAGTCTCCCTCCCTAATTCACTGTCCCTTATTTCTCTAACATTCTTCATGTTTCAGGTCAAGATACTCTTGCAAAGAGAAGGCTTATGTTGTCCTGTTGTACTGTCATTCCATCAGTTGTTAATCACACACACACACACAAACTCACACACACAAATTATATATACTTAACTGTTTACTTATTTTTATCTTCAGTAGAACATAAACAACTTCATGACCAGTTTCATTTTGTCTTTTTTCTTTTACTCACCAGTACATAACATAAAGATTAACCCAAAGTATGTGCCTTATAAATGCTTGGGTTTTTATTAATAAAATATCATTAAGAGAGTGAGTTGAACATCAATAGTTATTAGATTTGTTTGAAATATTCATGGATATGTGATATTTTGTGTCGATATATCTTTTAACAATATTAATCACAAATATCCTTTCACTTTATTGATGGTTACATAAATTTTACTGTAAGATTAACCTGAGATCTCTTGCAACTCAGCTAGGTTTATTTTCAGATGTCAGGCAGTCAACTGAAGATGCTGTGCTCAAAGCATCTATGACTTTAGAGAATATGATATATCCCTCATTCCATCAAATTAGCTTTCAAGAAATCTAGGTCACCTACATGCCATGATGAGGAATTGGTGTAGGACTTCAATGAATATATTTATTGGATATATTCGATAAGGATTTTAAGAAGAAAAAAAACACCTTTCTACCTATTTGTTTGTCAGTGCTGTTTAAGTTTCTCAGAATAACTGAAATGGCAGAAAAATAAATGTCATAGAAAATCTGCTGTTACTGACATAAGAATTTAAACAAGATAATGCTGCCAAAATTACTCAATTTCTAGCTATTGGCCTCTATGTCTCACACAGATATATTATGTAAGGCCACCTGACATTTTTGTGACATTGTCTACAGGAGGTGATACTTTTCAGACAAAATTTCATCAATTCTCCAGTTGGGGAGTCATATTATCAGTACAACTTCATCCAAGCAGAAACTAGATTGTGAGGATAAAGGGCAAATCTGTAATAATAATGAAGATGAAGATGATGATAAACTACATTTGTTCCTTTTCACTTAATGCTTCTTTTGGTCCCTTTTGTTTTATGAACTGGTTCAGACAACAGCTTATATTTCTGAATTTGTTTGTGTTTGTTTACTTTTGCACATGTTTAAAAATTAGAAAGGTTGTGGGTTCCTATGTATAGTTGCTATCCCGAAAAAAAATAATTCAGCAGATCCAAGGTAAAGTTCAAGTTAAATTCAAGCTCAAATTCAAAATAATTTCTCACCGTATTTTATAGATTTGTGTCCATCACAATCTAAGTCTATTTAGGTAAAATAAATGATGAAATTCTTCCCAGGAATATGAAATGAAACAAAATATCCTAGCTGGAGTCACTCAATGTTTTGGTGAAATGACATAATGGCACCATCTGTGACATAGAATAATCTAACAGATAACTGCCTTACAATGAAGGGCAGCTAGAAGGCACAGTGCATAGAGTATTGAGTCTAAAGTTGGGAAAGCTCATTTTCCTGAATCCAACTCTGGGCTTGGACACATACTAGCTGTGTGACCCTGGACAAGTAACAACCATATTTGCCTCAGTTTTCTTGTCTATAAAAATGAGCCAAAGAAGGAATTGGCACAATTCTCTTTCATCACTCATTTATTTTACCAATGGTTCTTCTTCCTCTCTTACACAAGAGCTTTTATCAGCTCTTCCAAGAGCTCTTTTGAGGCTTGAGACCACTTTCTATTGTTATTAGTGGTTTTTCCCGTTGGCTTTTTGACATTGCTGTCCTCTTATGAGTTGGTCTTGGCCTTCCCTGTCACCATATTAACTTTCTATGGTGAGATTATTTTCTGCTATCTTTTGTTCTTCCTTGTATGTATGAATGTGGGGGGTGGGGGTGGGACGGGGTCTTTATCCTTTAAATTTTATCTCTCAGGGTGGAAGTGAAACTGTTTCAGGCTTTTTTGTGCCAGTGGCTGCTGACCATGGCTGATGTGGTGCTGCACTAATGTTGTCCTAAGGTCCAAAGGGTATCTTTGAGTCTGGAGCTGTGCTGAAGGGGTGCAGTGGAGAGTGAGTAGCACTGCTGGAGGCTGTAGGAGTCTCTCAGCTTACCTGATGTTGAGCTGGGGTCCCAATGGTAGTGCTTGTTGTGTGCTGAGGCCAGAGGGGTGTTTCTGCCCTTCTCTAGAGCTACACTGATACACTTTGTGGTTTGCCTCTTGAGACCACCTCTTTGCCCAAGGCTACAGTAAAGCTGGTAGGCATTCTCAGCTGCTTGTTTGTTTTGCCATTTGTAGGGTTGGCATTTACCTTTTTGCCTGGGGCTGTGCTCAAAGAAAGTTATGGTACTTGGAACTGATGTCTGCTAGTTCCTCTGGTAACGTTGAGGCACATGGGGGGTCAGGGGCAGTTGTCCTGCTTTTGGTATTTACTTTCTCCAATATACTGGGGCTTGCTGCTGTCCTTCTGGGATTCTTTCTGTACTGCACTACACTCCTCTTTTTACATGAGTGAAGCAGACCTTTCATGCTGATGCTCTAAGTTTGTTGGGCTAAAAGATTATTTCATATAATTTTTTGCTGGTTCTACTGTCCCAGGATTGGTTTTGGAACACTATTTTATGGTTATTTGAAGGTGAATAAGAGAGAGTTACAGTAGTTTACTGCTTTCTCTGCCATTTTGACTTCTGAATTTGGATTCCCTAATTTACTTTTGATATGTCCCTTTATGCTTGCATCATTTACAAATTTTATCTTCATCTTGGGACACAGTTTCTACCAAACTGCTTTCCATTCTTCTCAGCAATTGTTCGCAAATGGTGACTTCTTGTCCCCAAAGCTTAGATTTAGAGGTTTATCAAAAACAAGATTACTGTGGTCATTTGTTGCTCTGTAGTGCATATCTAATTGATTCTACTGGTGCACCACTCTATTTCTTAGCCAGTACTAGATTGTTTTGATGATTACCACTTTCTTAAATGGTTAGAAAACTGGCAACCTACCTTCACATATTTTTCTTCGATCTCCTGGATATTGATGATATTTCCTTATTCCAGATAAATTTTTCTACCAATATAAAAATAATTCTTTTGAAATTTAATTGATTTGGCACCCAATAAATTTGGTAGAATTGTTATTTTTGTTGTATTGGTTTAGCTTACAAATGAGAAATTTCTTTATTTGTTTTTTATTTATTTATTTTTAATTTTCAACATTCATTTCCACAAGATTTTAAGTTACAGATTTTCTTCCCATCTCTCCCCTACACCACACCACAAGATGGCAAGCATACTGAATACCTTTCCCCCAATCTGTCCTCTCTTATATTGCCCCATTTCCCCCCTTTCTTTCTTAGAGGGCAAGTTGGATTTCTATACACCATTGCCTGTATATCTTATTTCCTGGATGCATGTAAAAACAATTTTTTTAACATTTGTTTTTAAAACTCTGAGTTTCAGATTTTCTCCCTTCTCCCCTCCTCACCCACCCTCACTGGGAAGAGAACCAAGTCCATATAGGTTAAACATTATTTTAGATTTGCTTCTATTTGTATGGAAAAAAAATAGTCTGTAATTGTATTCACATAATCCCTGACTTTGTCTTGGCAGGTAGACTTCCAAGTATTATGTATTGTCTACAGTTACTTTAAATGGAATTTCTCTATTTCTTACTGCTGTGTGTGTGTGTGTGTGTGTGTGTGTTTGGTAGTATGTGGAAATACTGAAGATTTATGTAGGTTTATTTTATATCCTACTACTTTGCTTTAGTTAATTCTTTCAGCTATTTCAGATGATTCTCTAAGGTTCTCTTATTATACCACCATATTATCTCCAAGTACTTATAGCTTTGCTTTTTCATTCCCTATTTTTATTCTTTCGATTTTTCTTCTCATTACTATAGCTAGAATTTATTTTTCCCCACATAACAGAATGTTATTTTTTCCAATTACATTAAAAATTGTTTTAAATATTCACTTTCATAAATTTTGAGATCCAATTTTTTCTCCCTTCTTATCTCACCCCCCCAAATATGACAAACAATCTGATATAAGTAACACACATACAATCATATTAAACATATTTCTACATTAGTCATGCTGTGAAAGAAGAATCAGAACAAAAAGGAAAAAAAAACAAAAGAGAAAATAGTATGCTTCAATCTGATTTCAGACTCCACCGTTCTTCTCTGGATGTGAATAGAATTTTCCATTATGAGTTTTTTGGAACTGTCTTAGATCACTGTACAGCGGAGAAGAGCTGTTACTGTGTACAATGTTCTGATTCTGATCACTTCACTCAGCATCAGTTCATATAAGTCTTTCCAAGATTTTCTAAAATCTTCCTGCTCATCTTGTCTATAACACAATAGTATCCCATTACATTGTAGCAGCAAAGCACCTCAAGCACGTCCTCAGGGTTTGCTGCCCATACAGGTTCTTGGATCTGCTTTGTTAAAGGAGAGCAACTCAAAATGGGTTAACAAGCTTACTTTAATCAGTCAGACATATATCGTTTACCTTGTTCAGGGGAAATAGGTCAGCACCCCGAACTTCAAAGTATACAGGCAGAATTATCAAGACATTAACAGATCAAGTAGACAGCTTTCCAAACTGTCCAACCATTACATCCATACCCAGTCAACATCTGGGTTTCCACATCTGGGTTTTTCAAAGCCGGGGGACTCTCAACAATGGCTTCCCAGAATTCAGATCAAATCACAGAACACTTCTCAAAGTCAGTCCCAAAACAAAGCTACACATCAGGGCTTATATAGCCTTCTCCTGGCTCAGAGAATGTAACAACCTTATTGACCCACTGGCCAATCAAAAACTATCTACTGAAAAACAAGCCTCCCACCCCAGGCTCCAGGTGCAAGTTAGCCTAGGGGCAGGGAAGATCTTTAAATCTGCATTTCCATTACATACATTCATATACTTCAACTTATTCAGCCATTCACCAATTTATGGGCATCCCCTCAGTATTCAATTCTTGGCCACCACAAAAATAGTATAGATAGAAGGTCTAGATCAAATTATAGGGGTAATAATTGAAATTCTTCCTTTACCCTGAACTTATTTGGATGGCTTCAATGCATTATTGATAATGTATGCTCTTGGTTTCAGATATGCTGCTTATTTAAAGGTTACACTGATTTCTATACTTTACATTGTTCTTAATAGGAATATGTATTTTATGTTGTCTAAGTTTTTTTTTCTGCATCTAATAATATAATCATGGTTTTTGTTATTTATATGGTCAACTATGCTTATACATTTTCTTAATTTTGAACCAGTCCTGTGTTCATGGTATAGATACCACTTGATAATAGTTTATGTATGACCTTTGTGAGGTATTTTGTTAATCTCCCTTCTAGCATTTAATTTTTTTTCCATTGACATTCAATAAGAAAATTGGTCTGTTGGGATTTTTTCTCTCTCTCTAACTTAGGCATAAAACTATATTTGTTTCACAAAAGGCATTTTGTAGTACTCCTGTACATATTTTCTCAAATTATTTAAATTTCCTTAGAAATATATTTTTTCCTCAAATGCTTTGTAGGTTTTATGCTAATCTAAAATCCATCTTCTGTGAGTTTTCTCCCCTTAGGAAGGACTTGTTCAATTTCTTATTCCAAGTTCAAGTTATTTAAGTATTCTTTCTCTTCTGTTAACATGAGTAGTTTATATATATATATATATATATATATATTAATATTTATCCATTTTGCTTTGATTAATAGTGTTTTTGGCAAATAATTGAGCAAAGTGACTCCTAATAATTGCTTTAATTTAATCTTCATAGATGGCACATTCACTTTTTAAATTTTGATACTGGCAATTTGGTTTACTTCTTTATTAAAATCAAATTAGCAAATAATTTTAAAATTGGGGGGATTTTTTCATAAAATCCATTCCTAGTTTTAGTTTTGTTCATTTATTCAATTTTGGATTTTTATAACTTTCAATTTCATTAATATACTTTGATTTTCCGGACATTAATCAAGGAGTTTAATTGGGATTTTAAAATTTGTTCTTTTATTAGTGTTTTTCAGTTGCAGGCTCAAGTCATTGATTTTCTCTTTCTCATTTTTACTGATGTAGATATATGCATTTAGACATAAAAATATTCCCTTTAGTATTGATTTGGCTGCATCCCACATGTTTTGGTTTATTGTATCATTGTTATCATTTTCTTTAACAAAATTGTTAATTATTTCTGTGATTTAATCTATGACCAATAAATTCTTTAACATAAATCTTTAGTTCAATTAATTTCAGCTCTATGCTTTCATGGTCATTTATTGAATATATTTTATTATTATTTGAAAAAAATTCCTTTAAATTTCTGATTTACCTCAATTGTTTCTGATGTTTTTATAACCTAATGTATGGCCAATTTTTGTGATTCACAATAGTGACACTTAAATGTTAAACGTAACTATTTTCTTAATAATATGGCAAAAAATAAAGCTGTAGATTCCAATATTTGTAAGTCAAATGTATAAAGAATTTTAAAAGATCATAATATTCACATACACCTGGATCAAACTCTCCACCATTGTATTCAATACATACATATGTTCAATTGGATAGAGATATGAACACACGCATTTATATAAGTATGTACATATGTATCCATATACATATATGTGTATAGATTGCATATACACATTTCTCTGTGTGTATTTATATATGGAGATATATGAATAGTGTATGTGTATACATATACATGCATATAAATACATATATACATGTGTATGTGTATACACACATATATAAACATATACATGAATACATACATACTTAGAAGTACATATATTATGAAAGCTCATAAGTTAGTTATTTACAACTCTGCAACTGCTGGCTTCACTGTTATAAGCCCTTTCAGTAACATCTACCATATTGAACTAAATATTGATCCATATTATTTATCCATATCACTTTTCAAATGGGAATATCTTCTCTCTTTTACTCTCACTTACAAACATTCAATTTATCATCATGCTTAAAAGGGTGTTTAGAGAACTTTAGCTCTTAATGTGACCAGCAATTCTCTTTAGGGCAAAGAACTGCAAAACTCATCCAAGTGGCTATCTCTGGGCCTCACAGACCAGGATAACCAGTTATTCACTCACATAGATGCTGTGCTATCCTCTCAGAATTAAGTTCAAAGCATTACAGTTTAGGCTGACTAAACCATCTCACCAGAATTCAATCACCAAAATATCCCCTCTGCTTAATGAGACAGTCACACTTATGAGACACTTCTTCAGCTCTACATGGTGCTGCAGACCAACAGCTTTCACTGAAATTTTTGGGCAATGTAGACAATTCTACCTCTAACCAATCAGAAACTATTCAACTGTAGTCTTCTTTCAGTTGACTTCTTTTGACACTGTTTCTACAAAACAGCTGTTTAACCTTCCTTCTCTGTCTCCAATTCTTCTCCTGCTCTTCTATTACTGAGTTCCTCTGTCAGTTCTTCATTCAGTCTCTTAAATAAGAGCCTTAGAAACTCAATGAATTGTTTTTTTGCTTAAAAAGTCAGACTTCCTCAAACTTCCTGTATTCAAATGTATGTCTCTTTTAATCATACTCCAATCTACAAATATTAGATGACTTCTCTTTTTTGGCAGTGAATCTTAAGGCTCCTTAGTGATCAAAAAAGCCCCATACATATAAAAATTAACTGACTTCCATAATTCTTTCAGTCCAATATGTCTGTAAAACATGGTTATTCATATCAATTATGCCCTTGAAATGTTTTTTTTATTTACACGGACATTTGCAGTTTTTTATAATTAAATAAAATAGTTCTCTGCCTCATTATAATATTAAACTATTCCCATAGTAGTGAAGTATGAGTTTACTGTTTTGACAAAACACTCCCTTTCCTCACATTTATACTATATATTATTTTTACAATACTGTCTAAATCATATAAAAACTGTATTTATTCATACATAAACTAACACAAAAGTCTGCTAAAAACTCCACTAAGATTTTTTATTGTCATGTACATTTATAATTACAGCAATATCTTAAAACTTTTGACAAAAAAAATTCTTTATTCAAAAGTATCCTTTTCCTTTCTTTTCTTCAATAAGCTGCTATAGTTATCTTAAAAAGATAATAACTAACCATGCATGTCCCCACAGACTTCTGAGGATTTGATTTGATTCTTTGACTGGGCCATTAGAGAGAATCCAATAAAAGAAAGAGAAAAAAAAGGTTTTGTTTTGTTTTTTTAACTTACTCTTCTAGGAAGCATGAGCAGTAGTACAACTAGCTTTTTTGAAATATGGAAAGAAAAACTATCTGTCCATAAATAATCTAGTATATGCTTTTATACCCTATTATTGTGGGGTTTCAGTGCTCAGTATTAATGGCTATGCCTATGAAGCACAACTCCATCAAAGCTAGATAGGCTTTGCTGACCACCTGGTAACGGTTCTCTTATCTAAAGACAAGTCAGGTAACTTTGAGAATATATTCAGCATAAAGGACAACAACATGTATATATCATTTATGTTGTCAGTGGGAGAAGTTATTGAAAATATTAACATGAAATGTTAAGGAATAAATTAACATGAGTGTACATGCCAAAGAAACTTTTAATCCTGGATAGTACAATCTCAAGGAATTTGATCTTTGTAAAAATATATATTTTTTTGTTTAAAAAAAGATCTTTTGTACTTCAAAAAACTTATGTGAAAAACTATTACATGCATGCAATGATCTTATAAAACTGTCTTTATGATATTTTAATAGTTTATTATATAACACAGTAACAAAAGAAAACATGCCATGTAATTCTTAAAGCTTTTCTTTCCAAAAGAACTTCCATTTAAGAACTCATGTAGCTTAATTAATAAAATCTGAGGAAGAAATAATTTAATTAAAAAGAAGCAAGGGACATATTAGTTGCTTTCATTTTTTTCCATTTTAGACACACTGGGATATGAAATAATGACTATGTAAGTTTCAAAATGCCCATAAGAGGTAAAAGGAAAAATCTGAAAATATCCTAAACAGCTATAAAGGAAGCTAATTAGTGACAGAAGTAAGACAAAAGCAATATTATTTTTTAACAAACTTAGTTTAATAGAATTTTATTATCTCTTCTTACCTAATGATGTTTAACACCTATGATTTTAAAGTTCATTTAGGCAACTGAACAAACTCTGAGGACAAGGATATTTTGATATGGGAGAACTATATCAAAGATAAACTTTTTTGTTAATTAATTTAAATACAAACTTTCTAAAATGCAACCTGGTTCTGGGATTCCTGTTCCTGTCCTATCATCATATTTATCAACAATATGAGGATTCTTAAGTCCATAATGTGTAAAACAAAGCATAAACCTGAACTTTTCTGTATTCCCTTCTTCCCATAACTCTTGTTAAAATAATTCCAACTCTACTCATTGAAAAAAAAATTATAGCTTTATCAAAGGAATCTATTATTCACAACCACAATGGTACAAATGAAGAAAGAAAGAACTTCATAAAAGCCTTGCATTTACTGACTTTTTAGGGATCTTCTTATTCACTGACAATAACATTGCAATACTGTTTTTTTATCTATACCATCTAACAAAATACTTTCTTTTGAACTTCAGTATATAAAATAGCTATTAGCTCTGCAACTTTCCTGTCTATATGATTATGTGCCAAGTAATAAAATTGAGTTGTCTTAAACATTTTTCAAGTAAAAAAGAAGAGCAATTATAATAATGATGATGACTCTGAGCCCTAGAGAGGCCAACACCATGTTTTTTTCAAAACTGGGATGGGTCATAATTAAGTAATTTCCATGAAAATTGTTTTCCTATTAAATGATTTTTGCCAGTTTACTGCCAGAAAGCAAGAATAACGATGAGAATTTATTTATTCTCATCTTTTCCCCATTGTTGATTTTGTATATAAAAAATTCACAAAATGCTAATAAGCATAATAAAATCTTCATTACCTTATAATTCTATTTTTATAAAATATTGCCAAAATAAAATTATATATCAAATAACATTAATCTAGCATACAAGATAGGGAGGATACAAATTAGTTTCATTATCATTTTAGAAAATCTGTTGGTTCTGAAGTATCTGATTGGAATCATTCACAGCAACAGAATAGATCTCTAGTTTACATTGGTATTCCACATGTACCTAGAATCATTTAACAGAATTTGATATTATTAGTAATGTGTAACACATGGAAGATAATCTAGAATCACTTTCGCTGCTGCAATAGGAAGAACAATATATATATAGAGATGATGACAATAAAAGTCACTGAGTGGGGGCAGCTAGGTGGCACAGTAAATACAGCCTGAGACACTTAACACAAAAAAACTAGCCATGTGACCTTGGGCAAGTCACTTAATCCCAACTGCCCTCCAAAAAGCAAAAACAAACAAACAAACAAAAACATTATCTGCAAGGAGACATGACATGATGTTTAATCTTTTTTTTCCTTCAGTTTAAGTTTCAAATTCTCTCCATCTACAACTTCCTCCCACTGAGCAGGAAAGAATTCCAATATCTTTTATACATAATAAAGTGTGCAAAGCACATTTCCACTTTAGTCATGTTCTGAAGGGAAGGAAACAAGAAAAGAAAGAGAAACGCAATCTACACTCCAAGTCTGTCAGCTATTTCTACACATTGTGATGGATAAAACTTTTTTTATGAGTTCTTTGGAAATCTGTTGAATCATTCTAGAGATATTCATTACAAAGTCACAGTTTATTATATTTATAATATTGTTGTTGCTGTGTAACAAGTTTCTTAATTCTGTTCATTTTGTATCAGTTCATGCATATCCTCCCAGGTTTTCCTGAAACATGCCTTTCATTGTTACTTACAACACAATAATATTCTATCACAATCCTGCATTATAACTTGAGCATCACCAGAGTTTCAAAAACTTTGCCACGAAAAACAGCTCTTACATTTTTTTTGGTCATATAGGTCCTTTTACATTTCCTGTGAACTTTTTGGGGTATAGATCTAGGAGAGGTATGGCTGCATTAAAGAATATCAACATTATATTGCTTTGGGTGCATAAATCCAAATAAATCTCTAGAATCATTGAAGTACTATGACTTGAACACAATAGCAAAACACTTTTCACACAAATGAAGTCATATCTAAACAACTGGAAAAATAACAGTTTCTCATGGGCAGACTGAGGAAGTACAATAAAAAAGACAATTATACTTAAATGAATTTACTTATTCAGTGTCATACCAAACTACCAAAAATATTTTATAGAGGTAGAAAAACAGAATAACAGAATTCATCAGAAAGAACAAAAGTCAAGAATATCAAGGAAATTAATGAAAAATGCAAATGGAAGTGACCTGGCTATACCAAATCTAAAACTATATTATAAAGCAGCAATCATTAAAACTACTTGATACTGACTAAGAAATAGAGTGGTAGATCAGTGGAATAGATTAGTTACACAAGACACAATAGTTTATTGCTGTAGTAATCTATTGTCTTATAAACACAAAGACTCTAGATTCTGGGCTAAAAACTCACTATCTGACCAACACTGTGGAAAAACTGAAAAATAATATAGCAGAAACTAGGCAAAAACCAATATCTCACACTCTATACAAAGAAAAAGTCACAATCAGTACAAAGGGTGATATTATTAAAAAATTAGGAGAGCAAGGAATAGTTTACCTATGAGATATAAGGAGAAAGGAAGAATTTATGAGGAAAGAAGAGAAAAGAACATTATGAAATGCAAAATGGATAATTCTGATTATATTTTATTTAAAAAGTTTTGCACAACAAAATTAATACATCAAAGATTAAAAAGAAAGCTAGGAAACAATTTTTACAGGCAAAGTTTCTGAAGAAGACCTCATTTCTCAAAGGTATATTGAACTGAGTAAAATTTACAAGAATTTAAGTTGATCCCCAATATATAAGTTATCAAAGGATATGAACAGGCCATTTTCAGATAAGAAATTAAGGCTACCTATAATCATAAAAATACAACTGCTATTTGACCAATTTAGATCTGACTTTGCGCAAAAAGTGTTTTGAAATTTTGTTCATATAGTTCCTGGGTTTCTATTGGCCAGGTAGAACCCAAAATATTTTATTATGTCTACAGTAACTTGAAATGAAATTTCTTTTTCTATCTCTTGCTGTTGGGTTTTGTTAGCAATATATAGAAATGCTGATGATTTATTTGGGTTTATTTTACTCTCTTGGCATTTTGGTAGAGGTCTTTATTATTTCAACTGGCATTTTACTTGATTCTCTTGGATTCTCTTAGCATACATTAATATCATCTGCAAAGAGTGATAGTTTTTTTTCTTCTTTGCCAATTCTAATTCTTTCAGTTTCTTTTTTTCAGTTTCTTTTCTTGTTGCTAAAACTAACATTTATAGCTCAATATTGAATAGCAGGGGCAGTAATGGACATCCAGGTTTCACTCTCAATCTTACTGGAAATGCTTCTAGCTTATACCCATTACATATAATGCTTGCTGATGGATTTAAATAGATGCAATTGATCATTTTAAGGAAAACTCAATTTATTCCTATGTTTTCTTGCTCTATTAATAGGAATGGGTGTTGTATTTTGTCAAATGCTTTTTCTGCATTGATTGAGATAATCATGTAATTTGTTAGTTGTGTTGTTGATTTGGTCAGCTATGCTGATAGTTTTTCTAACAGTGAACTGATCCTTTATTGCTGGTATAAATCACATCTGGTCATAATGTATTATCCTCATAATAACATTCTATAACTTCTTTGATAATATTTTATTTCTTTTTTAAAAAACTGCATCCATATCCATTAGGGAATGTAGTCTCTAATTTTCTTTCTCTGTTTTGACTCTTCCTGGTTTAGGTATCAGTACCACATTTGTATCATAAAAAGAATTTTGTAGACTCCACCTATTTTCCCAAATATTTTATATCATTCTTCAATTTTAATTGTTCTTTATATTTTAATTTATATGATTTAATTTAATTCTTTTTTAAATGACTGGCAGAAATCACTTGTTAATCCATCTGGCCTGGAGATTTTTTTTTTCCCTTAGGGAGTTCATTAATGGCTTGTTCAATATATTTTTTCTGAAATGGGGTTATTTAAGTATTTTATTTCCTCTTCTGTTAATCTGGGTAATTTGTATTCTTGTAAATATGCATCCATTTCATTGATTGTCAAATTTATTGGCAAACTCTTGGAAAAAAATAGCTTCTAGTGAAAATTTTAATTTCCTATTCCTTGGTGGTAAATTCACCCTTTTCAGTTTTGATACTGGAAATTTTGTTTTCTTCATTCTTTTCTTAAATCAAATTAACGAAAGACTTATTTTATTTTATTTTCATAAAGCCAGCTCTTAGCTTTATTTATTAATTCAGTAGTGTTCTTATTTCCATTTTTATTAATCTCTCTCTGATTTTCAGAATTTCTAATTTTGTATTGGGGATTTTAAATTTGTTCTTCTTCCAGATTTTTTACTTGCATGCCAGATACAACATAAAGTTTCATAAATCATTAGTATTTCTATGTATAACCAAAAACCCTAGGAGGTAAAGATAGAAATTCGAATTTCATTGCAGTTACTTCTGGCTATTTAAAATACTTCGGAGTCTACCTGCCATGACAAATCCAGGAAATATTTGAAAACAATTACAAAACACTTTTCATATAAATGAAAACAGATGTAAACAAATAAAAATATTAATTTCTCGTGGGTAGGCTAAGCCAATATAATAAAATATGACAACCTGCATTCTCTAATGGGGCAGAACAACAATTCTACTGACTAATTCCTGTTCCTGTTCATTTCAAGTTACATAACTTCAAATCCCATTAACAGTGAATCAGCAAACCCCCTCTTTTTTTTTTCTTTTATGACCAAGCCAAGTCAACATGATGGAAACTCATATGTGGATCTTTTTGTCTAGTCCCATTCCAATGCACGTAGACATAAAGATGTCTTATATGCTCACCAGAGCTAAAAAAAAAAATGATCCATTTCTCATTAGAAAAAGAATATGAATCAATACTTGCTTTGCATATTTTAGTAGATATGAGAGATAGCTGATATATATAGATATATATATATATATAATATCTATCTATATCTCTATCTATCTATATCTATCTATCTATATCTCTATCTATCTATCTATCTATCTATATATACATATATATATATATATATATATATATATATATATATATTCTCCCTTTTCTACCACAATTGCCAGTTTCAATAATGATTTCTGACTGTGGACTTTAGGTAATGTCTTTCTTTGTCTCCATGGTATCCCAGGATCATATGACTAGAGGCAGAACCCTCTCATACCAGTACTATGCAACAGAGACAAAAAGTCATTTTCTAAAATATAATGAAAATATTCTCAGTTTGAGGGTTTTAAAATGTCTTTTATCAAGTTAATAAGATTAAGTGTATATTAAATATACTATTGAAATTTAATATAATTTTTTAAATTTTCTAAATTATAATTCAATTGAATTTGCTCAGTTCCTAAGTTTCACTCTGAAAAAAAATGTGCTATAAAAAGTAATAATCACTGAGTAAATTTCAGGATTGTATGTTATACAAATAGGAAAAATCTCCCTTCCTAACTTCCATGTGATTCATTTTTCTATAGTCACTCAATTATATGGCAGCACTTCAGTATGTTTACATGATCCAATTCAATGTTAACAAAAAGTTAACAAAAAGTGGTTATGGGTATAATTTAGCACAAGGGGACACTATCATTAAGCTTTTTCCAATTATCTATTCCCCTTTGTGTAGAAATTCATTTTGTTAGTCCTAAGTGTTTGCTGAATATCCTCCAACCTGTTCTTGACCCAATACCCATATTACTTCAAGGAAATACTTTTCTTTATACACACTCTCATATTTCAATGGAGGAAAATGACAAATTATTAACTATATGTAGTTTTTTATCTAAAAGTAGAAATAAATAAATGCCAATTTATTTTAAAATAATTAAACATGACAATTACTCATCATGGCCAATTATTCCCAGGCACTATTCTTCCTTAGAGCAATTCTGATTCCCTTTTCTTTTTTATGATCTTTATTATTTATTGTTATAATTATCTTTTTTATTTTGGTCTTTATTAATTTGTTTGTTTACTCTTAGTTTACAAGATTAAATTCCACAATTCCTTGAGTTTCAAATTTTCTCCCCCTCCTTCCCTTACCCCCCATGATGGCATAAAATCAAGTATAGGATCCGAAAATACTTTCACATTAGACATCAGTCAGGTTATAAATATGTATTGTATCTGATTCCCTTTTCAACAAGGAAGCCCCAAAACCAAGAGCTCAGTTCTTCCTACATGTTGCTCCCACAGAAAACTACACTGCTTTTTGGCTTTCACATTCACAGTACTGCTTCCCATCACATAACTATCCCACCTGTAGATGTGACTCAGCAATCAAATGTTTTTCTTCTATCCTTTCTATTATTCCATGCAGCCCAGTTTAATGTGGCAAATACTCTTCATTTGAACAGCTAAAATCTGACTCTTGATCTATTTCCACTCTTTTCTCTTCATGCATTCTTTGTGATTACTTCCCTATTCACTGGCATGTTTTAAGTAAGGGATTTTTTCTACATGGCTTAAAAGACGAAGACATCTCAACCCTGTATAAATGGCAGGAACGTAAAAGTGCTCAGGATACCATTAATTAGTCACTGTATCTGCAGTCTGTCTGTGATATTTTCTTTCTTGTTTTTCTTGCTACTGTTGCTGATTTTTAAATATACTTTGGAAAGGTCTTAACATTACATTTCTTAGCTAATGAAACATATGAAATTTCCTTGAAATCGATGGCAAAATTTTTCTATAAAATTAACAGAAGTATTATTTCTCTCAACCTCAAATTCCATTTTCAGAGGAGTAACCTATTTCAGGTTACAATTTTACAACTTTATAAAATAATACAATGATGATGATAATAGCAATACAATGTATTTATATAAGACCTTCAAAGTATTTCCCTCCTAATAACTCATACAGGTGAATCCCTGACTTGAAAGATTAAAAGCAACTGCTTTTAATGTAATTTTAAAACTGGGTGTAATTTACAATTTGCTCCAAATCCATCTTAATGAATAGCAGCCTATTTGTGCCAGATAATCTCTAGCAATCCTCCAATTATCTCCTCAATCCCTTGTTGTACTTTGAATCCATTATGATTTTGCTGCCAGAGAAAACTGCACTCAAAAATAAAGGAAATGTAAAAACCTGGGTACATTTTTTGCAGAATTCACCAATGTTTCTCTCTAAGTTATTCAATTCAAAGTCCAGAAGAAGCAAACTTACTTGACTATTTTCAGTAACAAAGAAAAGGAATCCAAGCTGTGACAGCCTGTGATTTGTTACCATGTCAAATATTTATATTCTGACCAATATATGCAAATTCTTTCAAGAAAGAAGTTTCCCCATGATGCCACAATCCTTAAATTACATTTTGATGATAGTTTGAAAGACAACTGGGAAGTTTCCTTTTCCAATTCAATAGCTACTTCAGAAAAAAAAATAGAGAGGATGAAATTTATCTTGTCTTTTGATAAATGGATGTCAGCAAAAACAGGTGATATATGAATACAAATATTTCACACTTCTAAACAACAGATTTCAAACTTGTTAGTGCATATAGCACAAAGTCCAAAGTAAGTTTTTCTTTAAAACATCAAAAGTTAAGAATCTCTGTTCAGTGGCATTCCTGAAAAAGGGCTGCCCATCTCCTCTCATTCATGTCTATTATCATCCCTGAAGTCAATAGATTGACTCCTAGTAATCTCAATAAAAGCAGGCAAACAGGTGGTTTTGTCACCAAAACTGGACTTAATCAAAACCTATAAATTATAGAGGATTCAAACTTCTCACTTAGACATCTGAAATGTTCCATTTCTCTCTCTGGGTTTGGAGTGCTTACTCCAACCTTTCCTCACCCAAACAGGTATAGATTTCAAGAGATAGACTATCACCACAAACTTATAATCAAACTGTCTCAGGGGCGTAGGCGAAGTAGGCGAAGAAATATACTTCCCCTAAACAACACACTACCTCTTGGTTTTTCTACCTATACAACCAGTTTCTTAGATGTTAAACTATATCACAGCAAATTATATTTATGCAATCAGCTACTCACAATGATATTTTTTAATATCTTAATTGTAGTGGTTTGTTAAACAATAAGATGGAAGAAAAAATATTTGGATACTAATACATTAAATCAAATATATTTCATTACATATAAAAACTCTGATTATCCTTTTACCATAAATGTTCTCAATAGTGTAGAGTAGACACACTTACAAGAACCAGGCAGTGACGTGCACGATGGGAGAAAACTCATATGTTTAGAATAATTCACAATTCTGGAATAAAGGTTTCCATATACTTACTGGTCCATTCAGAAACAGAAGACTCAAGGTGAAGATTTTTTGTCATAGACATTCTTTAAAGGACTGAGGGGAGTTCCAAAAAGTGTACAAGGTGCTATTCTCCCCCTATTTCCCATTCAACTTATATCATAGAGCCATTTCTCTGTCTGCATGTCAGAAATTTTCCTAACTGTGGACTTTGAGTAACCATGGTTTTGTTACCAGCTTTTCATGTTACAAACTCAATAAAATAGCAGATGAGGGAATATAAGGGCCATACCATTGCACCTAGATTTTTTTAAAGAGAAATAAGTTTACTGGGAGTTGGATAATTAAATTATAGGGTAGGAAGCAGAGAACAGTGAGGAGCAAAGCATGGAGAGGCCAACTTCATTCTCTACAGAGAAACTCATAATCGCCAATGGTATATTTGAAAATGGAATAAAAATAGCTTTAAATTAAAATGCATAGGAGGAGAATGTTCCCTCTGTGTAGTAATTAAATTAAATATCAAATAGAGAGGGTACAATATGGGTATTAGAATTATAGCTAAAATTTCTAGATGCTCATAAAAGTCAGTTTTAAAACCTATATTTTCAAATCTTAATATGAAGTATAATAAATCTGGTTTTTAGATCCCTAAGAGGTCCATGGCTTTCAGGCATACTATGAAATTGGATAGGGAAAAAGTACATCTTTATTTCAACATAATTGGTTTCCTTTGTTTCAATAATTGGTCCACAGATTTCATCAAACTACCAAAAGAGTTCACCACACACAAATACAAAAACATTTAAAAAGCCCTAGGTTAAATGTCCAAAGTTTTGTCAATAAGCAAGGAGTACAGAGGTGAATTTTACCTCATAGGAATCACTGAGACTTGGTGAATAATCTTAAATGACATATGATTCTGGATGGAAAAATATCACTGAGAAGGGAAAAATAAAGGATATGGAAAAACAGGAAAGTAGAGTATCACTCTCAATTAAGTAGGCATACATAGAAACAATGTGTGCTAGAGTGTGGTGGAGGACATTTTGGTAATAACAATGAAGAGAAAAAACAGAAATAATTTTATTATTAGCATATATCCTGTCTAAATCAAACAGAGGTAAGATATGATGATATTAGGCAATAGATCAAAACCCTGGCACACAGATATTCCCGAGCATTTGTTACTGCAAAATTTGACTAGCTTAATGATGATTTCCTCCTTCAAAACATGGAGAAACAAGCAAGATGAAATTCTTCTGAAATAAATTATCAAGAGCACTAGGGAAATATTTCCCAAGGAGGATGTGATTAGAAGCTAATGGAAAAAAATGATTGTTTCATATTAGCATTTGCTATGAAGGAAAGGAAAACAAAGAATAGTCTGCTATGCACCCTGGATTTAGATAGCACACTGAAAGGATTGTGGGAAAGACAAGAAGATACTCATTGACATTGTTTTTGTTTTAAGGGAAAAGTCATCATTAAAGAGATGAGGAACTCACAAGAATGAAATTCTTAAAACATAAAAGCAAAAAAAAAAACCCCAATAAGTTGGAGAAAACAAGAAGTCTGAAAAAAGCAGGTATTTTTAAAGAATTTTATATATATATATATATATATATATATATATATATACTTAAAGAATTCTACAAAATTCATAAAATCACATAAGAAGAAAGTGCATGTAAAAGAATGCATATAACTTTGTAAAATGGTACTATAAAATGAGTGTCAGTAGTGTGAAAGCTAAGAATGTGCTGAAGTTGACCAGAGTAGTTAAGTACCGCAAACTAACCAGTACTATTCTGTATTGTGGTTTGTTTTCTTTGTTTTATCTATATTCAAAAAAAGAATTAAATTAGGCATAGTGGAAATAATCCTTAGAATAAATTCAAATTTGCATCTGCTGTTCTGTTTAGTTTCAAATCCAAGGAGTAAGATGTCCCTCACAGGATTAGTTCATCACTTCTAAATTTGCCACCACGATGCTAACTCAAACTTTGATTGACATCACCTCCCATGGACACCTCTACTCTCTGATTGGAGGAATGGTGGGCAGAATATCAAACTACTCCCAATCTCTTCCTCTAAAGAGGAGTGTTGGGCACCTTAGGGCTTTTAGATGTTTGAGACCCATTCCCTTCTGCATTTGCTGCTATGCTTGGTTTCAATTACATAGAACAAAGTACTTTGGTACAGGTACCACCTGATGTCTCTTCCCACCATTCCTACATTCTTTTCTTTGCTGTCTCTTGCTTTGGACTGTAAGTTCTTTAAGGGAAGGAGCTTTCTTGTTATCAATTATATCTCTAGTGCTTAGCATATTATTGAATCATTCTGTCAAGTCTGATTATTCATG
This sequence comes from Petaurus breviceps papuanus, assembly GCF_028583685.1. NCBI lineage: Eukaryota > Metazoa > Chordata > Mammalia > Diprotodontia > Petauridae > Petaurus > Petaurus breviceps. The sequence continues at coordinate 6,548,023 of NW_027187283.1, read as the reverse complement.
ACCCCAAATGGGGTTTTCTTAGCAAAGATACTGGAGTGGTTTTCCATTTTCTTCTCCAGTGGATTAAGGGAAGCAGAGGTTAAGTGACTTGCTTAGTGTTACACAGCTAGTGTGTTTCTGAGGGTAAATCTGAATTCCACTCTTCCTGACTCCTGGACCAACACACTATCAATTTGAGCCACTCTGCCCCTTGGGCAAGTTAGTTAACCCCAATTGACCTCCAAAAGGCAATCAATCAATGAATAGATAGATAAATAGATAAATAAATGAATAAACAAATGAATGAACAAAGGAATGAATGAATGGATGGATGGATGGATGGATGAATAAATGAATAAATAAATGTTTATTTTTTGGATTCTTGGATTCAACTGAATAATTATATTTGCCAACAGAATTTTTGTTTCTGTGCTCTATCAACTACAAAGAATGGTCTTTGGATTATACAATAAGAGAGATCTCAGATGCCCTTGCTGAACTTTTGTCACGCAACAGAGATGATTTTATTATTTGGGTAAAGAATGAACTGACAAGTGCGCTTTCTCTTGGAGTAAAATATATGTTTCATAGGAATTTACTCTTACCAAACTCACAATGTTGATTTCTGGTCTCCTCCATTCTTGTTCCTGGTATGTGGAATTAAATGATATAATTTAAATGCCAACACCGAGAGGTAAGGACTTTTACTTAATTTACTCACCTACAAAACAGGCAAACTGATAGTTATCCTTCTTATAAAGCTAATCTTATAATGAAAAAAAAATGAAATGAAGCAAGTAAAGAGGTATTTAAATTGTAACATTCTTTAGAAAAAGAAATATACCTTTCTTTTTTTTCCCTTTTATTTTCTTATAGAGGCAACATGGTATATTACAAAGAATATTGGTTTTGGACTGATCTATTTTAAGTATTACCTTAGCCACTTTCATGACTAAGTTAGTAACTTAAATTATTGAAACCTCAATTATCTCATGTATAGTATAAATATAATAATGTTTATACTTCATATCTCCCAGAGTTGTTGTAAGAAAGGAATTTTGCAAAAAACAAAAACAAAACACTATAAAAATGTGTTACTCTTATGAAGGCTAAAATGATTGTTTTTAAAGATTGAAAAGTCTCATAGAAAAAAAAGTTCACATGAACATTTAGAGATTATGGAATCTGCTTTGCAGTAGGTCAGTCAAAAAGACATTTGTATATAATAAATTACCTTTACCTTTGGGAGACAGTAATGGAACTGGCAAATTTTAAAGCAAATTGTAGGAATTATAGAAGTTTTTCTCTTGAGTCATGGTAGCTTTAAGTTTAGTAGAAAAAAAAATTCTCATTTTGAATAAGGAAACTTTGTGAATTTTGTTTTAATTTAGAATAAACTTGAAAATGTGTTTTAAAAGTATCACACATAGAGTGAGACTAAAAAAAGAAGCAATCTAGTTTTGCAACCTAGATCAAAATAAATTGGAATATATTTATGGGACACTGCATCTGACTTTGTAGAATAGAACTTTTTTCTTTAAACAATTACTTTGGCTATTGTCTGGCATACTAAAGTATAACAATTATGATATGAATCTTGCCTAAATTCTATTGAAATGTTTAAGGTGATTGTGCAGGGGTAATAGGACATTTCACAGTAGTTTTGGAAAGCAAATCTCATTGGTAACACAATATTTTTTGGTAAAATTATTATTTAATGATGAAACCTTCAAAGTTGTTTTTGTTTCATTGTTTTGTTTTGTTTTATCTTTTTTATGCTAACTGAATATAATTTCAAACTATTTACAAACTGACAGAGAGGTTTGCCAGGAAAAAAAAGGTTCCCTTTCATGTCTTATAGGTAATGCTTTTATTGAAAGAATTAATAAGGTTGTATGTGTGTGTGTCTGTTCATTACCTGGGGCAAAGTGGTTGCTGTTTCTGGACCACAGTTCTCATGGTTACATAGCATATATGTGAATGAAGACATTTGTGAGTGTGTATGTGTGTGTGTGTGTGTGTGTGTGTGTGTGTACAGGTATACATAGACAGAGGGCACAGGACCAATTAAATAGGAAGGGATGATATTTTAAAAAAATAAAATTAAGAGATGAGAGGAATATAATGAGAGTAGATAGGGAGAAATAGAATAGGGTAAATCATCTCATATAAAAAGATAATGGAAAACTGTTACAATGGAGGGGAAGAACAGGAAGCCAAAAGAGAAGGGATCAACCTTACTGTCATCACTTAAGGAGGGAATAGCATACACACTCAATTGGGCATCTTACCTTACAGGAAAGTAGGAGGGAAGGGGATAAGAGGGGGAATGATAGAAAGGACAGCAGATTGGTGGGAGGGGAGAGTAGTAAGAAGCATGCACTTTTGAAAAGGGAGGGGGCCAAAGTATAAAATAGAATAAGTGGGGAGCAGGATAGCATGGAGTGAAATATAGTCAGTCTTTTACAATATGTCCACTACAGAAATGTATTACATAACTACACATGTTCAACCTATATTGAATTGCTTATCTTCTCAGTAAGGGTGGGTGATGAGGGAAGAAGGGAAAGAATCTAGAATTCAAAGATTTAAAATCAAATGTTTAAAAAAAATATTATTACATGCAACTGGGAAAAAAAGATATACAGGCTCTGGGAAATGGAGATCCATCCTGCCCTATCAGAAAGTCAGACCAGGAATGGGGGAAGATATAGGAGATTCAGTGGGATTTCTGTTTTGGAGTGGTGGGTAAGGGAGAGACAGGGAGAAAATTTGTAACTCAAAATCTTATGGAAATGAATGTTGTAAACTAAAAATAAAAAAGAAAAGAAAAAAAGATGGTAAGAGCACCAGAGAAGTGACTAAAATTTAGCTCTATTAAATTCTTTGTGCTTCATTTTACCTTTTTACCTGTTTATGCTTTTCTTGGATCTTGATACTAGGTGTCAAATTTTTGGTTTAGTTCTAGTCTTCTTAATAAGACTTGAAATCCTCCTATTTCATTGAATGACCATTTTTCCCCTTGATGTATAATGCTTAATTTTGCCAGGTAAGTGATTCTTGGTTGTAGTCCAAGTTCTGTTACCCTCTGGTATATCATGTTTCATGACCTCCAGACCTTTTAATGTCACACCTGTCAAGTCCTATGTGATTCTGTCTCCTATATTTGAATTATTTCTTCCTGGCCACCTGTAGCATTTTCTTCCTTAACTTAATTGTTCTGAAATTTGGCTATAATGTCTTTTTTTAAATTAATTTATTTTTTTCAACATTCATTTCCACAAGCTTTTGAATTACTAATTTTCTCCCCAACTCTCACCTACACCCACCCCAAGATGTCAAGCATACTGAATACACCAACCTTAAATATACCTTCCCCCAAAATGCCCTCTCTTATATGCCCCCTCCTCCCCTTACTTTCTCGTAGGGCAAGAGAGATTTCTATACCCCATTGCCTGTATATCTTATTTACCAGCTGCATGTGAAAACAATATTTAACATTTGTATTTAAAACTTTTGAGTTTCAGATTCTCTCCCTTCTTCCCTCCTCACCCATCCCCACTTGGAAGACAAGCAATTCAATATAGGTTACACATGTGTAGTTATGCAAAACATTTCCAAAGCAGTCATACTGTGAAAGACTATATTTCCCTCCATCCTATCCCACCCCACATTTATTCTATTATCTCCTTTGACCCTATCCCTTTTCAAAAATGTTTGCTTCTAACTGCTCTCTCCCCCAAACTGCCTTCAATCACCTGCCCTTTTATCCCCATTCCCTTACTTTCCTGTAGGGTAAGACACACAATTGGGTATGTATGTTATGCCCTCCTTATGCCAAATCCAATGAAAGTAAGGTTGACTCATTCCCTTTAGCCTCCCTGCTCTTCCTCTCCATTATAACAGCTTTATTGTCTCTTGTATATGAGATAATTTAATGTATTCTATCTCTCCCTTTCACCTTCTCCCAAAATATTCCTCTCTCACCTCTTATTTTTATTTATTCGATATCATTCCTTCATTTCAGCTCATCCTGTGCCCTCTATGGGAACATGTAGACACATATACAAATATACACACACTCTATACATGCAAATATATGCTCACCTATACATAGACAGACATATATAATTACATATGTGTACATATACATATATTCCCTTCAACTATCCTCATACTGAGGAATGGTCTAATGAGTTACAAATATTGTCTTTCAATGTAGAAATGTAAATAGTTGAACTTTAATAAGTTCCTTATAATTTCTTTTTCCAATTTACCTTCTCATTCTTCTTTTCTTGTATTTGAAAGTCAAATTTTCTATTCAGCTCTTGTCTTTCCATCAAGAACGCTTGAAAATCCTCTATTTCATTGAATGTCCATATTTTTCCCTGAAGTATAAAATCAGTTTTGCTGGGTAGGGGATTCTTTGTTTTAATTATAACTCCTTTGACCTCCAGAATATCACGTTCAAGGGTCTTCAATGCAGAAGGGGCTAGATCTTTTGTTGTCCTTATTATGTTTCCACAATACCAAAATTGTTTTTTCCTGACTCTTGCAAAATTTTTTCCTTGTCCTGGGATCTCTGGAATTTGGCTATAATATTCCAAGAGTTTTCTTTTTGGAATCTTTTTCAAGAGAAAATTAGTGAATTCTTTCAGTTTCTATTTTGCCCTTTGCTTCTAGAATATTGGGACAGTTTTCTTGATAATTCCTTGAAAGATGATGTCCAGGCTCTATTTTTTTTTATCATGGCTTTCAGGTAGTCCAATAATTTTCAAATTATCTCATATGGATCTATTTTCTAGGTCAGTGGTTTATCCATTAAGATATTTCAAAACTGCCTTCTTTTTTTACTCATTTGGATCTTTTTAATAGTATTTTGATTTCTCATAAAGTCACTAGCTCCTACCTAATTTTGAAGAAATTATTTTCTTCCATGAGTTTTTGAAATTCCTTTTCCATCTGCCCATAACTGCTTGTTAAGGCATTCTTCTCCTTATTGGCTTTTTGGGCCTCTTTTTCCATTTGAGCTAGTCTATTTTTAAGGTGTTATTTTCTTCAGTATTTTTTTTGGATCTCCTTTAGCAGGCTGTTTTGACTGGCTTTTCATGATATTGTGTGATCATGGCTGTGGCTCCAACCAGAACTGAATAGTTTCTTTCTGTCTGCGTGAAGTATTTTTCTTTTCATCTTAGGACTTTGGAATTTGGATATGATTTTCCTTGGGGATTCCCCTTTAGGATCTCTTTCATGTAAAGATTGAAAGATTTTTCAATTTCTATTTTGCTCTTTTCTTCAAGTATATCAGGGTAAATAAGTATCCTGAAATTAACCGTCTAGTGTTATCTCCCCTTGATTTATTTTACAGGTGAGTTGGGATTTCTGGCTGTTTGTTTTTCCAATGAAATATTTTACATTGTCTTCCTTTTCAAAAACATTTTCTTTTGACTTTGTTTTACAGTTTCTCTATGCCTTTTGGATTTATTAACATCCCCTTGCCCAATTGTAATTTTATTTTCTGAAATTTTTCTTTGCAATGAGATTTTGTACCTTTTTCTCCATTTCTCCAAATCTGCTTTTTAAGGAGTTGTTTTAATCAATGATATTTTAAACCTCTTTTACCATTTGGCCAGTTGTTTTAAAATATTTTTTTCAGCACTTCATGTCCTATTTTCCAAGTTGTTAATTGTCTTCATAATTTTTTTCTCTTACTCTTATTCCTTAACTCAACTTTTTCTACCATTCTTTCTGATTTTGCAAATCATTTTAGCTGATCTGGGTACACTTGTTGGACTTGTGTCATTTTTTTTCCTTTGAGGCTTTGTTTGTAGCTGTCTTGAAATCATTATTTTCCTCTGAGTGTGTATCTTGTTCTTCTCTTATCATAGCAATTTTTGGTAGTCAGGTTCTTTGTTGTTATTGTTTCCTCTTTCTTCCATACCATTTATTGATGTTTAAGTTTATGTTAAATTTGGGTTATGCTCCTACCTTAGGAAGCATGGGGCACTGTTTCATGCTTTAGACTTTTTTACATGGTTGTTTTCAGAGCTAGTTCTAAGGGTACAGAAGTTTTTTAGCTTCAAAGGTGTGTGATCCATGGAGAGGTATAGTCACTCTTTTCCTGCTCTACACTCTTGTCCTTATTCAGGAAGAGTCTCTGATCCATCTCTTGCAAACTCAAGTGGTACTGGTCCTTTGGGCCCCTACTCCCTCATGACTGAAAGTGCTTCTTTTGTTTCCGTTGAATTATGATCTGAAAGTAGTTATAAGCAGCACCTAGTTCTATCCCATGTTAGTATACATTTCTGAACAGCTGTCAGATCCTGTGTCTTGTTAGAGAGCTCCAAAAGCTACTGACATTGTCACCACCACTAAGTCTCACCAGGGGTGTTGCATTCACATGGACTCTGAGCTAGTGTCCATCCTTTTGTCACAGATCTATCTTTCTAGCCTCCTAAGTTTTCCTGGGTGTAGCAGCAAGCACCCTAGCATAACCAGAGTGGCTACAAACACAGGTTGTTAGATCTACTTTTCTAAAGGAAAGCAACTCAAAATGGTTTGACAATCTTGCTTTAATCAAACCTATCATTTACCTAGTTCAGGAGGAAAAGGTCAGCACCCTGAACTTTACAGAATACAAACAAGTTACTAGCAGAAGTTACAAGCAGACAGAGAAATAGATCAACAGACAAGCTTCCAGCTGTCTGACCTTTACATCCACACCTAGTCAGTTACCACAGAGGGAAGCACCAACATCTGGGTTTTCAAAGGCAGGGGGCTCATCAGCTGTCCATCGTCTGGTCTGGTCAAATCACACAACTCCTCTCAAAGTGAGCCCTGCAGGAAAACCTCACATCAGAGTATATATAGCCTTCTCCTGCATCAGGGAATATCACACCCACTTGACCCATTGCACAATCACAAAGCAACAAGGTGTTGGCATTCCTGAAAAACAAGCCTCTAGCCAAAGACCCCATGTGAACACATTCAGCCTATAAGGGGGCAGAGTATATTTTAAAATCAAGGAATGTTCTCAGTCACTTAAGCCTATCAAAGGGCCTAGGGGCAGGAAAGATCTTAAATTCCCATTACCATAATAAAGGACTGGAAAAAAAATATTTCACTCTGACCTTTCATTGGCATTGCTGTTTTTCAATTAATATTGAGATATTATTCAAAGATTACTTGGAGGAGATGGCTGAGAGAGTTTGGCTTTGTTGCTTCCTCTACTATGCCATTCTGGCCTATTGTGCTCCTATAACTACTATACCTCCACTTCTTCTCTAACGATAGAACTGTTAAAGTAGTGATAACTGAACTATGGCCTGAACACTGATATCAGGAGTTCTGAAATTAGCTATTATGCAGGCAAAATTCTTCCTGTCCCAAGAAAACTTATCCTGCCCATCATTCCTTCTGGGGTAAAGCAAGTATACTTCAAAAAGTCCTATTTTTGGCAGTAGTCAGTGGATTAAATGCTTGCCTCATTCTTCTTTTTCATTTTTGATGAACAGAGTGATTCATAGAGGATGAATGCGTATTTTTACGGATTATTTTTTTATCTCAGATTTTATTACATTGTCTTCCCCCAAAACACAAAGACACAGACACATAAACATGCATATGCATATGCACACATACAAACACACATATACAAAATAGCCTTCCATTTCTGAACTTATGTCCAAGGGCTAACTTCCTTCCATTCATCCAGGTTCACCAGCTTAGTGTCATCCAGGACTACCAATCACGCTACATATCCAATTAACATTTAAGTATCCTTGATTCTACCTCCATGGAATATCCAGAGTCCATTCCCCTTTCTAACCACATATATGCCTGTACACTCACACATACATACATACATGCATGCACATACATACATATATATATATATATAGCATATATATACACATTCTTGAACAAGAGTGGTGGTATATATGAATATGTACTGATATGTATTTGCATATGCATGCATAAATACACACACTCACATGAATTGTGTCCCAAAAAAAATTAGTGTAGTTCTAAGCTTTAAAAACTTAAAATTTCAGAGATATTTTTTATTCTCCTGAATGTACCTGTTTGTATATATGCATGAATGTATATGTATAAATATGTATATATATATATGTCTATTCTTATATATGTTGCAATTTAAACACACATGCTATGTGTATACATATAATATTCTTACCTACACTACATAGATAAAATATGTGCTTCTGTATATATATTTTTTACTCATCTATACTTTTAACAAGGTAAATTATATATAATTATATTATATATAAAATATACACAAATTATATACAAGTTGAGAGATCATATACTATTGTATTTACAAGAAAATAGATATTTGCAGTTATCATATAAATTAATCATTCATAAATGTTGATATCATATCTTAGAATCATACTGTATGATATCATGTAATTTTCATGACCAAATTTTAGTCTGTACATATGTTCCATTAATATTCATAGGTTGGTAACATTCCTAATATAATGAATCTCTCCAATAATCAATTCAAATTCAATCTTCATTCCAAACCTCTACTAAAATGATTATGGATAGAAAATTTGTTTGGATAATTCCATCCATGACTGTAGCAGCAAGCACCCCAAGTGTCCTCAGGGTTGCTGCCACCACAGGTTCTTGGTTCTGCTTGGATAAAGGAAAGCAACTCAAAATGGGTTAACAAGCTTACTTTAATCAGTCAAATATGTATTGCTCACCTAGTTCAGGGGAAAAAGGTCAGCACCCCAAACTTCAAAGTATACAGACAGAATTATCAAGACAAAAAAAGATCAAGTAGACAGATTTCCAAACTGACCAGCCATTACATCCCAACCAAACAACATCTGGGTTTCAAAGTTGGGGGGCTACGGACAACGGCTAGCCCAGAGTTTCATCAAATCACAGAACACTTCTCAAAGTGAGCCCCAAAACAAAGCTTCACATCAGGGCTTATATAGCCTTGTCCTGGCTCAGAGAATTTAACAACCTTTTGGTCCTACTGGCCAATCAAAAAGTATCTACTGAAAAACAAACCTCCCACTTCAGGCTCCAGGTGCACTTTAGCCTAGGGGCAGGGAATATCTTATAAATATACATTCCCATTACATTCAGCCCCAAGATCTTTCATGCCAATAGCATAGTCAATTTACTTTTGAATTAGCACTAAACATCTCTTAGGTCACATTTTCAAGATACAGAACTAAAGTTACCAACATGGCCACTGGGCCTTAAACAAACACAAAGTACTTTGCATTATCACCTCAATTCAAAACAGGAGTCCAAATAAAGTTCTCTTTGGGGGAGGGGTGTCCCCCTCACACAGCTCCAGCCCCTGCTTCCAAGTACAGAGAGGGGGCTGGGCAACAAAACCAGCAAGGTGGGGTCCTTGGGGGTCCAAGGTACTTCATCCCACCCACCATAGTCACAAGTCCATCCTCCTCCTGGGTCCCAAACTGTGGGATGCAGCAAGGAAACACATTCAGTGCCCCTGCTTTGCTGCTCAGTTCTTATCTTTTCCTGTGGCTGAATTCCTAACTCCTGGGTTCCTTCTCCTCCTGCAGACAGCAGCCTCTCCTGGCTTCTGCCCAGGTCCCAATGCAGGCAGCTCACCATTCCTGCTCTCAGCTCAGTGAAGTCAGCATGCAGGCCATTCTTCTCTTCTCCTCCTCAGCTCCAGAGTCACAGCTACCACAACTGGGAAACAAACAATTATCCCAGCCCCCATACTTTCATTTTACTCTGCAGATCCTCTTCATGACGCCATTTTGTAGCAGCAAGCATCCCAAGCGTCCTCAGGGTTGCTGCCACCACAGGTTCTTGGTTCTGCTTGGATAAAGGAAAGCAACTCAAAATGGGTTAACAAGCTTACTTTAATCAGTCAAATATGTATTGTTCACCTAGTTCAGGGGAAAAAGGTCAGCACCCCAAACTTCAAAGTATACAGACAGAATTATCAAGACAGAAACAGATCAAGTAGACAGATTGCCAAACTGACCAACCATTACATCCATACCAAACAACATCTGGGTTTCAAAGCTGGGGGACTCTGGACAACGGCTAGCCCAGAGTTTATCAAATCACAGAACACTTCTCAAAGTGAGCCCCAAAACAAAGCTTCACATCAGGGCTTATATAGCCTTCTCCTGGCTCAGAGACTGTAACAACCTTTTGGTCCTACTGGCCAATCAAAAAGTATCTACTGAAAAACAAACCTTCCACTTCAGGCTCCACGTGCACTTTAGCCTGGGGGCAGGGAAGTTCTTATAAATTTACATTCCCATTACAATGACCTTTTTAAAGTTTTTCCACAATATCTCCAATGACCATTTTATTTCAAATAATTTAATATTTTGAATCACAATTAGAATTCTATGCCTTTGATTATTTAATGTATTGCAAATTTGATAAACTAGTATAAAATAATACCTACAAAATCTCAGTTTCTTTGTGTGTGGCACAGTGTTTATTCAAATTTAATGCCTATTAATACATCTAAACATTAACAAGGAAGCTTCATTCCTTAAAATGTATGGTACATTAGTAGATTTTTTTTAAAAGTGCATTAGAGTGCATTAGAATCTTCAAGGACTGTATTAAGACATGAAATATCCTTTCATAAAAATATAAAATATTTGAAGTTTTCAATGCAAAATGGAATGTCATTTTATACTATTTTTTTTCTGATTTCTGCTAGAGAATATGGTAAATCCCATTTCTAAAGTAGTATTAGTAGCTTTCTAAATATTAGAATGTTTGCATGATCAGTCCTAAGTATCTCAAAACAATTTTGGCTGTTCAAAATCTAATTATTTCATGGGACTCTTTATTTATTGTTACTTCTCTCCATAGGGTGATAGGAAGAGGTAATGACATGATTTCAAATATTACTTTACCTATATTCTGCACATTACCCACTGAACATTTTTGCTAGCGTGCTGTGCTGATTGTCATTAACTTATTTAAAGTTTTAATTCCTTAAATATATTGAGTACTATGCATATAACATCAGTGCCCATTCAAAGGTGTAATTAAAATATAGCACTCATTTATCAGTGAATGACATTATCACTGGGGATTTTAAAGGCGCATCCCCTTCTTTATACAAACATGCTTTACATAACATTGTTCGACCACACTAACTCCAAATTACCTTTACTAGTGAGGGAAGCCAGATATTAGATCCAAAGAGGAAACTTTGCCTCATTGAAATATTTTGTTAAATAAAATGTAACATTCTTGCATGAAGGAACTCTTACCTGTTAGAAGAGATAACAGAAACATGTATTAGTATGATATGATATGATATGATATGATATAATGTAATGTAATGTAATATCATATCATGTCATGTCATGTCATATAATATAATATAATATAATATAATATAATATAATATAATATAAT
>NW_027187283.1:6508758-6536610 GCF_028583685.1 Petaurus breviceps papuanus | reverse complement strand
ATATAATATAATATAATATAATATAATATAATATAATATAATATAATATAATATAATATAATATAATATAATATAATATAATATAATATAATATAATATAATATAATATAATATAATATAACATAACATAATATAACATAACATAATATAATATAACATAATATAACATAACATAACATAATATAATATAACATAATATAACATAACATCAACAAAATAAAAACATGGTAACTGAGGGGATCAGGCTAGAGGCAGGCTTCCTAGAAAAGACAGCCATTCAAGGGAATGGCAAGGGAAGGTGAGGTGAGGAGACTTAGAACTCAAAATCTTATGGAAGTGAACATTGAAAACTAAAAATAAATAAATAAATAATGTTTAAAGAAAAAATAGACCCTGTCTTCAAGCTTAACATCATAAAGATGTGGGGCGGAGGGGGGGAGGGAGGAGGAAGGTAGACAACCCAAAAAAGGAAACTAAAAATCAGTATGGGAGGTGAGAATGTAACCAAGTTGGGGCATAGTGATGAAGTCCTGAGATACAGAAACATAAGTGGATGAAGTCCTGAGATACAGAAACATAACTGGTACAGGAATGAAGCATGGCCCGTCTGGGTCACATTCACAAAATGAGGGCTTCCAGAAGGAACATGCCAATGGGAGAAGGTAGAAGGCTTGGAAAAGTGTTTTCCCACAGTTAGAATGCCCCAGTAATTTCCAGAGTTAGAAGTCATCTAAGTCATGGTGACAAATCCTGGAGATTCAGAAGTACAGAAGAAGAATACCAAATAGGCAGTCAAATTACTTTCAAATTGAGAGGAAACTATGAGTCCACTTTTATTTATTTATTTTGCTTTTTGGAGGGGGGAAGGCAGGCCAATTGGGGTTAAGTTACTTGCCCCGAGGTCACACAGCTAGTAAGTGGTAAGTGTCTGAGGCCAGCTTTGAACTCAAGTGCTCCTGATTCCAAGGCTGGTGCTCTATTTACTGAGTCACCTAGCCTCCCCTCCAGTTTTATTTTAAATACTTTGAATATGGTCCATCTGGGATCTCCTCATTTGTACCTGCAACAAAACTATATGGGCTTTATTACTCCTTCCTTGCCTTCATCACTTCTCTCAAAGAACATATGCTGCAGCTTAAGTACAATTTGGAAACCAACTCTAGGAGGGATTTTCATGCCACTCCACATTAGTGGGAAATTTAGGACAACTCAGATACCAGATGGAATAACCAATTTGCAATCCACCTTAATCTGTAATAATTGTCATTGGACTGATTAGAAGCAGTAGTGTTGATTTTCCAAGAGAACTATATGTTCCTCTGGGCTCCTAGTTCATTTACTCTTTAATCCTGGACTATGAGTCTTCTAATTGAAACCACACATGCAGGTTTAGAAGGGTTTTCCTAATTCTATTTCCTCTTGGACTCAAGTATTATTGGGGGGCAAGATTAAATCAATAAATCTACAAGCATTCATTAAGTGCATATTATGTGCCAGGTACTTTGCTAGCCACTGTAGATACAATACTAAGGATAAAACAATCCCTACTCTCAAGGAACTCATACATTAAGAAGAAGGTCCTTTCAGTTCTAGGTCTATGACAATATAATCCTATGTTTATTTATGTCCCTCTTTCCCAGAAAGAATGGTTTGTCCGTTGAGGCAATGATTTTTTTTTCCCCTTACACCTGGAAACCTTAAAAGGTAAAAGATCAGCTTACACAGGAGAGAATTATAACCTTCACCCTAATTATTCCTATGAAACAACTTGAAATATTTTCATAATAACCAAATATTCTTTCTATAATCATTTTTTTAAAAGTTAGACTTCAATCACATTTTCTGCTTAAAAATTTAATTTGTAGAGGCCAAATAAATGAGTTACTTTTGAGCGCTGAAAAAAGTATATATTTTTCCTAGGGAAACTTGTCACAATAGTCTTCTTTATTTTGTTTTGTTTTCAGAGATAAGTGTGTAGAAGTTTTGCCTTTTGAATGGCTAATTCAAAGTTAATCAGGATTTGGCCACTAATCTGCACCATAGAAACAAAATTAAAATCACAAAACCAAAACAACTGTTCTAAATCAGTGTAAGGGTTCCAGACAAGATCAAATAAAAAAGGGATGGATAAAAAGTCTAAGGTAGACCTACCCCCCCACCCCTCTACCCCCAGCTCAAGTCTTTACTTCTCTATTGGTCACCAAAAAGTTAGTTCAGGTGCTAGGTAATTTGTGAGTCAGCATTCCCTCAAAACAAGGGCTCACTAGTTTCCTTTGAATTGATATGATTATTTTATAAAGACAAACTGATGGCATACTGCAAAAAAATAAAATAATAACAACAATAATAATGTAATATAACAACAGATAATATACACACAGGGTCCCATTTTACATATTATTAGTTTAAGAGAAATGTGACATACAAGCCACACACACATACACACACACATATATGACTAAGGAACATGTAATACCAGCTAACACTAGTGGCTGGGCCAATACATGTTTCTGACATTGAAGAGTTGCTAAAGCCCTCTTTTAAGGTCATTGGTTGAGTTGGGCTGCTCTGCTTCTCTGTTCTCTCTGAATCAATCTTTTCTTCTAGGAGGCACCACTGAATTTCCCTCTGCTTCTCTCTATTATCAATAAGTAGGCTCCAATTTCCAGTACAGTGGAGTTCTCAGAAAATAGTATGAAAATATAGCTATCGAATCTATGATTGACAAAATATAAGTGTTTTCCCCATGTGCTTCTTCTTCGGCAATCAAATAATATTCAGTGCAATAGCCTCCTATCAATGTTTAGGCTGCCCTAAAATATGAAAAGAGATAAATTACCATTTGGCACACATTTAATTCTACTAACAATACTTTCTAAGAGTCATATCATCTAAACCCAGAAGCTACCTCCTGTAATCTCATACTCAAGGTGAAGGAGAGCCAAAATTTACTTTTGTTTGTGGTTCCAGGAGAAAGAGTGGTACCAAGAAAGTGCAATTCTGGAAAGATTGTTACATGTTGGGCCAGTCAGGGAGATCTTCATGAGAAGTTGGAGAGATTCCAAGCCTGGGAAGACAGAAAGCTAATGTGGTATCATGAATGGAAGACTGTTTCCTCCTCCACAATGAGAATTTTTGGATTATCTCTAGACGGAAAAAGAGATAATATAAGAGGAAGGGAGGTGGCCTTCTGGCCTCCATAAGTAGCAATATAACCACAACAGTTGGTAGCTATTTCATCTTCTCATGAAGCTTTCCCTGACTGCATAAGAGGCAAAAGTCAAACTGTGCCTCTCTTTCACTTTGCATATTAGATTGTAGGAAGTAACTTCTGGGCTTAAAAGATACTTCCCTTTAGGAAGTATTGCCAGCATAACTTAACACCTACCAAATGCCAATTCCAGCCCTGCTTTGTCCTATCTGTAGGGACACTTGAATGTTAGAGTTTAGAAATGTGTCATTATTTTATTTGCGCTTAGTGAAAATAATGATAATAAGATATAAACACTTGGGAAATATTAAACTGTAAATATATACTATATTGCTTCTAGGATCCTTGATTTACAGCTAAAGGTGACATTGGAGTTGATTTAGTTGAAGCCCCTCATTTTACAGATGAGACACAGAGAGGCCATGATTAGATCAGGTTCTCATAACTAGTAAGCGTTAGAAGGTGGATTTAAATCATGTCCTTTATCTCTGTAGCAATGTTTTGGGGTGTGTTTTCTTTCAATCTATTTTTACTTCCTCTGTGAAGAAATCTTCTATGAATTTGGGAATGGATTTCCATTAATGTTTGTGAAAGGCTTTAATTTTCAAATAAAGTACTTATACGGATTGCTCTAGTTTATATGTTATTGTCCAAAGTAAGCACGTTTTTTTCTGTCCCTATTTCCTCCTTAAAAGTTTCTTCAAATGCTATACCTAAACATCCAACTCCACTCCACTCATTGGTCATTCTGTTCAATCCCGTTCCATAAAACCCTATATAATCATACATTGAAAAACGATAAATGAATTATTGCTATACTATAAGGATCATAGACTATCCATTTTCTTTTTTTTCAGGTAATTTATTTATTTTTGGTTTTCAGCATTCACTTGGTAGGTGGCACCATGAAAAGAGCACTGGCCCTGGAGTCAGGAGAACCTGAGTTCAAATTCAGCCTCAGACACTTAACACTTACTAGCCCTGTGACTTTGGGCAAGTCATTTAACCCCAATTTCCCCACCTTTCCCCTCCAAAAAGCAAAAAAAAAAAAACACATTTATTCCATAAGGTTTAAATTTTCTTTCCCTCCCTCCCTTCCTCCTTCCCCAATACAGATATAGGCTCTATGTATACATTCCTATTATACATATTTTCACATTTGGACTATACATTTTCAATGATTATCATCATTTAAATGCACAGAAACCTCTAATGATGAGGATATTTTTTATTAAGTAAAAAAGCTGGGGATAAAGATATTGATGATAATTATGGCAAATAGTGCATTATTTGTGCTTTAAAATTTTCAATGGACTATACAAATACATTATTTGCTTGATATAAAAAATTACATATTAAATGCTACTATATCTGCATAGAGAATAAGTACAGGCTGAAAGAATAAGGTATTCATCCATATGAGCTGGATATCTGAGGCTGGAAATGAACTCAGTTTTCTTAGACTCCAGGCCCAGTGTTCTATCCAAAGTGCCACCTAGAAGGCTACTAAAAGAAAAACATGAAAAATATAGAGTGTTCTTGAATCCCGGAAAAAAACTTCTCATAAGGATGTTGTAGTTGTCACCAACAATAACAAAAACAATGATAAACATTAAAAAAATGTTTTTAAAGGTTTTCTATGCACTTTGTATATGTTATCTCAATTTATCAGTTTAAAAAAACAACCTATACACGCACACATAGATAAGATGTTACAAAAGTATGAGTGCCGTTTTCAGTCCTTAAAATTGTAACATAACTTTTAGGATATCCTATATTTCCTGTTTTCTTTATTTCAATTCAGTTTTTCACAAGTATATTCATTTTTGACCTTCTTCATCTCTTTAACACTTAGCACATTGGCTGGCTCATAGTATTCATTAAATTCACGTTTATCTACTGACTTTCTGACTTCATTTTTCATTAATGAGAAACATCTTGTTCTATAATGTAATAAATTACAGTTACCTTTGAAATAATAAAAGAAAAAAATTACTAATATTAATTTCTCATATTTGTACTAGTCCATTTTCAAAAATTTTTCTTGTTATTGTTATTACTATTCTTTCTTCCTCTTTTATAAATTTTACTTCTAAAAAATTGCACTTCATAGTCCAGGCATAATCTCCATTTAACTAAAAATATGAATTCAGAATACTAGCATACTAGTTAAAATATTTGACTTCAGTGTTACTTTATTCTCTCTCAGGTTCCCTCCATCCTCACTGACAAAATAGTCAAGAATGAGCCCAGCTCGGATAGATACCAGTGGGAAAAACAAGAAAAGGCAGTGCCTTATGTTCCCTGTCCTTCCATTATTTCCAGATACACAAGCAAGTCAATGAGTCAGATGTGCAACAAACTTCACTCTCAACTCAGATCCCAAGCCACTCAGGAGTCAAAATAAGACAGAGTTTTAGGCAGAGAACTGACTTTGAACTAAAAGAGTTCTGATCAATCAGTAGTATGGAAACCACTGAAATCAAGGTATTTTATAAACTGGATAAGAGGAATAAGAAATGTGCAGTAAAGACTGAGGAATTTTAACTCTGTAACACAGAAAGCAAGAGGCTGGAGCGTAGAGCAATGTCCAGTATCCAGGTAAGTCTTAATAATGTGAATTTTGGAGTGAACCACTCAAATTAGCTTTCACCAGCTCACAGTTGGACTTCACCATGTCTTAAAATTCAAATGCAGGTAAGAGTTAGAAATATTATTTTCCACTTTTGCTGCTAATGACAAAAATACACAAAGAGGGTAAGAAAGTAACAGTGGAACAGTATGACTTTGTCAGCCTAAAAGAAGTGGCTGTAGGCCTATGGGTACCCAAATTATGCAATCCACAATACTCATAGCTAAGGTATATATTATCTTGAAGGAAAATTCATTTTTTTCTAACATCTTAACCTTTTCAATTATATTGCAGAGTCTAATTAATGATTAACAAGTGTTCAGAGCTTTACAAATGGAAATATAATATTTGTAACTGATGTGCTGTCATTGTTTAGAGTGTTAAATCCAATACCTTCCCATTGGTGTTATGTCTACTTTTCACAACATGAACTCCAAAGATTTCAACTACATGTATATCGATTTCAAATGTGTATTTTTAAAGTGGTTTGCCAAATAAAAGCCTCTGATAACAAATCCTGTCAATTGCAAAATGGTTCATTACTGGGAACAGATAAACCTCCTTAGGATTCTACATAGATTTGGTTATTTGAAGGTAATTACAAAATGACTTTCTGGCATATGAATTATGGCCTAATTAAAGTACCCTCTAAGCAGTTACAGTGATGATGCTGGATAAGCAGCATTTTTAAAGTTACCCCAAAGCTACTGTGTTCAATTCACTTTTGCTGATTCCATGTATTTCCTGCCAGCTAAACTACTTCATGTTTTAGGCATGACTTAATTGTATATAGGAAAGGCTTTCTTAGAAAAATAAACAAGCACTCATTTTCTAAGACCATTCCATGCAAATTGATGAAATTCTAAAATATACCTGTCACAAGGTAGAGAGTTATAAATTATTAGCAAGAGTTTAAACAAGAAAAATGGTAACTTTCAGGTAAACTAGTATATTTTCGATGCATAAATTCATAGTGTGATAAAACTGGAAGGTACCTCTGTGTATTCCCCTTTTAAAAATGAGGATATTAAATCTAAAAGATATTCACTAACTTATCCAATGTTATTTAGCTATGTAGAAGCTTTGTTCCCCACCATAATTGGGTCTTTGTACATTGAAGTTAATTAATACTTTATTAAAAGACCATAAACAAATCATCTGGATTAACAAATTGATGTCAGTTTGGAGAGATCTCACTAGTGCCATGCTATTGATCTGCCATAAGCCCTATTCTGTTAAATGTTTATGTCAATAACTGAACACATGGATAGATTTTGTTTACATGAGGCTGCTAGTGCTATTTTATATGTTACATTAAAAAGAAAACAAAAACCTGGCACTGAAAAATCTCAAGATCATCCAAAACAATTGACTAAAATTAAAGTATTTAGATTCAATTTCAACTCAGTGCTCAGATAGATACTCAAATTGGTTTGTGACCTCATTGATTTAAATATCCTCTCCACTGAAGAGGGCTGAACTGATAATTGATTTATTAAATTTTGAAATAGGGGCAGACATGCCTAGTTCTTTGGGTACCGGCTTGAGAAGACCACAATTGGAAGTGTTAAACAGGGCAGCAATTACACTTTAATACCACAAACTTACACAAAGTTCTAAAGACATAGGAAAACAGAGATGACCAACGAAAAGAAGAGATGCAGAGGTAGATGACTGCCAACAGGGGAATAGGAAGTAAAGGGAAGAAGGCAGTATGAAGAAGAGGATGGAGAAGGGATGGTTCATTTATGTAACCTTTGATTGGAGTTGGATACATTTGAGCAGCATGGAATCCTACAAGATGGAAGAGTGTTGGAGTGGGGGCAGAAAGAGTTTGAGGTCTAATTTTTGTAGGCTTTTCAGGCAAAACAGATCAACTCCTATCTGAGCCATCTTGGGGTTACTTCATTAATGCAGCCAAATCATCTCAAAGTTATAGGTAAAAATTTAAAGTTACACCTCAGAGTTAATGATGTTTTATGGATTAGAAACTCTAAAGTTCTTTATTTTATCTGGAATTTGTACATTATAGGACCTGAAACCTTGAGAAATGGTCATTCAGTACCTATCACCTGAATGTGAATTTTGGTTAGCATATGAAATAATTTGTAAACCATATTCCTTTGATCTTCTGGACAGTATGTGACTTCCAGGTTTCCCATTAAAATCTTATTTTATATTATTGTCCATTTATATTAATTATAGACTTACTATACTGCATAGAATGTGGTGGGGATGGTCAGGGGAAGGAGAATAAGATACATTTTTAACATAAGCATCATAACTTCTATTGGCCTGACCATCATGGGTTACTTTTATATATGTACTACCATAGTATTGATAACATACCAGAGCACATCTTTTCTTTCACTTAACATTGTAAAGAAACAAATGGAACATAACGGATATCTAATTGTCATCCCTCACTTTCAACAAATGATCTACCATTCCTTTATCTCATGATATCTTCAACTCCTGTTCTTCTTCACGATTCCTCATTTGTTATATCATGTACCTTACCCACATTCACCATTAGCCTTCTTTATTAATCTCTATTTGAAATTCATTTCCAATTCTTCACAGACTTGTGTTTCAAATTTTGCTACTAAACAAGAAGACTGGTAAAATACTGGTATTCAAAAATGGGCCATTGTTTTGGAGGGATCATTTCTAATCAATTATAAATTAAGTACTTTCTTTTTGCCAGGAACTATACCATACACTAGAGAAATTAAAAAACAAAGTTCATTCTTTCCCATAAGAATTTAAGTTCTTTGAGATTTGGACTATTTGGTGTGTGTGCGTGTGTATCCACACAAATGTATATACACACATGTGCATATATTTATATGTATTTATGCATATATGCAAGTATTAATCTATGTATTTATACTTGCATATTCATATGTTTATATGTATGGGACAAATATGCAAATATGTGTGCCTACACATAAGTTCACACAGATATATTTGTACATATAAGATAACCAGAAAGAAAGTTAAATTAGAGGTTAATCCCCATCCCAGTTTCGGGAGTGAAGGTGGGGACAAGAAAGAATGTTTGGAGGAAATAGCACTTGAGATGAGTCTTTAAGTAAACCAGTGATTCTGAAAGTCACAGTATAATTATAAAAATTTTCTAGGTATGGAACACAGTCAAGACAAGGACAGAGATGGGAGATGGAATCAAAAGATGATAATCTAACTGTTTCAAAAAGTGTATGTATAGGAGGAAAATGAGGGAAGATTTTTTAATTGTACAGAATTTAATTTCCAAAAAGATTACTTTACATTTTATCCTATATTATATGAAGTTACAGAAAGAGTTAATTACATTGGGGTACAGGAGAAATGGAAGTCAGAAGCTGGTGCAAACAACCACTTTGGGGGTGCACATCATCATAATTTAAGACCTTGTGATCATGGACAAGTCATTTAACTTCTAGGTATGTGTAAAATGGGAATAAAGATGAAATGAGGTAATATATGGAAAGCATTCTGTAAACCCTAAAGTCTTATTTAAATGGCAAACACTTGAAAAGAATATATATATATATGGGTGGGTGGGTGTGTGTGTGTGTGTGTGTGTGTGTGTGGGTAGGTGGATGGGTGTGGGTGGGTGTGTGTCTCACAGTTTGGAATTCTGTCCAATTCATACTTTGTGAAAAATGGGAATTTTCAGTTATTGCTAATAAAAATACTATATGATATATATATACATACACAAACATATGTGTGTGTGTGTGTGTGTGTGTGTGTGTGTGTGTAGTATTGAAAGGAAACCAGTACAAAGGTTCTTTACAATTTGGCTTATTAAATTTTAAAATCTCTACTTGGAAACAGATGGAGATTCCTATTAAAAGATCACCTTATGATTCATGATTGGAGATCTGGAAATGAAAGGAACCCTAAAGGTCATCTAGTAGAATCCTTTAATTTCGCATATGAAAAAACTAAAATGGTAGTGTTGGTGGTGATGGTGGTGGTTGGTTGTTGTCCTTCACTCTCAAAGAGAAATAAAATTACATCACTATGTTAGACTCATGGTACAGTGTGTCTGACTGTGGCTGATCAGACCAATATGAGCTCAGAATGGTCTACCACATTTTAGGCATAAATAGTCCTTGTGAACTTTGGGGCTGGGTTCTCTCAATTTCTGTATCTCATGTTTCTTTTGAGCTACATCAGTTCTGCTTTGTTCATCTATGTGCTCTTTTCTGATGAGGGAATGCCATAATCAAAAGTCCTGTGCCAGTGTCTCTAAAATCACATTCAAGTCCAAATATCTTGAGAAACGTTAGAGTGTCCTTATATCACTTTTTCCTCACCATCATATGAGTGCTTGTCCTCTGTGAGAGTTCCATAAAATAGTCTTTTTGGCAAGCGTATATTTGACATTCAAACAACGTGAGCATTCCATCACAGTTGCACTCTCTGACGAGTTTGAATTCTTGGCAGCATAATTTGAGAAAAAACCTCAGTGCCTGGTGTCTTATCCTGCCAGACCATCTTCAGAATTTTCCTAAGACAATTCAAATGAAAGTGATTCAAGTTCTTAGTATGGCACTGGCAGACATTGTCCAGGTTTCACAAGAGCAGCTCTATAGACCTTGAGTTTGGTAGGCAGCCTGATACTTCTCTCCCACACTTTCCTTGGGAGCCTCCTAAATACTGAGCTATCTCTGGCAATGGGTGTGTCAAGCTCATTATCTTTGTATACATCCCAGAAAAGAATACAAGGTAAGTGAACTTATCCACAGTATTCAAAACTGTTCCATTTGGATGAGTGTTCCACATATGGATGGTTTGGTGCTGGCTGATGGAGCACCTGTGTTTTATTGGTGCGAATTGTTAGGCCAAAATTAACACAAGCAGCAGAGAATCAATCCATTCTTTGTAGTATCTCAGTACACAATCTTGTACAAAAAAAAATGTCATGTACCAACACTATTTCTACTTTGGTCTTGGCTTGTAGCCTTTTCAAGTAGAATAATATGCTATCAGTGTGGTAGCTGACCTTAATATCCATCCTTACTGAAGATGTTTGACAACATGGATGAAAACACCATGCTAAAAAGCATGGGAGTAAGCACGCTGCCTTGTTTCATTCCCATGGTGACTGGGAAAGCACAAAAGCATTGTCAATTATCCAGAATTTGGGAAAGCATGCGATTGTGAAATTGATGTACGATATTGATGAACTCCAGGCAACCAAATATTGACATTATTTTCCATAAAACCTCACAACTAACAGTATCAAAGGCCTTGGTCATATCTACAAACATTGCATACAGATCTCTATTTCTCTCCTGGCATTTTTTCTGGAACTATCAGGCAGCAAACACCATGCTGAGTGTTCCTCAGCCCTTTCTGAGTAAAATTGCCCTGATAGAACAACAAAGCAAAAGAGTGATTGAAAGAATTCACCAATCATCTCTTGAAAAGGATTCCAAAAAGAAAACTCATAAGAATATTATAGCCAAATTCCATAGTTCCCAGGTCAAGGAGAAAATACTGCAAGCAGTAGAGAAGAAACAATTTGAGTATTGTGGAAACAAAATCAGAAAAAAAACACAAGACCTAGCAGCTTCTACATTAAGGGATCAAAAGGCTTGGAATATGATATTCAGGAGTTCAAAGGAGCTAGGACTAAAACCAAGAATCACCTACCCAGCAAAACTGAGTATAATATTACATGGGAAAATATGGTCATTCAATGAAATAGAGGATTTTTAGGCATTCTTGATAAAAAAAACAGAGCTGAGCAGAAAATTCGACTTTCAAATGTGAGAAGGAAGAGAAGCATGAGAAGGTAGACAGGAAAAAGAAATCATAGGGAACTTACTAAAGTTGAACTACTTACATTCCTACATGGAAAAATGATAATTGTGAGAAGTGAGAGTGGAATTTATTGGAACAAGGAGAAAGGAGGAGTTAGATTAGGGTAAATTATCTCATGTAAAAGAGGCAAGAGAATACTGTTACAAAGGAAGGGAAGAACAGCAAGGTGAAAGGGAATGGAACAACCTTATTCTCATTGAATTTGGCTTAAGGAGGTAATAACATACACACTCAATTGGGTATCTTACCCTACAAGAAAATAGGGGTGTAGGGAATAGGAGGGGAGATGATAGAAGGGAGGGCAGATTGGGAGAGAGGGTAGTTAGAAGCAAACATTTTTGAAAAGGGACAGTGTCAAAGGAGAAAATGGAATTAGTGGGGGGCAGGATAGGATGGAGGGAAATATAGTTGGTCTTTCACAATATGACAACTATGTACATGATTTGGGTAACTGCACATATGCAACCTATATTGAATTTCTTGTCTTCCCAGTGGGGGCAAATAATGAGTGAGGAAGGGAATAAATCTGGAAATCAAAGATTTAATTAAATTAAATTAATAATAATATAATAAAAATAATTAAATTAAACAAATGTTTAAAAATGTTGTTTTTTTGTTTTGTTTTGTTTTTAAAGCAATTGGGGTTAAGTAACTTGCTCAAGGTTAAAAGGCCAGTTATTTCTCTGTGTGGTGCTAAGTATCTGAGCCTAGATTCTATGCCCAGGTCATCCCGACACTGGGGCCGGTGCTCTTACTCACTGAGTCACATGGCCACCCCTAAGCAATTGGGGTTAAGTAACTTGCTTAAAGTTACATGGCCAAGTGTTTCTGGGTGGGTGCTAAGTGTCTGAGCCTGGATTCAATCTCCAGGTCATCCCAACACTGGGGCTGGTGTTCTTACTTGCTGTGCTACCTGGAGGCACCAAAAACATTTTTTACATGCAACTGGGAAATAAAATGTACAGGCACTGGGTTATAGATGTCCTTCTTGCCCTGCTAGAAATTTAGGGGCATGATGGGGGAGGATATAGGAGAGAACAGATTGGGGAAGGGGTACACAGTGGGCTTTATATTTTGGGGTGTGGGAAGGGGAAAGATGAGGAGAAAAAAATTGTAACTCAAAATCTTGTGGAAATTATGCTGAGAACTAAAAATAAATTTTAAAAACAGGAAAAAAAGGAAGGAAAGCACAAAGCTGGGAAACAGTTTCTAGCACTAGTGTATTTGATAAATGCACCATTTTTCAAATATATAGAAAACCGATTCACATTTATAAAAATACCTGGGATTCCCCAATTTATAAATGGTTAAAGGAAATGGACAGTTTGCAGGTGAAGAAATTAAAGCTATCTATAATCATGTGAAAAAATGTTTTAAATCACCAATGATTTATTTGTTGTATAAAAATATGTATACAAAAAGTGAGTTGTGGTATATGAACGTAACAGAATACTATTTTGCTTCAAGAAATGATTCTCAGCTGTTTTTAGCCTCATTGTGGCCTGACCAGATGCCAGATGGAGGGACTTCAGATCACCAGCAGGTGTGGTGGTTTCCAGAATTACAAATACTGGAAATCACAAATTACAAAATTACAAAGAGAAATGCAAATGGAAACAAATCTGAGGTACCACTTCACACCAATCAGAATGGCCAATATAACAAAAAAGGAAAATGATAAATACAGAGATGTGGGAAATTGAGACATTAACGCATTGCTGGTGAAGTTTTGAACTGATCCAACCACTGTGGAGAAAAATTTGGAATTATACAGCTATGAAACTTTACATACCCTTATATCCAGCACTATAAGTACTGGGCCTGTATCCCAAAGAAATCATTAAAAAGAGGAAAATGGCCCAAATGAACAAAGAATATTTATAGCAGCTCTTAGTGGGGAAGTCCATCAACTGGGGAAAAATAAGTAAGTTGTGGTATATGAATGTAAAAGAATACTATTTTGCTTCAAGAAATGACTAGCAGCTTTATTTAGCCTCAAGGCGGCCTGAAAGCTGCCAACTAGAGGGATTTCAAAACACCAGCAGCTGTGGCATTTTCCAGAATTTTCAACACATAGATGCTAAGGACAAAGGGAAAGGGCAGTGCTGTGTGGACTTTGGGATCTGGTAGTTTGGGAGTGCAGTTAAGCCTTTATTCCCTGGAGGGAGAAGTTGCTGATGCCCCATGGCCGTACAGCCATTGCCATGTGACAGCATCAGCTCCTGGCCTGCAGATTTCAGGTGGACCAAGCATCATGTCTTAAGGATAATCGCTCTTGTTTTAACCTGCTGGGATCTGGCTTGCAATCTAGGGTGGAGGTCCTGGGGTATATGACCAGGTTGCCAGAGTCATTGGAAGCTTTGGAGAGGGCGCCCAAACTAAAAACTCCAGGAACTGAGAAAACCACAACAATTTGGGACAAAGCTCGCCTGACTGGTAGCAGAGTCTTCCTGTGACAAAAAGCTCAAAAGTCAAGTAATTTAGTAGCAACTTGAGCAGGCCAAGGAAGAAAAGCAAACAGAGCAATCCAACTTTACACTCCTATTTTGGGGACAAAAAGGATCAAAGGATGGAACAGGAGGAAGACAACAATGTCAGAATTATTGCACCAAAACCTTCCAAGAAAAATGCGACCTGGTTACAGGTCATAGAGGACATTAAGAAGCATTTTGAAAAACAAATAACAGAAATAGAGGAAAAACTGGGAAGAGAAATGAGAATGATGCAATAACATTATGAAAAGACAATTAACAATCTGATTGAGGAAAATTACACCTTAAAAATAGACTAACTCAAATGGCAAAAGAGGCTCAAAAAGACAAAGAGAAGAAGAAGGACTTATAAAGCAGAAATGCCAGATGGAAAAAGAATCTAAAAAGCTCACTAAAAAGAATCATTCCTTCAAAGTTAGATTGGAGCAAAAGGAAGCTAGTGAATTTATGAGAAATCAAGATACTTTTAAACAGATTCAAACAAATGAAGACATATAAGGCAATGTGTAATATCTCATTGGGAAAACCACCAACCTAGAAAATAGGTCCAGGAGAGATGATTTAAAAATTATTGGACTACCTGAAAGCCATGATCAAAAAAAGAAGCTAGAAATCATCCTTCAAAAAATTCTCAAGGAAAATTGCCCTTATGTTTTAGAACCTGAGGGCAAAAGAGAGGTTGAAAGAATCCACCAATTACCTCCAGAAAATGATCCCAAAAAGAAAACTCCTAAGAATATTATAGCCAGGTACAGAATTCCCAGATTAAGGAGAAAATATTACAAGCCACCAGGAAGAAACAATTGGAAGATTGTGGAAACACAATCAGGATAAAACAGGATCTGGCAGCTTCTACACTGAGGGATCGAAAGGCTTGGAATATGATACTCTGGAGATCAAAGGAGCTGGTATTAAAACCAAGAACCACCTACCCAGCAAAACTGAATATCATGTTTCAGGGGAAAATATGGTCATTCAGTGGAATAGAAGATTTTCAATGATTGTTGATGAAAAAAAAAACAGATTTGAATAGAAAATTTGACATTCAGATACAAGAAGCATGACAAGCATGAGAAGGTAAACAGGGAAAAGAAATCATAAGGAACTTATCAAAGTTGAACTATTTGCATTACTACATGGAAAAATGATCATTGTAACTTATGAAAATTTATTTCAGTATGAGAGTAGTTGAATGGAATATATGTGTGTGTGTCTACATAGGAGGGTATATGGGCATGTGAATAAATATGTGACTGTGTATATATGTATACAGGTATACATAGAGGGCACAGGACCAATTGAATAGGAAATGATGATACTTAAAAGGTGAAATTAAGATGTGAGAGAGGAATATAATGAGAGGAAATGGGGAGAGAGAATGCGGTAAACTCTCTCATATAGAAGAGGCAAGGGAAAATGGTTACAATGGAGGGGAAAAACAGGAAGGCAAAAGGGAATGGGTCAACCTTATTCTCATTGAATTTGGCATAGGGAGGGAATGACATACACACTAAACAGGGTATTTCACCCTACAGGAGAGTAGGAGGTAAGGGGATGAGAGGGGGAATGATGGAAGGGCGAGGAAGGCTGGGGGGGGGTTGAAGTTGGAAGCACCCCCTTTTGAAAAGGGACAGGATCCAAATGGGAATAGAACAAGTGGTAGGTGGGATAGGAGGGTGGGAAATATGGTCAATCTTTTACAATATATCCATTATGGAAATGTTTTGCATAGCTACACATGTACATCCTATATTTAATTGCTTATCTTCCCACTAAGGGTAGATGACAAGGGAGGAAGAGAAAGAATCTGGAATTCAAAGTTTTACAATAAAATGTTTAAATATATATATACATATATACTATTATTAATATTATTTTACATGTAACTAGAAAATAAGATATACAGGCTTTGGGGCATAGAGATCTACTGAGCCCTACTGGAGTTGGAGGGGGCATGGGAGAAGGTATGGGAGACAGCAGATTGGAGGAGGGGATATCCGGTGGGATCGCTATTTTGGGGTGGTAGGTAGGGGGAAAATGGGGAGAAAATTTGTAACTCAAAATCTTGCGGAAATGAATGATGTAAACTAGAAGTTAATAAAGCATTTGAAAAAAGAAAAAGAAATGACTAGCAGGTAGATTTCAGAAAAACCTGGAAAGTGAGTGAAATGAATCTAACCAGGAGAACACTGTACACAAGATCAGCAACATTGTGTGATGATAAACTTTGACAGATAGTTCTTCTCAGCAATACAATCATCTAAGACAATTCTAAAAGCCGTGTAATGGAAAATTCTATCCACATACAGAGAAAGATCTATGGAGCCTGAATGAAGACTGAAGCCTACTATTTTCTCTTTTTTATTCTTGTTCTTTTTTTCCTCATGTATTTTTCCCCTTTTGTTCTGATCTTCTTTCACAATATGACTGGTATGGAAATATGTTCAATATTATTGTACTTGTAGATTGCTTGCCATCTTGGGGAAGGAGGAAGAAGAAAGGAAGGAAAATAATTTGGAACTCAAAATCTTATAAAAGTGAATGTTGAAATTTATCTTTACATGTAATTAGAAAAAATAAAATATTATAAACTGGGGGAGGGGTGAGAATCAAGTATCCATTCTCAACAAATTTTAAAAATTTTTCACCTATTGATTAAGCATACATCTGTTTAAATATTGATATATTTTGTGTCATTATTGATATACTGACACTTGATACTCATTTACTGATGCTCTTTTTTATTACTGAACATTATATAGGTTTTCTTTAATTTTGCTCTTTCTTTTTCTTGTGAGTTGAGGTAGATGCAGTAAAGCTAAGAGTAAGCAAAGGAGAGAAAACACATAAACTTTGCAAAATATTTCTCTCCTTTTTTTTTGAAATGTGTGTGAAAAGATCTCCACTTTGTTAATCAGCAAAACTGTAATTTTTTTTCCTCAAAGTGTAGCCTTCTTCTTGATATTTCTAGTTTTTCTATAGGCTCCATTGTCCTAGTCACAAAGGCCATTAGTATCATTGTAACCTTCAACTTTTTCATCTTTCAACTTTAGTCTTCCTCATGTCACACATTCAAACATTTGCCAAGTCCTATTAATTGTATCAATTATGTCTCTCACAAACATCTCTTCTCTACTGACTCTCAGAGGAAACACCCTAATCCATGTATTCATAAACTTTATTTCTATAGATTCAATCTATTTCTGTGACTCAACTCTCTCCTTTCTCTAATCTATGCTTCCCAGAGGTTCCAGAATAATTTTTGTAAGGCCTAATATGACAACATTTATCCCCCCTCTCTCTCCTACTTAATAAACTTCAGAGGATTTCAAATACTTTATTAAATATTACCTGTCCAGTCATATTTTCTATAACCTCATCACAGACTTCTCTTTTATTCATTAAAAACCCTTTTTAACTTAGTTCCAAACTATCTTTCTAACGTTATTATATATCATTATCTTTTATTCACTTTACTGCCCAGTCAAACCAGCCATCATATTCTTTAAAAGAATTTGACAACTGGATGTTGGAGATTAGGGAAAGAGAAGAAATAAAATTAAATCCAAAGTTTGAAATATAGTTTTCTAGCATCTGTGTTCCTATTCTTTTTTTTTCTTTTTACTTTTTTTGGAGGGGGAAAGGTAGGGCAATTGAGGTTAGGTGGCTTGCCCAGGGTCACACAACTAGTTTTGTGTTGTGTTTGAGGCTGGATTTGAACTCAGATCCTCCTGACTCCAGGGCTGGTGCTCTATTCACTGCACCACCTAGCTGCCCCTATTCTGTGCCTTCTGAATGGCAGTCCCCCCCATGCCCATTTTGTTTGTTTTTGTTTTTTCGCTCATTTTTTTTTCATGACTCATCTCACATCATACATTTTGCAAAACACTTTTTCTTTCCCTTCCCTTCTGTACCTCACTCTGCTGGTTACTTCTCTAAACTACTACATGATTCCCTCTCATTTTTACAGGTAAATAGTTGTTTATGTCACTCCAGCATGAGGCCTACTCAATGACTGATGAGTTTCTACTTGGAATTGCCACATGATTAGAACTCCTAGTCACACTCCTTCCTTTACTCAGTTCTGTTCCACATCCACATCAGATGCTTTGCCTCTACACAAGGAACCTTCTTCCTTTCTCACCTCTTCCTTAAATTAGACAGATAGAGAGATGGATAGGTAGATAGATAGACAGACAGGCAGATGGATATTGAATAAAAACTGCAAATTGAAAGTAAGTGGTGCCCAGAATTAAACAGTAGAAGAGAACAGATTGGATTGTCTATGTGAAATAATATGGATTATATAATAATCTCAAACAGCTCCCTCAAATAAAAGCCCATCTGTTGATATAAATATTCTATGAGTGTCATAGGACTGAAAGTCATGGAATACTGCAGTTTCTTAAATGCCTACCACATGTCACCAGGGAGGCCCTTATTGTAAGCATATTGAAAGAGATAGTAAATCATAAACAATAATATATATATACATATATATATACAAAAAAGGATATCATTCAAAATAAGTGATATGAAACTAAAAGGAAATGAGTTAGTGATAAAGAACAAAGACCTCAGATATATTAGTTTGATCCTCTGTGATGAATTTAGGAAAAAAGAGGGAAAAGTTGCACAGTGAAAGGGTGAAATTTCTATCCCTATTCCCAATTAAGGCAATTAGAAGTCCAACATAGCTAGACTGAAATCAGCCAATTAATCAAAAGTGTGAATGAGATGCAAAAAAAAAAGAAGTAAAAAAAATTGTGAAGAGATGAGTCCTTTGGATAACTCACTGAAAGGAGATAGAGGCCCAGAAGAAAATATCTTGCTTGTCTAACAGATGGAGATACACTTCTGAGCCTGCACCTAAAATAGCAAGCCAGTTTGGAATTGCACATTCTAGCATTAAGCCAAGTGATAAGTGGTTAAAACAAATGATGGATTCCTGAAAGGAATAATGTGTGGAGGGGTGGGGAAAGAAAAGAGAGGGAGGAAAAGAGGGAAAAATTTTCTCTTTTGGCCATCCCTTCCATTTATATGGTGGCTATCTTACAGACTTTGAAAAATCAAAAGACATACATACATATGTACAGTCACAGTGAAAAGTGCTGTCCCTGCTATAAAAAAGGCTGTTGGCCGTGTCAAAAACTGAAAACAAATTATATTTGCTGAGAAAAGGCAGCATCAGGACTCTACAAGGGTAATCACTGATCCTTGTCCCTGATAGAAGGCTATAGCTAAGAGAAACTTCTTCAGAATTCTAGGAATAGAGAAAAGAACTTTGATTAACCAAGACCCATGGGTTTGCCATTTTTCTTCATGTGGGCTCTAAGTTTTACCCCAGTTTCCTCAGAGATTTTTACAAAAGGAAAATATGTTTCCCTGTTTTGAACACTGTTTCCATACTTATTGTCTTTAATATACATGATGAATTATAAAATTTCTTTCAAAAACCTAATTAAGTCTAGCTGATAAACAAAAGAGATCACACTGTTGTGATCTTATCAATATATCAACAGCAATACTAATATGTGGGACAGAAGACCCTTGCCCAAAATAAAATCAATAACTCAAAGGTTTCTCCAGAGAAACAAAAAGATCTTTATTACCTCCCATGGGAAGGGGGGGAGTCATTGCCACCAGAAGCAATCTGGTGAAAGAGGTCTGAAATACTGAATCTAAAGTTCGGTTATATAACCAAAAGACTACTCCTTCCCTACCCCCTCCCCAATTCTGTCCTTCACTCTCATTAGTCAGAAACTCAGGCTCACAATCTTAACCACAAAAATCTGCTTACATAGCAGGTACAATGTCAGCCATGTCAAAATTGATACGAAAGCAGGAGATACATGTCTAGCAATATCAATATAGATATGAAAGCAGATGATATTTTATGAAGCACAGGGATTTTAGGACATGGTGACTTGTCTGTAGTCTCACAATTTTATATTTGTACAGGTCAGATGGTGGTCAGTGGAAACAATTCTGGGACATCTGGACCAGTTGTTAAATGCAAAGGGACTGTACTTTCCCTTCCTACACATTAGCTTAGCTTAGCAGTAACCTCAACTTATGACCAGGAAAGTAAGGCAAGGGTCCCAGGCTGCTAATTCTCTGGTAACTTACTACAAATCTGTCTAGATTTTAGAATAGTGAAAATTTTCCACCACACACACACACACATACATCTGCTTAAGAGAAACTCAAGTCTGGGGTCCAGGCAATCTATTATTAAATCTTTGAGAAGTTATCACTTTTATCCCACTCAGTCCCCCCTCTGATTTCATACTGATGACTTCTTACACCATAAAATATCAATACAAATACAAAGATATTGAAACAAAGCTATTAAAGAATCAGGGAAATCTCCATGATATTACATTATAAAAGCAATAATATAGGGAAGAAACACAAACAAAAATGCCAAATAATCACCAACAATAAAACAAAATAATAAACTCACAACATTTAGGGCTCTCACACAGAGGGGTCATATATCCCACTCTCTGTGAGAGTTTTAAAGCAAAGATACAACTTCAGTCCCCCAAAACTGACAGTCTCCATTGTCCACGACGCAGGAGGAAGGGGAGGCTCAGCTGGTCCCTTTTGCTCATGTGTGTGTCCACCCTCTTTCCTGGGTCTGGACAGCAGTGTCAGGGGTCAGCAAGACCTGGAGGGGGGTGATTTTCCAAGTTGTTCTTCCCAGCCACTTTCCAATTATCCAACCCCAACACAGTATCTCAGATTTTTTCTCCTTTGCCTTCCTTGGAATCAAGTTGTTACAATTCCTGATCCTTGAACATTTTTATAAAATTTAAATTATAATCTTAATCAATTATCATAATCACACTTCTTCCTTTTACATCCTGAATCAATTCATTATTAATTTCTCCACCAGGAGGATAAGATTTTCTTAAGGAATTACTTTGGACTAGCCATTAGAACAATATTTACTAAATAATTCACAAACTATCCTACTATTAACATTAGCTAATTAGAACGAATCTGAATCTAAATAACAAATTAATATTCTCATAAACTAGAGGGGGTACCTCTACTAAAGCCTAAGCCTAACAGTTTTAATCTTATAGTAACTTTTGATGTTCCAGAATCAAGTATTTAATAGATTTGCTGTTATATTATTGAAGTCTGTCACCAAGAATAGGGACAACTGTAATAAGGGAATTATATTTCCCCAACCTCAGAGTGTCAAGTTTCAGGCCAAATATATACCAAGATTCAATCTGCATTGAGCTGAGATCAAAGTCTGCCAGGTGTCTTGGGGAGGGCATGGAGGGGTCAGGTTGGAAGAATCCCACCTCAGCCCATGCAGAGAAGTCCTTCTCCTAACTTTCTCCCTTGCATTCCATACCTGTACCTTACAGGGTCTGGCATCATGGGTTGGTGGCTTGGCTAGCTTGGACAACCTTTCTTAATATTCACATTTGGAGTTAGACTCAAAGAAACAGTCAGTTAATGCTCCCATCAAATCTTTAATAACAAGCTCCAACAGTCAGTCTAAAGTAGGATTATAATCTTACATTAATTAAGGAGCATCTTAAAAGTAAGCTTTAAATAAACTATATTCATTTTTATAATTATTCTTGTTTTTTTTAAATCAAATCTTCCATTGTGAAAATTGTCATAATAAATTTGCGTATATCTTCTTATAATTATGCTTAATCTGAGCTCACACTAAAATTTCTTTTCTCTCAACTAAAAATGTCTCTGATATAACCCCAACAATTAATTCAGTTATATATATATATATATATATATAATACCTAATTGCCCTCTCATCATTTTTAAATGCCCAATGACTCCAATCCACACAAATACACCTTACTACTGTCACTTTGAAATCCCAGCCTTAATTTATGGGAAAATATTTCATCATTATATTTGGATCTTTATTTGACATATTTACTAATATCTATCTTTCTAAAATGCTTTCTCACACTTAGGATTTCTAAAGAAATTATCTAGAGACAGTTGCTTTGCTTTTCACATCTTTATTTTTCACATCTTCTTATCTATCTTCCCTATTCTATTAACATCAATATTACATTTTATACTGGACTCTGTGATCAATCAAACTATATTTCCTTAAGCATGGCCCAATCACTTCTGCAAAGTTGGGGGAAGGAGTCTTTTAATACCTCACTTTTGGGGACAAAGCTTATTCTTGATAATTTTGCATACATCCAAGGTCTAATCTCACAAACTGATGAATTATACATGTAATTATTCTCATACATTCAGAAAGAATATACTTAAAGGAAGCAATATTTCAAACACTTCCCTTAACTTCACTTTTCACCAGAAGTCTTTTGCCCTGACAGAGGGGTGAATCTCCCTTCTTAGACTTCAACAGGTTACGGTGGGGACAGGTCCCCAGTTCTAAAGCTTCACTTAGTAATGGCAAACAGGGACCTAGAGGGTGAAGTATTCGCCGCCAATTAGCTTCTTTTTGTCATCATTAGAGACCTGATTGGACAAAGCATTCATATGCAGTATGGTCCTAAACCTTCTTTCTTTAAAATTGATTTACTCTCATTAAATTACAATATACCATAAAAAGTTACCAGGATTCACATACATAAGAGATTTCCTTTAAACATCTTTTTGTTCACTAATTTTAAATTTTCTTGGCATAAAAGCCACTTGTTAGAGATCCTTTTTAATCTTTTATACATAGACTTGCTACGTCTCCTCAAGTCAAGCTCATTATTTAGGAGCTTCATAACTGAAATAAGTTCCCTTCCCCAGGGTTGAGGACCTTGCCCCTTTTTTATATACATAAACAATTTCAGGTCTTACAAGACTTACAAGAGGATTCACAGGATCTTTTCTTTACATATTTACCAATAGTTACTTTTCACGAGAACACTTTGGTAAGTACTTGATCTATCCATAACACCAAATAGCTTAATTAAAAATCTCATGATAGCAAAACAATCTCAATTGAATCTTCCCTTTTAAACAAAAACATGAAAGTTCATAATTCCTTAAATTACAATATTTCAAACACATGATCAGAATGCCCTATTCATCATTTTTTCTTGCTCGTATGATAGTGTAATTCTTAGCAGCATTTAAAATTTTAATAGCACTTTGATAATAAGAGAAACTGCTTCTCTTATAACACAAATAATAAAATTATTTACCAAATTACAATATCATAAACAATTATCATATTCTTAAATTTATTCTTTAAAATCAAAGTTAAATAATTGTCAATTTGGTGACCCTAATTTAGTCATTTCCAAATTACTTTGCAAGAAAAAATCATTCACCACTAGCATAAACCTCACACCCAAAAGAAATTTCATATTAGATAATCAAAGAGAATACAATTAACTTTTAGCCTTCTCAGTTCTCCCCCCAACACACAATTTTTTTTTACATGTAGTATGTTTGAGAACTGTGCAAGCCAAAGCTAAAAACACCTTTATAACTATATTAATCCTAAACAAACCCCTAGGATGTGTATTCCACCACAATCCCTGCGACTGAACAATAAGCTGAGATAAATCAAATGTTGGGGGGAAGGGGTCCATGCAGGAAATCAATTTCCTTAATACCAAATAACAATATATATATATCCTTTATAATCATATTACCACACATTTCTAAATCCTAATACCCTTGGCTCTTTAAAAAGAAGTATTATCCACAAATCCTTATATTTTCTTATTACTTCAATTCCCTATTTACCTTCATATTTTCCTAAGGAAGTTTACGAGAAGTTTGCTTTTCCCTTATTATAATAGGGTCAAATTAAAATTTGCTGGGCTAAAATTCTAACTGCTTTCCTTGATTCTAACAATAATAACAAATCATAATATTTTCTACCATAAATGGTGCCTATCTCAAATTCAATAACAATATCCACCCAATTTAAGCCTTTCTACTTAAAAAAAAAATTCCTCAAACCCTCCCAACATGCTTAAAACATCTGATACTAACACAAGAGCACCCCGGGGGGGGGGGGATATCTCCCAGCTCACCCCTATACATTCCCAAACAGAAAGTTTCCTGACTTTCACATTTTCACTCAAGACTTTATTTCTCTTTCCCAATCTTTCTTTCTTTTGGAGGGCAATTGGGGTTAAGTGAGTTGCCCAAGTTCACACGGCTAGTTTTTGTGTTGTGTCTGAGGCTGGATTTGAATTCAGGTCCTCCTGATTCCAGGCATGGTGTTCTATTCACTGTGCAACCTAGCTGGCCCTCTTTCCCAATCTTTCAAACCCACTCCTCACACTACGGTACATTTCTTTACGTACCAAAGTAATCATACCCCAAATTTTGTGCTACTCTATGCACCTTAAAAACTAGGTGGAATTAAATGCCTAACAATTTATATTCCAAGAGAGCCCTATTTCATCCTCCCTTTTGCCCCTCCAATATATACCATCCAAGCCCTTATGCTCATTTATATTCCCAATACTTTGAAATGGGTTGGGGGAATGCTCCCTTTCCAGTATCTCTTTCTCTTTCAAATTTTTAATTTTGCTACCACTTCCTCCAATTCTTTTAATTTAGAGATTTTTCCTTACCTCTCTTCTGATCAATGACTTTTCAGTAAATCTACTCACTCTGAAGGATCCTCAGTCTCAGACTCCTCCACTTTCTGCCTAATAGTGGTTGTAAGCTACCTAATCTGATCTTCCCCTTATATTACATTATTTCACTTTGGCTGAGGCAGGAAACACTTAAATGCTGGTCAGCCTCAGCCCATCCTTGATCTGAGGGGGAAAGATTCCCCTCCTTTTTCTAATCTTTTTTTCCCTTTCCATGCTTCAAATCTCGCCAGGACTTAGGAAATAGAAAGAGAAAAAGGAGGTTTTCTACACTGTTAATCTAAACAGCAAATATTTTCTGACTTTCTCTTTCTTTCACCCCCATCCACCCAGTGGAAAGGGGGGTGTAGAGAAAGAGGAAGTTCCACACAGAGGCTGTCAGAGATACACACACATACACTTTTCACAGAGACAAAAACATGTACTTTATACAGAACAATACAAAACAAATATTTAAGCCCACCTTACTTAATCTATTTTCTGAACTCCTCCTTCCCTTTTAACTCTGTGAGCCAACGTGTTGCATAGTTGCTTTCTTCTGCATAAAATGTCACTTTTGAATTCACATATAAAGTCAATTTTTGACATATCCAATCTTTGGAAGAGCCATACGTTGGCCAGTAGATAATCCCCTCCAAGTGGAACCCCACCCCACACATAGCAGCAATATTCTATCATCTTTCCTAATATTTATTCCTGCAACTACGCGAGTCCTCCCAAATTCAGAGTTTGTTTCCTAATGGATTTTCTAGAGGCTTACTTATTTTTCCCTCCACCATGTCAGATTTACACTGTTCTTTTACCATACTTAATTTGGATGGAAGTTGTTTCAGATCTTCCCAGGTCAGTGACTTAACGAATTGAGGAGAGGGCCTTCCTTCCCCTCTCTTTCTTCAGAAGCAATCAGCCTACTTCCAACAGTTGCCTATGGAGCCTCACTTAAGGCATCCCTCTCTCAGAGTGGGTCTGCCCATCTTTGGGGTGGGAATTGTCACCAATTTCCTCAGGTCAAGGACTTAATGAATTATGACCGCAGGACAGCTACTTGGCGGCATCCCTCTGTCAGGTAACCTCAGGACCCTCAAGGTTTGCTCATCCCCAGGACATACTTCTATGTCTTGCATAACGGCTCTCCTCAACCAACAACAGAGTTTCACTTTAGCATATTCAGAGTCCTTGTCCTATTTTTGTTTCTCAGAACTCCTCTACCAAGGAAACCCCTAGTAGTCAGGTGCCTGACCTTGACTCAATGTGAGAGAGAGTTGCTACTAGGGGGCACAACCCCAAACTAGGCGCCAAAACTATCTGGGACAAAAGAACCTTCCCCAGAATAAGATCAATAACTCAGAGGTTTCTCTAGAGAAACAAAAAAGATCTATATTCAGCTCCTGTAGGAAGGGAGGGGAGTCATCACCACCAGAAGTAGTCTGGTGAGAGAGGTCTGAAATACAGAATGTAAAGCTTGGTTATATATTCAAAAGACCACCCATTCCCTCCCCCCCATACTGTTCTTCACTCCAATTAGTCACGAACTTAGGTTCACAATCTTAACCACAAAAATCTGCTTATATAGCAGGTAAAATATGAACAATGTCAAAATAGATATGAAAGCAAAAGATACATGTCTAGCAATATCAATATAGATGTGAAAGCAGACAATATTTTATGAAGCATAGGGATTATAAGACACAGTGACCTGTCTGGAGTTTTGCAACAGAATTTCTAATTTCATATTTATACAGGTCAGAAGGTGGTCAGTGGAAAGAAGTCTGGGACTTCTGGGCCTGTGGTAAAATTCAAATGGTCTGTACTTTCCCCTCCTACACCTTAGCTTAGCTTAGCAAAATCTTCAACTTCTGACCAGGGATGTAAGGCAAGGGTCCCAGCTGCTAGCCCAGGCTGGTAAGTTTTTGGTAACTTACTAAAAATCTATCTAGATTTTAGAATACTACCTAAGAAGTTTCCGCCACACACACACACACACACACGCACACATCTAGTTAATAGAAACCTAAGTCTGGGGTCCAGGCAATCTATTATTAAATCTTTTGATAAATTGTCACTTTTACCCAACTCAATAGAAATCTCACAGATCCTAAGGATTACTCTTAGAGCTCATTGGAGATTAATTTAGCCATTGTGGATTCAAGTTTGGTTACTGAGACCAGAGTGTGTGCCACAAGAGAGACAGGTATGGATGGGTTATAATCTGAGTTGTTATGTAATGTACAGCGAGATCAAACAGGACAGCTAGGCCAATTATAATTTGATAGGAGTGTTTATTAACTGGCCGGTACTGCCTCTCAGACCAAAAGACAGCCTCGAGCTTTCTGTTAGACATAATTTTATAGACAATGTGATTGCTGGCAACATAATATGTTTCTAAGGGGTTAGCATTGTTTCCATTGAAATGGAGCTTTCTCAGTATTATTCTAGTATTATTCTTATTGAAACAAAGCCTTGGTATTATTTCTACTGAAGCGAAACAGACCTTAATCCGTGGGAATCTGTGGCATGTTTTAGCAACACAGGTGAAACATTTCTTTACTATTGGAGTCTATTAGGTGGTTTCCAAGGAACCCAGTAGGGCTCTCTTCTAATAGGTTTAAGGGGGCTCTAGTGTATAATTTCTGGTGAGCACTTCAGTTAGAGAAAGAAAATAAATACATCAATATTGATGACTTTACATGTGTATTTCAATATTGTCCAAGAGATATAGTATGACTATGAATCATAAAAATCAATGCAATCTATAAAATATCAAACAAGCTAAAAGAATAATAGAAAGACCCATGGTTAATAAAAAGTAAGGTACAACACATTACCAATAATGAATTGATAACAGTTATAAAATATATATCAACATCAATGTTACCATTCCTGACAGAAAAGTGGAAAAATTCATTTCCACCAGCCATTGAATCAAATTAATCTCTCAAATATTTTGGGGGTTCCAGAAATCTTGGAATCTTTAGGCCTGAGTTATTCTATGCCTTCATATTTAAGCCCAATAAAATAAAGTGAAAGGTATTGAAAGACAATCATATATATATATATATATATATATATATATATATATATATATATATA
>NW_027187283.1:6494666-6508748 GCF_028583685.1 Petaurus breviceps papuanus | reverse complement strand
TATATATATATATATATATATATATATATATATATATATATATATATTAAGGGTGAATTCTTAGTTATTAATCATTATACCTATCTATTAAACCTGAACCATATATGTTAAAATTTGTATCCTTCAATATAATCAAAATATAATGATTAATTATTACTTTAAAAGAGGATTATGATGTAATTATCACCCTAGTTACATATACTAAACACAGCAAGGACATAAAAATAAAGATACTTCTCATGTACTAATAAAGGAAGAAAGGAGAAGGAAAGAAAATGTCTCAAAAAACAAACTCATAATATATGGCTTAATTATAGATGAAAAAAGATTCAGGACAAAAAGCAAGGTCAGGTATCATAAAGGCCCAAAGAAATACTGGACTAGTAGAAAAAAAGAAAAATCATGGGATCTACCGAGGGGTACAAATGTCATTCACGGGAGAGGAAGGGGAAAGAGAGAGAGAGAGAGAAAGAGAGACAGACAGACAGACAGACAGAGACAGAGAGACAGAGAAACAGAGAAAGAAAGAGAGAGAGAGGGAGACAGAGAGAGAGAGAGAGAGAGAGAGAGAGAGAGAGAGAGAGAGAGAGAAAGAGAGAGAGATCCATTACGAATAGAGATAGCAATCTACATCTTAAATTTATGGGAATCTAGTAATAGGGAGAAAAGAAGCAAGGTCATGGGTCAAACTCCCAAAATACTGTCAACTCTTTTAAAAATAATTGTCATAGAGCCTATTTCAGATTCCATGCTCTCTTTGGGTGGGAGGAGGAGAGAGAGGGGCAAAACATTTGGAACTCAAAATCTTATGGAAGTGAATATTAAAAATTGTTTTAAAATATAAAATAAAGTAGAAGTCTTTTGCACTGATAAAAAATATCTGCTTTCCCTGATGAATCTTGTGTCTCAGTTCTACCTTCTAATACTCATTACCAAGTGCAAAACAATGCCCATTCAAGTTAGAAGCTCTGTCAGAATGCACTCATATCTGATAAAGGGGATTCTGACTCACTTATCTGAACAGAAATATATTCCCCTCCTCTGTTGATTCTAGAGTATTGAATAAAATGATCCCTAACCTATTCAGTAACAGAAAGTCAAAACTCTGAATGAACTATCTGGGGAATATGTTTGAGCAATGAAATAGAGTAGCCTCTTCTACCACTTTAAATCCTTCAAACATCTGGACATTAACAGGTGTCAACTGTTACATTAAAATAATACTAATAGCTCATTTTGCCCTTATTCATTGTAAAGCTATGAATGAACAGCTTTCCACAGCACTGCTTCTATGAACAACTTTCAAGGTTCTGATTACATAGTATAGTGAGCTCTCTATTTATTCAATAACAAATCGGAGCAAAACATTCATAGAAAATCAAAATACAGCATTCACAATGTTACAGTTTAATACAGAAAATCAAAATACAGCATTTACCATGTCACAATTCAACAACTTATCACTAAAATGGCCACCTAGTTTTCACCAAAGTGGTCACATAGTTTTCAACAAAATACATTCATTTAGTCAATCCCAAAAACCTTAATTCAATCAAAAAGTACAAAAGTCAAAGTTCTCCACCCCTAGGTAACATTAAATCACACTCTTCTAAGTCATTACACAGTATCAGCTTGACTCATGGCTGTCTCTCAGTTTCCATGGTTCCTCTTCTATTGTCCCAGCTCCAACTGTCACCTGGGTTCAATGACAGGCAGCTTCCAATTCCTTGTCCAGCTCCTTTTCTGGTTCTTCATACACTTCTCATTCCATATTGAAGTTCACAGTGTCCTGTCTACCTCAAATCCTCCAGAGTTCCTCTTTATGTGAAGAAAAAGCTTGACAGAGCCACAATAGTATTCATCCACATTGCCAGCACCATCATCAATTCACTATCTGCCTGTGAAATCAACTCAGACCCACCAACAAGGCCTGAGAACTCAACACAAATCACCAATATAGAAATCAACACAGACCGACAAACAAGGTCCAAGAGATCAGCACAAATCATCAGTAAAGTCTCAGGACCAATAAAATCCTCCTCCAGCAATTCTGCAAACATACAACGAGAAAATCCTTTTTCAGGGCTTCCAGTAAGGTCCCAGGGCTTCTGTACAAAGTATCCCAAAGAAACATCAACACAGACAGAGTAGACAAACAGAGTGCCAGGATACCACAAGTTTTCTCCTTGTTGACTCTGCCACCACAAGAGTTCTCATTTTTTTTGCTTTCTCTATCCAAGACCTCTCCTTATATATGATAATTAGCTCCTCCCCTTCCAATTGCCAGAGTTCATGAGTTCTAGTGTCCACAAGTTGTGGGGTTCACACATTGTGTTTCTTAACAGACGTGATACAAGACCCAAAAGAAACTTGAACTGAAACAAGGTGTTAATTCAATAGCTGAAACATGGTGTGAACTACTGCTGTGCTTGCCATTACATTCACAATTTTGTGAAATTAACTTTCAGTTTTTTAGAAGTTATCTGATTTGGGGAAAATGACAAGATTCTATCCCGAATTTGGTGAAGTTAAGACTATCCCTCCAACACGTGCACACACACACACACACACACACACACACACACACACACACACACATATATATATACATCTAAAGATCTCCTGATCCTCTAAAACCAGTCTTGTACAACACAAGGTCCACCAAAAGATTTTGGGTGGCCCACAGAAAACATAGAGGATAAAAAACAGCCCTGTCAACATACCACCCATAGGCCACTACGTTGAGCAGGCCTGCTCTACACAAATAAGAAACCAGGTGTCTTAATCCCTATGTCTACTATTTTACTTCTTTTTATCATATATTAACTGCATAGGAACCAAGATTTTGGGTAGTTTTGTAGCAACCCTCCATTTTGTGAACATCCCACATCTTTCCCCATCATAGTGGAGCTGTATAGGAAACCTCGCCAAACTCAATACCGACTTCCTGGGAAGCAAACCTACCAAGAAAACCTGCCAAAATGTGCTACCTGGAGCCCATATCACCACCACCATGTAGCAGCAAGCACCCCAAGCATCCTCAGGGTTGCTGCCACCACAGGTTCTTGGATCTGCTTTGATAAAGGAAAGCAACTCAAAATGGGTTAACAAGCTTACTTTAATCAGTCAAACATATATCGTTTGCCTCATTCAGGGGAAAAAGGTCAGCACCCTGAATTTCAAAGTATACAGGCAGAATTATCAAGAAAGAAACAGATCAAGTAAACAGCTTTCCAAACTGTCCAACCATTACATCCATACCAAATCAACATCTGGGTTTCAACATCTGGGTTTTTCAAAGCCGGGGCCTCTGGACAACGGCTTCCCAGAATCCAGATCAAATCACAGAACACTTCTCAAAGTGAGCCCCAAAACAAAGCTATACATCAGGGCATATATAGCCTTCTCCTGGCTCAGAGAATGTAACAACCTTATTGACTCACTGGCCAATCAAGAAGTATCTACTGAAAAACAAGCCTCCCACCCCAGGATCCAGGTGCACTTTAGCCTAGGGACAGGGAAGATCTTTAAATTTACATTCCCATTACACACCACTCCCCCTTCTGTCCAGTTCTCAAAAATAGATTTGGGAACTTTCCAGTTGGGCAACAAACTGACCATTGGGCAACAATTGTTAGGCAATGAACTAATTGCTATCTTTTGGCTTCTGTATTTTCCCTGCTTGTGTAGTGACAGACTAAGTCGTGGTTTCCTCTTGGTAAGAGCTATGTTGTGATTTTTTTCTATATAAACCCCGAGAAAATGCTTCTTGGTGCTGCCTGATTTGGGTACATGACCTCTGGAAGTCCCTGGGTTCACTATGCTCCACTTAAAACTTCAATTAAAATGATTAATGTTCTCACTCACAATTTCAAACAACAGTTTTACAGACTGAGAGCATTGGGCTTTATTTGTTTCTGGACCCACATACATTGCTAAATAAATCACTGTCAGTATGTAACTACATGGTATCTTTATTCCACCATAGTTAATAGTGACCACAAAGGAACTAACCAGATTTTCACCAAAGGAACACTCTAGGGCACTCTGCTAGCCTTTCTATTTATGAACTTCCTCAACAAATGACCACCTGTCCCCAGCCCCAGACCTCCACATCCTCCTGAACCACCTCCTTAAAGGTGAGTGATTCCTGCTGAGGATATTTTGGATAGTGGCTTTAGTAAGCAATAGATAACCCCTTAGCGAAGTTCTTAATGCTCAGGAATCAGGAGAAGTTTTCCATTCAGAAGGATAATGAGGAAGAATACAGCTCTGAAAACATGTGAAGACTGGTCTAAGATATATAAGAATCTCAATGAGTTTTAAATCTGTCCTGAAGAAGGGACTTTTAATTTAACTGCAAATTGAAAGCTTTAAGGTTGCTTTTAGAAAAGTGTGAGTACTGACTTTTTGATTAAACTTTCAGTAAGAGATAAGAAGGAAAATCATTACTAGCAAGTATTTTTATGTGTCTGTCTTATATTGGTTGTCTTTTGTAAGCCAGATAAGAAGGAAGGCAATCTTTTCCCCCAATAATCAGAAATTTGTGGCATTTTAAAATAAGAAGAAACTAAATTTGTGATTAAAAGATGGAATTCTTTACTACAAACTTCCAAATTGTGGTTTCAATGTTTTATAAATGCCAAAGTATCTTAGTGAGTTTCAGGGTACTAGTATGCAGAATTTGTTTTAAGGAAAAATAGGAAATAAAATGGGATGGGCTCAAGAAAGCAGTGAAGATAAAGAAAAGTATGGAATAAGAATGGAAAATGAAAAGATAATTTCAAATTTGGTAGGTTTTATTCAAACACCATTGGAAGG
Source organism: Petaurus breviceps papuanus (assembly GCF_028583685.1). Taxonomy (NCBI): domain Eukaryota; kingdom Metazoa; phylum Chordata; class Mammalia; order Diprotodontia; family Petauridae; genus Petaurus; species Petaurus breviceps. Next base: position 6,503,927 of record NW_027187283.1, on the reverse strand, counting down.
ATATAAAAGAAAAAGTAAGAGATAAAGTTTAAGCAAGTGTCAGTGAGAGGAGAATGGGTAGGACATATAACAAAGGTTAAAATTTGTTTATATTAACAATGAATTGTGTGTGTGGGGGGGGAGCTTTTTAAAAGTAAAAGTCTGTAGTTTTTAGAAATGGTCTGAGTAGGTTATGTTCCTTTTGAGATAAGAAAGATCTGAGAAACATTTATAGACGTGGTTTTTAGCAATTTCAGACAGACAGTAATCTATCAAGTTACACCATATCCCAAATGAAAACTCTTGTAAATAAATCTGCAGCATGAAATTATTTGGGTGAGCATGCTAACCACTCTGTACTTGGAGGAACGTTTGAAGTTCATGTCCCAAGCCTTAGATCCTCACAGTCTCCAAAGCAGGGGGACAGGAATGTGAAATTATCTCTTGAAATCAGTCTTTCACCCCCTGAGAAATCCCTGTGGTTAAAACTCCAAAGTATAGTAGATGCCTCCTAGAAATATGGGGCCTGTATTTTATCCACCCTCTTAAAATATCCAAGAGGTTGCTTAGATCAAAAAAAAAATTGACTCATTGAATGATTTTAAAGGAACTGAAAGCACCATATAAATATTAGTAAATATAAATGTAAATTAGTAAATGTAGATACTCTTGGTATTGGTCTTGAATGCAATTAATATGGAATATGAAAAGTGATATAATGAATTATTTATATTTAAGATCATTTGAAAATGCATTCAACTGAATCAGTGTTACTGGGAAATTTTTTTTGATGTTGTAAATACATTATGTCATGTATGCTATTATTGTGTTTCTATTTTTCCTTATGAAATTTGGAATACCATTTTATCAGAAATATGGTTAGAAAATAACTTCTTTTTTAAACTAAATGTCATTTGGTTATGAATTCAGCTATTAAAATAACGTGGTCAAAATGTTTGAAAGCTTTATTTAATGGGATACATTTTAACTGAATAGTAATAATAACAATAATAAATCTTACTCTTTGGAGAAAAATAGCACATGCCCCTTAAGCTATCTTTATCTCTGAGGTTACTGGGATTTTCTACTTAGGCAAGTTCATAATATCTTATCAGCCCTGTTGAGTGTGATAAAATTCTATAATACTGAAGTTTGAGAAACTAGAATCACAGGGCAAATAGGAAGTTTCAGATTTACTTATAGTAAAGAGTGAGTTCTATCCAATATATTATTCAGTCATCCCTTATGAAAATTATAAAATTTTATCTGTTGATAAATAATATGTATTGGAAGTTATATCTTTGAGCCAATTTAGTAACAACAGACTTTGGATTCAAAGATTTCATTTTGCCTTAGTAGTTAATAGGCATTAAGGAATATATTATTTTGGAGACTTACAATAGTCAGAATTTTTGACCTGTTGAGTTAACTATAGTGGGTTTATATATGTGTAAAATTCAGAATATGATTATTTTAAATTTATAAATGAAGGACAAATAAGATGTCCTCATATATGTTAATTGTAAATTGCTGTTGAAACACAAGAAAAGTAATAAGCTAGGCTTAAGCTGTGATTAGTGAAAATCTGGTATTTAAGCAAACGTCATTTTGTAGGACTAGAATTTGATATTATTCTAAGTTATTATTTCAGTTGTGATTGTCTGAATTGTCATCATAATTATTATCATTCACTATTCAAGGGGAATACCATGTGCTGCACAGTCTTAGAACTGCTACAGCTGAATGTCTGTCCCTGGGAAAATTGAAGAAGATGACCTTTTTTCAGGCAAGGGCAGTATCCTCAACTCAGTTTCTCATTCTGTTATTTCTTTTCTGAACAGAAAATTTTCCCACCTGGTAAAATCTGAGGCTGGCTATTACACCCTGTGAATAATGTGGAACCTTGCTACATAATTGCTATTAACTATAACTCTTGTCTAGAATCAAACAGAGCTAAAGGAGTTTTTTTGTTTTGTTTTGTTTTGTTTTTCTCAGTTGACACTTATGTCCAGTCAGTTTGTGCCTTTGAGGGAACAGTCTTAATATCATCATAACCATGTCCCCCCTTTTCCTTTCATAGGAAATTTCTATAAGCAGAGTAGGTGAACAATGGACTAAATCTATTAATTAATAAATAATAAAACATCCCTTAGTTACTATAATACTATGCAAGTGTGAAAGTTCTTACTATTTTCAATCTAAATTTGTACTTAATTTCCATCCTAAACAACTAAATAAATGAGCTTTTGAGCTTGCCAACAACTTGCTAATAGTTATATATTCAAGAACGGAATTTAGTCCTTGAAGCACCTCATTCTTCCAAGCTGATATAGGGACAATGTCTTCAAAAGGGGGAATAAAAGAAAGATGTAAAAGTGTTCTAACTAAACCTAATAGAAAATTTTGAGAGAGCAACAGGATCAAAATATTTTATTTAAGAATTTAGATAGTGGGACGGCCAGGTAGTACAGCAAATAAGAGCACCGGCTCCAGTGTCGGGATGACCTGGGGATCAAATCTGGCCTCAGACACTTAGCACCCACCCAGAAACACCTGGCCGTGTCCTTGAGCAAGTTACTTAACGCCAATTGCTTTAAAAAAAAGAAAGAATTTAGATAGAAACATAGATAGATAGATAGATAGATAGATAGATAGATAGATAGATAGATAGATAGATAGATAGAGATAGAGAGATAGATAGATAGATGATAGAGAGAGAGATAGATAGAGAGATAGATAGATAGATAGATAGATAGATAGATAGATAGATAGATAGATAGATGGATAGATAGATATGATTGATTTCTAAATTTTCTTAGGTATGTTATAGTAACAAGTTCTTAAAATTGGATTAAGGATCTTACACAAAAAAAATAGCATTGATAATTGTAAAGGAAATTGTCAAGATATTAGGAGACACCTGTATCAGCAATGCCATATTCACAATGCCTATGGAAATTACAGATATGCTGATGTAATTATCCATCACAAAATACATCAGGATTGCAATATGGGGGAATAAGCTAGAAAATTTATTAAAATACCAAAAGTCTGAGTCCCAAAACCAGAAAGTGAAAGCCATCAGAGTAGTTATGAAATTGGCACAGGTAGATAAAGTAGAAAGCACCCACATTCTCAAGCCTTTAAAACAGAGCAGGCTACCTCAGGCAAAGGTCCTCCTCTCCCCACTCACAGCAACCACCCAGCGTCCAGGAAGCGTGCTCCCAGAAGCTCTGGCCCCTGGCAGTCCTTGGCAGGAGTCTTAGCAGAAATTCTGGCTGACTCAAAAAAGGCTTCTCTCTGCTGCTGCTGTTGCCACTGCAGGAACTCTAGCTTGGCTTCCGCTTCCTCTTGCTCAGCCCCTTCCTGCTACGTCAGCAAGTCCAATGGGGCATGGAAGATCTTTAAATCCCATAACCCCTACAACACCCTGTTTTCCATAGCTAAGGCCCAGCAAGCAAACTGTATCCTGAGGTTGGTGAGCTTGGTATGACAACAATCTTTTGTGCTCTTCCTCTGGATGGCCACACTCTTTGGAAAAATCACATAACTACCATATTGCTTTGACCAGCACCAAGTGTTCTCTGAACTCAGACAAGTGCTGGACAAGGTCAGACAAGTTCTGGTCATGAAGTCTTGCAATTAATCAAATTTGTCACATCATTACTCTTACCCCTCATTGTCACTGTTAAACCATTAGTTTAAGTTTTAAGTTCTCCACACAATTCCTTGGGTCCCAGCACATATGTCTAGACCCCTTTCTTGCTTGGAAGTCTTTTCCCTCACTTTAAAATTAAACTTCTGTTTGATTCCTGACTCTCCTGTCTCTATCCTGCTCTATTTGTCTCCAGCTCTACACAAGTTATAGGCTAGTTTGGTCCAGCTGACAAAGTGAAATTATGAGACAAAAGGACTCATCTTCAACGTTATCCCCTCACAGAAGCTTTTTTTTCTTTTTTAAAATTCTTCCTTCTGCTGTTGTTGGTAGTATCCATATTAGGTACAGGATTTAGGTAAAGATAGAAATAGCAAGTGGTAAATACTGATATCCTATTAAGTTTCTGGTGAATTATGAGTTCCTAATTTGATGTTCTTATGGTTCTGTTTTTAAGTTCCTATGGCTGGGTCTGAGGCTACCTCCCAACCCAGCTAGCCCCAGGGCTTGTTGCTTCTTGTTTCAGCAGAACTAGCCTGGAGGTGTTTATTCTTCACAGGGACCAAACCTTGATCCTAGGAATTTTCTTCAGATCTTCTGCATTGTCTCAGGACGACCACTGTTCTGCCCCAACTCTTGTTTATTCTTATTGTTCTATGTTCACCCTGAGGTGCTATTTTTCTTGTTTGTGGGGGAAACCTGAGGAGCTTAGAATTTTCTGACCTACTCAACCTCTTCCCAGTATCCTCTCTTAAAATTCATTCTTAAAAAAAAAGTTGCTTCAAGTTAACTGCAATGATAATAGTAATAAAACATTTATATGGCATTTTAATATTTGCAAGGAATTATATGCCTTCTGTGTATAGCTTCGCTTACAATTATAATAATTTTCAAGGATATCAGTCACTGGTTTATTACAGAACTTTCAAATATAAACCAAAAAATTAATCTGATTGAGTTGATGCCAAAAAAATGTCCTTTTTTTGTTCATTATTGGGAAAATAATCATAGCAGCATTTGTTTAGCAAATTCTTGGAATGTAAATGAGTCATTTAATATTAAATAATGGAAAACACATACACCGCCTAAAAGGAAGTATGGTCATGTTTTTAGCATTCCACATAGACCAAAAATAATTTGTTGTTCTACACCAAAACATCTATAATTGCTTCTTACCCTGCTATTTAATTACAATATGAATTGAGTGGAGAAGAGTGATATATAAAGAGATATATCAGAATACATTGTAGACTAAAAAGCACATAAACAACAAAATAACATTTATTATATTACTACATAATAAATGTGTATTTTCAATGCTCTACATCAATATAATTTTAGAAAGCTAAATAATATAGAAATATAGATTGTGTTCTATTGTTATGGAATAATGAAGAACTATTTTGAAAAATGAAAGGTTTTTTTTAATACATACTTTTTTCTTTCATTTATAAAATTGTAATTTTTCATAATTTGACTTTAGTAAAGTAGACTACTGTAAATATATATATATATAGATATAATTTATTTCTTTGATAAGAGATGATAATATTCATTCCTTATGCATCATTTGTTTGATTCAGTATAGTGTTCCCATAAATTAAATGCTGGTTTTATCAGGCACATAATAGCTGTTTAAAAAACAATTGACTGCCTCATCAATGAGTGGGGAAGAAACATTGTTTCCTCATTTATGTGTGTGCTGTTTTCTGGGTTGCATCACTTTCAAAGTCAAGTAGAATACATAATAGAATTCATAACACTTATATTCTCTCTTCTTCAAGCTAAACAAGCTGTATCAGTTTTCTGTCAGTCAGTTCTTCTACATCTCAGAAGTCTTTTTTTTAATAATAGACCCTTAATAAATGCTGCTCTGCCTTGCCAAATACTAGCTGTATTTGAAATTAGAGGATCTGGGTTCAAATTTTAGCTATATCTTATTTTGTGTGAGTTTGGAGAAGGAATTTAAACTCTCTGGGTCTCAATGTGATTGATTTACTAATATATGAAGTGACTTTGGAGGTCCTTTAAAGCTCCAAATCCATGATCATATAACTATTAGGCAAAAGCACCAGTTGTTATAATTACTATACTTTTTGTATAACAAGCATCTTGGCTTAGAATGAGAAAAATAAAAGGTACACTGTTTCTCTTCCCAGAGAAGTTGAGTTGGCAAAATTGTGAAATTATTGAAAGATATTTAAAGTACAGCTAAATCTTGTGGGGGTTTTTTTCTTCCTCCTTGCCTCTATCTTGTACCTTCTTCCAGGTACCTAGTCAGGGACTAAAATCTACCTGGGGCAAATTGTGGCATAACATCTACGATTTATGTTTCTTAAAGGCAATAGCATCCTGGAAACTTAAAATTGAACAAAAAAAAAGAAGACAACACACACATATTCTGCATGTCTAAAACCTCTATGATGGGTAAATGAGTGAAGAAAGTTGATAATTCAAATCAAACACCTAATATGCACCTTACATGTACAAAGGTACCCAACCTGTAAAGATAAAATAATACACCAGACCCATCTTTTGCAGTGTTACCAATGGCTGGACCCAAAGAGTAAGCAATATTGTTTAATATAAATTTGGAAGCAGGGTTATAATAGAGTGCCCTTATGATCTTTTCTTGACCTTGCACTCTTCATGGATTTTTTAAATCAACTTTTTGGATTGCAAGCTTCTAAAATTTATGTATTACTGAAAGCTCTGAGCATTGGTTAATGCAGGCAAAAGCCAGAATTCAAAAAGATATGGACAGGATCAAATACATTAGGTCCAATTAAATAAAAATAATTAAACGTAAAGTCTTAAATTGGATCTCAGTAAAAAAATAGCAATAACTAGAAATTATGTAACACTTTAGAGGCAGCTAATTGGTGAAGTAAATAAAGAACAGGGTCTAAAGTCAAGAAGACCTGAATTCAAATGCAGCTTCATATACATACTAGCTGTGTGATATTAGGCAAGTCATTTAGTCTGTTTCCCTAAGTTTCTTCAACATCAAAATGAGTATAATAATAACACCTACTTCCCAGGATTGTTGTAAGGACTAAATTAAATTATATTTGTAAAGTATTTAGCACAGTGTCTGGCAAATAATAGAAACTATATAAATGGTAGTTAATTTAGCTGTTTTTGCTGCTGTTGTTATATTTTTATAAGATGCTTGACAGCCATTTCATTCTTTCTTCAAAACTCCCTGTGAAGTATGTATTACTATTATTTCCATTTTGCAATCAGGAAACTGAACCTATATAAGTTAAAATAACTTGTTTACAGCCACCAAGATACTAAACAAATAAATAAATAAATAAGAATTTTAAAAGTTATGAACAATAAATAAATAAAAATATCAAGACAGAATTTGAACCCACATCTTCATGGATCCTGGTGCAACACAGCAGCTACTATACCACGCTACCCCTCCAATTTCACAAGTATATAGTCAGGGAGGTATGACTAAAGAGTTTTTTTTTAATCTGGTTTGTTGATTTGATCACAAGAAGGTAATGTGTCAGTAGTGTGGTAGCGTAGCCAAGAAAGTTAATTAAACTTTAGGGTTAATTGATCAATACAATTTCCAGAGCTAAGAGCTGCCCTACTTTGTTCTACCCTGATTATGTTTTAGGAAGGACACTGATAATGAAAACAAAAACAAACCAAAAATCATGGTAATCTCTATAGTTGAGCAAATGGCTTTGTATAGTCTGTTACATATTCTGATTGTCTAATAGAAATGAGATCAAGCAGGTCCTAAACTCTTCCAAATTTAACAAGGTTGTTCCTAAGATAGCAAGTATATATTTCATTCATTCATACCATTTTGCCAGCTTTGTAGTAATTTTGAGAGCTTGTACTTCATTAGTATAGCTTTCTAGAAGTCAAAATTATACTCAAATGTTGAGATATCAAATGAAAAAATGGAATGTCTCATATAGTGAATAGTAAGTATTCAATTTGATGAGAAAAAAGAATGTAGGAAATTGCATCTTGAATAGTGTAGTTAATGTACAATGGTCAATGTCAAACAAGTTTTTCCTGGAGGCAATAAGGATTAAATATTCTTTAGCAGGGGAGAGACATGAAAGCAATTGGTACAGAGGGCTCTTAAATAGTCCAGGTGAGAAGTGATAAGGAAGAGCCTAAATCAGAATGGTTCTGTTTTGAGTGAACAAAAGCTAATATATGTGAGAGGTCTTGCGGAGATAGAATCTATAAGGCTTGACTATTGATTGAATGCTGAAGATAAATGACTGTGAAGAGGTGAAGATGACCAGGGATGATAAAGTTGGGTGACTTATAGGGATGTTGGTAACATTAAAAATAAAAAATAAACCAAGGAAGCTAGGGAGAGTGGTGGGTTTTAGGTGGAAAATAATGAATTTCCTTTTGGGAATGCTGAGTTTTGCATTGAAAACTTTCCATAAATTATTGGTGGAATTAGCAGGGAGATGAGAATATCTTGTGTGTCTCTCTCCATGTGTGCATGTGTGTGAGAGATAGACACAGAGAGACAGAAATTTAGAAGGCATTTATATGATAGAGGTTGATAATGGAATCCATAGAGCTAACAAATTACTTGAAAGCAATAACTAAAGACATATGAGAAAAAGATTCAGGAGAGACCCTTGGACGAAACCCACAATCAGAGAATATGCATGGATAACAATCCAAATCTGCAAATTTTGTAAATTGTATTATTTTAGACAAGTCACTTAACATCTCTAGGTTCCAGTTTTTCCCAGTCTTTACACCCAAATTTAATGTATTTATTTTTTCTCTTCTTGATGCTCCTGTGCATTTCAGAGACTAACTTATCACTCTTTATGATCTGTCCCCTAATAATTCTTAGGATGCTATAATACCTCTCCTTCCTGAATGTTACCTTTTCTCTTTCTTTCAATTACTACTAATCTCCCCCACCCCTTAAATGTCAGAACTCTTTTAATAGGAGTTAAATGTGAGAATCTCCTTTTTCAACATTCTATCCCTTGGCAAACTTTTCCACTCCCACTGCTTTAACTACAATCACTATGCTTGGTGTGTTTGTCCTTTTTCAAAGAGGACCATGACATCAGTGGCAATGGTGACATGACTTGCAGTTGACTTTTGATCTGAGTGACTAAGGGTTGTGCAAGGTCACCAGCCTCACTTTCTCTTCCAGAGTCATCTGGATCCAATGAACAGATATTCATCAGGATGCCTGAAGAAGACCCAGGAAGCAATGGCAGCCCTTGGCCCTTTCAGAGTAAGGCCTTTTCACAAATTCACTTAGAGAGAGATAAGGCCCATTCATTGAATAGGCCTCTTAAAGTAAGTGAAGGGATGGCCCCTTTAATTAGCCAAAAAGAAAGAGAAAAAAAATCAAGCTGTGAGGGGAAGATTGTCAGGGTTGCTGTTCCAAAGAGAACAATGACCACTAATATTCACTGAAAGGCAGGAGGACCCAAAATATATTCATTCACTGGAGCCTGAGCAGGGACCTATTGTGGTCCAATCTCTGAACTTCGGAATGAATTTGGAGAAAGAGAAAGAGACAGAGACAGAGAGAGAGAGAGAGAGAGACAGAGTGACAGAGAGAGAGAGAGAGAGAGAGAGAGAGAGAGAGAGAGAGAGAGAGA
>NW_027187283.1:6470369-6494656 GCF_028583685.1 Petaurus breviceps papuanus | reverse complement strand
AGAGAGAGAGAGAGAGAGAGAGAGAGAGAGAGAGAGAGAGAGAGAGAGAGAGAGAGAGAGAAATCACTAGAAAGAATGCCCATATGGCTGACATCACCAATCTACTGGACTTTCCATCAATTAAAGTGTTTGCAGAACAACTGTATTGTAATTACTCATCTATGTAACACTTTGATGTTTTTCTTGTAACAACCCCCTCAAATGAATGCCTCAAGTATTATCTGCATTTTACAGAGTTTTACAATTCACTGTGGTGAAAATAACTACCAGTTCATCCAGTCACTGTCATAATAATGAAGATGTGCAAAGTGCTTCCCCACAACAACCCTGTGTGGAGGGTAGTTCAAACATCACTCTTCTAATTTACAGATGAAGAAGCTGAGAGCCAGAAAGCCCTGAAATGTGGTGAAGTGGACCGAACACTGAGTTGGGAGCCAGAAAGACCTAAGTTCAAATCCGACCTCAGATACAGGCAAGTCATTTAAGCCTTAGGCTCCTCATCTGTAAAATGGGGATAATACCACCTGCCTCTCCGGCTTGCTGTGAAGATCCACTGAGATAATAATTATAAAATGCTTAGCACAGTGCCCTGTACACAGTATGTGCTTCATCAATGCTAGACATATGTCATTGTGGCCTTGGGAGCCAAGAACACCCCAGTTTGAATCCAGTCTCAGAGACTCAAGCTGTGGAGCCCAGCTTCCTTTTGTGTAAAAGGGGGCTGATGGCACCAAGGCTGTCAGGAGGATCCAGTGAGCACTGTAAGCACCAGAAAGTGCTAATTAAAGGGCCAAGCACACAGTAAGAGCTTTATCAGTAGTAGTTATTATCTATGAAATGGGGAATAGCACTGCCTACCAGGTGTGGGGAGCCAAGCCCACCCAGAGACTCCTGCCCTTCTGTTGCAGAGTCTGAGATGGTTGTAGAGAGGAGCCCTGCAGCCAGCAGCAGAGCTGAGAAGGAAAAGTTAGGTGAAAAGACAGATAAAACATTACTTACCCAGAGTTTGACAATCATAAATGAGAGTATGGTGGAAAACTGAGTCAACTTGATACAGCAAAGAGTCCAGTATATATAGTGTAAAATTGCATAGTCATCATAAGCCACTACCTTTGGGATGACACCATTGCCCCAGTTCCCATTTGACTCATATGTGATGGGCCGTGTACTCTATCCTTGTTATCAGGGTACAAGTACCGGGCAAGATGTTCCAAACCTCCCTAAACCTCACTAGAACACAAGGGATGTTCCCAAGGCTTCTAGTTAACACTATGTTGCAACATTATGCTAGTTCCCCCTGAGAACACTACAAGCATCCTTGTTCCCAGGCCGGGAGCATGTGCCATGCTTCTCATGGGGAAGTGATGCCCATGCTGGTGAGCCTTCCTGGGGGATGGGGAACCCATCGGAGCCTATTTAGCAGGGTCTTATGCTGAGAGGGTTTACTCAGCCATCAGGGTCGGAGCCCCACTGGCCATGGTCCTCTATACCCAGGGTAGTTGGAGGAGGCTCCTGAGTTTTGGAGCCTCTGCCTCTCCTGGGCCTTCTCCTCCTCCCAGTTGTCTCCAGGCCTTTCCCCTCCTCTCAGACTGAGGTCCTTTAGCCTCCCCTCTTTAAAATCAGCCAGTGAGCCTAGAAGGTCCGGAGACCTTGGGCCTAGCAGGGCGGAGCCCTGCCTCATCCCTGGGGGATGGAGAAGGGAGAGGAATAGGATGGGAAACCCGAACCCGACGTGGTCACCTTTTAAAAATTAATAACATTAACTAACACTCACATAGCGCTTCAGGGTTTGCAAAGCACTTTACTAGTGCAGCATTTCGTCCCCACCATAACCATGCTCTCCAAGTCCTTGGAGGGTAGAGGGTTCACCGAGGCCCATAAGCATAATGTGAGGAGCCCAAGGGTCATACATCGAGCCCAGGAGTCGTTCTAGTAACAGCTTAGACGGTAGTGTCTAAGCTTTGCAGAGCTCTTTAGAAATACATCCCCTCAACCCTGGAAGGCTGGTGCTGCCTACTGTTTTACACCTACGGACAATGAGGCAGATGGAAGTCAGATGACTTGCCGCTGGTCACCGCTGGTGTCAGAAGCTGGATTTGAATTTGGATTCGAATTAATAATCACAGCCATTGTTTATCAGAGGTTTACAATGCCCCTGCTCTGTGCTAATCACTATGCAGAAGAATTCTGAATCTTTATCTTTCACTTAAAACTTCCATCTGAATTCCCTCCACCTTTTTGCCCTTGTTTCTTGTTGTCTATCTATATGTATATCTATATGTCCTGTGGATATCTGAAAGTTAACATTTCTAAAATGCATTGTATTATAATACCATGATAATCTTCCCTTCTGCATAACCTTTCTAGTGTAGCATCATTTCTGTTTTCTACATTAAAACAGCCTCTCCCTTTCTTTAAAATTCTAATTGTTAATCATGTCATTTCTTCCCATGTAGTACTTACTTATAGCTAGTCAATCCTCTCCTTCTGCCATTACCGTAGCAACTCATGTAAATTATTTTCATAGCTTTCCAGTTGGCTTTTGGTGCATTGATTTTTCACCTCAGCAACTGATTCTCCCCATTGCTGATGGAGTAAACTTTATATTTTGCCATTATAATCATGTTCTACCTCTACTTAAAAACATCCAATGACTTCATTACCAACAAGTAAAGGGTAAATTATTGCCTCTAGATTCAAGGGTTTCAAGAGCCTTGACTAGCCTTATTTATCTCATACGTTTTTATGATCTATGTGACTGCTAAATGACTATTTTGCCTTCAGTATTCTTTTTCAATCTACTATGTATTGCGGAATTTCCCCTTGGGTAAGCTCAGGGACTCTCTTCTTTAATTACCTGAGATATCTTGATCATAGTGGGAGAGCTCATTATAACTTTTATGGTTTTTGTTTGCTATCAACTACAATAAATGGAGATATTTGCTATTCAATACTGGCAATTGCCAGAGAAGGGAAGGGAGTCAAGATTTCGAGCATACCTGCAGACACTCTTCAGTTAAATAACAGTGGAGACTAGCATGAATTCACCCCTCTTCACAAATTTCCCCAGAGTTTAGTATTATTTAAGATGGAAGAGAGCTAATATATTATCCCCCTTCCAAGGAGAGTAATGTATTAGCCTCATACCCCCAATCTCATGCCTTCTTTGGAGAGAGTAGCAATATTTCAGAGTTCTCTATTTATCCATCCCTGCCAGCTGTATTTAAACAAATAAATGTTGACCTAAACATAACCTATATAGGCAAAACATACAGAAACACTACACTTGAAATGCAAATCTATACTTTACAAATTATTTCTAGTCACATTCTATGCTGTTATCTTTAAATTGAATATTTACCAGTTGCAGTTGCATAATTATGTCAATTTGTTCATTCTCTGAATAAAGAAAAACATAAGCCAAATTTTTAAAAAAAGTTTTACTATTTTTCTAGTTGATTTGAATATGGAAAGTTTCTCATACTCTATTAATTGAATGACAGTTTGCCAATTTTATTGCAATATTATTGATAAAGTCATTTGCTATCAAAATATAGGGGAATGCTGCATTGGTCAGGTCTGTATCTACATGAACACGAATGTTCAATAATTTTCTGATAGTTTCTCACTTTAATCATGTAAGTCATTAATAAATGAAGCTATATATTTTAGAAATGTTGCAACTTGTTGATGACACCATAAAGATAAGTAAGATGGGGCTACTGAGTTACTTTAATTTGTATTTCTCTTATTATTAGTAATTTGGAGAATTTTTCATATGGATGTTGATAGCTCAGATTCCTTCATTTAAGAAATTCATGTTCATATCCTTAGATCACTTGTCTATTGGCTATTATCATTTAGTCATATAAATTAGAATAGTTCTCATACATTTTGCATATGAGACCTTTACCTAAGAAAATTGATGAAAATACTTCCCCTTCCCCATTTCTGTTTTTTATTTAATTTCATTAAATTTATTCAAAATTTTCAATTTAATTAAATTCTGTGGTCATACCTATTCCTTTGTTATCTGACACTCTTCCTAATCTGATTGTCTAAAAGGTAATTTATTCCTTATTCTTCTGTTTTGCCAAAGATGTTACCTTTAATTTCTTGTAGTACATGGTATGACATATAATTTCTACCAATCTATTTTCCAGCTTTCCCAGCAGTTTATATCAAATAGTGAATCGTTAGCACAGGAATTGGAGTCTTATATCAGCACAATGATATTGTGGTTGCTGGCTTCTGTAATGTTTTATATTTAATGTCTTCCATTGCTCTACCTCTGCATTTCTTAATCAACACAAGCTCTTTTAATGCTTAATATTTTTCTGTATATTTTGTGAGCTATTACTGATAGAGCCAGTTCCTTCTTTTTTATGTTTTGAAGCAGAGTGACTAGGAAGATACTGTTGCTTTCTTCAGTAATACAGAAGGTAGGAGGTGGGGAAGAGTTATAGAGAAGTCATATAGAAAGAAAAAAAAGATGGCACATGTAAGAATGGATATTACTGTATCTCATTTTGCTCCCACAGATGTTCTTGAGAAATGTTAAAATGCCCCAGGCTGTTGGAAGCTTGTGATAAGCTTGCATATCCTGTTTTGCAAGGATGGTGGTCAACAAATTATGGCCTAAAGGGAATTTTAGAAAAGTTGGGGCTTGACAAACTGTTTGAACCCGTTGAGTCATGCCTTGGTTATAAGTGTCCTTACTACTGCACTTGCTTAATTAACCTCAGGCATATTAACTGACTCACCTTAAGGTGGAGCTTTCTGCCATTTTTTCATAGTGGGATGTATGACCAGGGAGGGGAAACATATCAAGGAGAGAATATAATGGGAGTATCAGGAAGAGTTGTAACCTGGAGGAATCCAGTCCAATCCTGACTCTGATGGCAGGAGTAGGACTGAAATAATATAAGCTTGCTCTTGCTTCTGTATTGGTGTGTGTACTCTTTGGGAACAGCACACTCACTTCTCAGGAGAAATGAAATAAAAGCCTTCATCTGACCATTCTGCTTCCGAGTTCTTTCCATGAGAATGTAGATTGCCCTGAGGGCACACAATCAGAGAAGCAGTGGGCTGCAGCTGCACTCCTGGGCTTGCTCCCTAACCTTGCCTGAGAAATCCTGTGATCCTCTCATGTGTGTTTCTCACAGAACAGAACTCCCTGGGGAAAGGACGTTAGAGGGAATGGTCTGACTGAAAATCCAGCAAAAGACACTGAGAAAGAGCTGGCAGATAGGTAAGAAGAGTACCAGAAGATTATGTTTTCTCAAAACTCTAAAGAAAAGAAAGTATCAGGTAGAGGGCAATCAACAGTGTCAAAAGCCACAGAAAGGACAAGGCAAATGACAATCGAAGAAAACAAAAAAAAACTTTTATTTGGCAACTAAAAGATCATTGGTAACCTTGGAGAGAGCAGTTCTACTGGAATGATTGGGTGTTGAAAGCCAATTGTTAAGGAATAAAGAAAAGAACAATAGTTAGCAAGAATGGAAGGATCAAGTGAGGGTTTGTAAAGTTGTTTTGGTTTGTTTGTTTTTGATAAGGGAGAGGGTGCACATGCTTATAAGCAATCCAAAATGATCTGGGAAAGATGGAAAAGAGGTGGTAGAGTGGGGATTGAGTAAATTTTTTTTTTAATGATCTAAAGCAGGAACAGATCTCAGGGTCTGTTTAGCTGCTTATTTTTCAAGAAAGAACTATAGGCACATGGAGTTTATGAGATTAAGTGATTTGTCCAAGGTTATACATTTACCGTGTTTCCCCGATAATAAGACCTATCCCAAAAATAAGCCCTCCCCTTACTGTGTAAGATTCCTCTAAAATAAGCCCTCCCCCAAAAATAAGCCCTATTGAGATTGCTACTGTAGTGAAGGTGATCCCCTGCGCTACACGCTACATTACGGTACCCTCTGTATGCACCGTCCCCCCGCACCCCCTGTGAAACGCACGCCGTCCTCCGAGCTGCATCCAATCAGAGCTGCAGCAGTGAGCGTGTCATCCTGTTCTTCCCCAGTGATTTGCTTGCTGGCGCCATTGAGAGCAGTGCCACGGAGGAGAGCTGAGGTAGGACAACATAAAAACCCGGTATGTAAGCGGGAGTGAGGGGGCATGATGGAGGATAAAAAGGGCATGATGGAGGAAAAAAGACGAACTCAGGGGGCATGATGGAGTGAAAAGAAGGACTGATGGTCATAATTTTATTATTCTGTCTGTTTTGCCCCCCAGACATGAGTACAAAAAGGAAGAGCTATACTGTTGAGTATAAGAAAGCAATTGTAGAGGAGTCACATGGCAAGAATCTTGCAGTTTTCTGTAAAGAAAAACTTTTGGATCTTCGAATGGTCAGAAAACGGAGAGCAGATTATAATAACCTCAATCAACAGGTGGATGACGGAAAAAGGAAAAAGTGCAGGTCTGGATCAGGTCGGCAGCCCTTATATCCTGACTTGGAGATCCTCATTGGTCAATGGATTGCTGACAGGAGAGCAAAGGTCTTGGTTGTGCGCAGGGCTGATATTGAAGCATTTGCCCTTTCAATGGCACCAGAGTTTGAAATGGTCTCAGAAGGATTCAAAGCATCACAACACTGGTTGGACGGTTTCCTTCAACGGTATGAACTGTCCCTAAGAAGATCAACAACACTGTTTAAGCTGGAAGATGCTGAAGTTATTAAACGTGCACTTGCATTCAAGTCCTTTATTGATAGGATCAACATTTCCAAGTACCAAACCTGCAATATGATTGCTGTGGATAAAACTGCAGTGTTTATGGGACAAGGATCTCAAACAACAATTCATCACAGGGGTGCAACGTCAATCTACATTCCCACCACTGGCTATGAAAGTGCACGGGTCACCTGTGTTTTGGCAATTCGTTTGGATGGAAAGAAAGCCACACCTCTAATCATCAGTAAGGGCAAGAAAGATAAGATTGAACGTGTATCTGGCATTTACGTTCTTGAAACCGAAAAAGCCTGGTGTACACAAGACATTATAAGAAAGTGGGTTGATTTAATGCTGCCACTTGTTATGCAAGGTAACCAAAGAGGTCTGATAGTCAGATTCAGCCAGCACTCACCTCACTAAAGAAATGAAGAACTTCCTTGCAGAGAGAAGAATAGATCAAGTAATGATTCCTGCAGGAATGACTGCCTATCTCCAGACCCTTGATATTGCAATAAAGAAGCCATTCAAGGACCATTTGCGCATGGAAGTCAATGACTACATTGAAAATAGAATGGAAAGAAATCAGCGTGGAAACTTTGTGAAGCCCTGTCTGCAAGAAGTCATGACTTGGGTGAAGAAGTCATGGGATAAAATTACTGACAGCTGTGTTGCCAAGGCACTACGAGCAGGTTACCTGGACAAGACATATTCATTTAAAGAGAGCTATATTGCTGGACATGACAGATTGGGTCCACTTCTTCTGAAGGAAATGGAGGCACAAGACATCCAGGATGGAATTCAGGGTATGGACACTTATGACGATGTTGTTGAAGAAGATGACATGATCATTATTGAATAAAGGTACATTTTTTTGTTCACATTTACCTGTTTATTAAAATTGCTGTCAATGTTCATTAAAATAAGCCCTCCCCTGAAAATAAGCCCTCTGGTGTTTTTCTGTCCAAAAAAATAATAAGACAGTGTCTTATTATCAGGGAAACATGGGTAGTATGTGTCAGAGGTGGGGTGAAGTCACTGTTCTTGTGCCAAACTGGTATTGCAATAGTATGTTTATATTATATTAGTGACACTGTGTTATTACATTTTAAGCTAAATACTTCACAGGAAACAGTATTTTTTTAAGGCTATGCCTAGGATAATGGAATTCATGAGGCATTTATTTTTCAAATAATATAGCTATCAGTATCACAATAGCCACTGGATAAAGGAATCAAAATGTGCTTTGACATTCTTTCAAATTTGTAGAAAACTTGCTTCTTCTCACAACAGAGGCAAAGTAATTGTGTGCCAATGAATGGGTGCCATTATATTTTGTGCTTCACTTACAAAATATGATTATTTTATTGAGAACCTCTAGAATAGACTTTTTAAAATTATGGCTACTATTGATATTATTCATTACCATCACTTTATTATTTAAAAAATTATTGGCAAACATAAATAATGTGACTTCTTTGGATATATTAGCATTTGTTATGTTTTAAATGAACACATTTGACTATGTACTATTGTTAATATAGTTTAAGAAATACAGCATGTTTGTATATTCACATGTGTATATTTGTGTGTTTGTATGT
Organism: Petaurus breviceps papuanus; assembly: GCF_028583685.1. Classification (NCBI taxonomy): domain Eukaryota; kingdom Metazoa; phylum Chordata; class Mammalia; order Diprotodontia; family Petauridae; genus Petaurus; species Petaurus breviceps. Next base: position 6,486,378 of record NW_027187283.1, on the reverse strand, counting down.
ATGTATGCATGTACTTAGGACTTTACTTAATGCCACTTCACATTAGTTATGCTTTACCAATTTCAAAGTACTTTCATAGATCCCTCATGTAATCATCAATGCAACTTTGTGAGGTAGGAATATACTGTGATTGTCTTATTGCCCAAGATAGCAATACTTTTCCCTCCTCACCTTTGCCTCAGACAACTGGAGAGAGCTGACACACAAACCACCACTTCACTCCCTACCTCCCCTTTTGCTATCACTTGACATAGGAATCTTGACTCATTTCTAGTCTCGGTTCATCTTTTGGAGGCATCCTTACTCTCAAGTCTATTTCTGTTTATATAAGGAAAAGCAATTCTGCCTTGAAGTATATAAGAAAAATAATGCCTCAGTCTTCCATAACTATCAAGTTTCTTACCATCAGCACACAACCTAGAACCAGAAATTCAAACACCAAACCCAAGCAAGAGTTAATGGATGATATATTCTGAATGTGTGTCAATTTCCATCATTTAGGGATGACACAAGGGAACTGGAGTCAAAGACAAATTCATCTGGTCTCTGGACATCCAAATCTCAAACATTTTCTCATCTTACCTATATGTCTAGCCTAATCTGTCTCTTACATTCTACAACCCTCCTGTGTTTTCATGAAAATAAAGAAGATGCTATTATTTTGGCTCAGATGCTCTATTTATCAATCCCTTTATCATCACATGAGTTTGGAGGTGGGGGCCACAGTCACTGGAATTTCATCTTATTACTGGCTAACATCCATTTTTCATTCTTTTGATCTTTATGATTCAAGAATCACAGCCTGGAAAAGGAAAAAAAAAATTCCCCTTTTATTTCTCTCTGAATCTCATACCTCCCCCTGCTTTTTACCCTCTGTCCTTGCTTTCCCTTTGAAACTTCTATTGTTAACTAAAATTCTTCTTTTTCTTTGTCTCTTCCTCTCACAAGTCTTCCATATCCTTTCCCTGATGTCTCCATGTTTCCCTCTGGTAAAAAGCAGGAAAATAAACATTACCAACTTCTTCAGTGTTTCTTGTTTCTTCTCTGATTACCTCTAATATACGGGGTCAAAGAAGAACAGTTTGCATAACCCTTGCTTCTCTTTGAAACCTATTAGTATAAGAAGTTCTTTAGATTAGGATAAGGAAAAAGATAATAAGAGATAACTGTCATTTCAGTGGGTGAAATAAAGAAATGGGAATTATCCCCACTAAACAAAGAGTAACAAGATGGCTTCACATCCTTCTCATATATGGCATCTTCTTCAGCTTCCTCAGCTTCAAGCACTATAATAAAAAAAACTCCTTCTCTGTTCTTGTACATAAATCTAAGGCCACTATGACTCTTGCTAAGTATGCCAAGACATTACATACCTTTCCTTTTATGCTTAATTTCAAGTTATCTGCATGCATGTGCATGTGCGCTTGTTTGTGTATATGTAGAACAAATAAAGTCAAGTAAATATCTATATTTGTAATCTCCAGATTATATAAAATTAATCATATATTATTTTACTGCAGTTGAGTTTTATTGAACATATACCCTTTAATAATGTAATGGAATAAGAATTCAATCTGTGAATTTCATGTTTAAATTGACTTAAAATCAGACTGCTTCATTTGTACCAAAATGATTCTATATTGCTCTAGAAATAGATTTCATTTTAAACCTGATTTTGAGTCACAACCATACATCACCTGGAATGGACAGATTTTCAATGAAACAACTCAAGAATTCCAAAGAATTAATATTACCAAATTGAGAAAATTATTTTTATATGTTCTATGGATCTGGCAAATCTTCCCTCCTTAGCATATTTTGCATTTTCTACTCTTGAGAATCCCACAGATAATTTTAGTACAATATTTGTCAAAAGATAGCTCTTTGTTCTCTGGATTTGACCAGTCTTTTATGTTTATGGTATATATGTATACATACCACACACATATACACATAGATAGACAAATAGATATATAAAATAGATAGTGTCTTTTTTATATTGTCACATTTCTTTAAAATAATAGATGAGCAGCATGGTACTTTGATTCTCTATGAAGGCTATATGAGGAAATATGAACCAGAATCTCTCAAGATGACTTAGCATGAACTTATTGTGACCTTAACACAATGGCCATCACCATTCAGTGATGTGTGGGGTGAAAAACCTCATTCAAAATTTAATCAAGAACACGGAGTTTTCTCAGTATAAAAACAGGAAATTTTTATTCTCTTCCCCTCTGCAAAGATGGTGGTCCTCTCCATGGTGGATCAGGAAAAGGAGGCGTGTTACAGAAGATGAAACAAGAATTTATACCCTAACGTAGTCAAGTCTCCTCCTCCTCCCTGATGTCTGTTATTCTATTGGCTGGGAGGCTAGTTTATAATTGGAGTGTGAAATCTCCTCCAATGAAAAGTAACAAGGAAACCCGCCACTATCCCCTATTGGCTTGAAGGCGGGCTCAAGTCTTGGTGTGAAAATCTTCCCCAATAGCAAATAACAAAAAAGCCTGCTACTATCCCATATTGGCTGGGAGGCAGGAACGGAACCAGGGTACTGCTCATTCAAATGCCAGCAACGGTGGAGGTTGAAAACCCCTAAAAGCCCTAATGCTCATAAAGGTGTGGCAAACAAGGGTGGAGGTCGAAAGACTCCCAAAGAGGCCTAATGCTAATGTGGCAGTAGTGAAGAAGGGGGAAAGAAAGAGAAAGGGGGAAGCCAAAACTCCAGCTTGCCCACAAGATCTTTAGAATTTCATATTCCAAATCCTTTGATCCCTCAGTGTAGAAGCTGCCAGATACTGTGTTATCCTGATTGTGTTTCCACAGTATTCAAATTGTTTCTTCCTGGCTGCTTGTAGTATTTTCTCCTTGATCTGGGAACTCTGGAACCTGGCTATAATATTCCTAGGAGTTTTCTTTTTGGGATCTTTTTCAGGAGACGATTGGTGGATTCTTTCAACCTCTACTTTCCCTCTGGTTCTAAAACATCAGGGCAATTTTCCTTGAGAATTTCTTGAACAATGATTACTAGGTTCTTTTTTTGATCATCACTTTCAGGTAGTCCAATAATTTTAAATTATCTCTCCTGAATCTATTTCCAGGTCAGTGTTTTTTTCAATGAGATATTTCATATTGCCTTCTATTTTTTCATTTGTTTGGATCTATTTAATAGTATCTTGATTTCTCATAAAGTAATTAGCTTCCATTTGCCCCAATCTAATTCTCAAGGAATGATTCTCTTCAGCGAGCTTTTGAGATTATTTTTTTTCCATCTGAGAAGTTTGGCTTTTTAAGGCATTCTTCTCATTTGATTTTTGAGCCCCTTTTGCCATTTGAGTTAGTCTATTTTTTTAAAGTGTCATTTTTTTATTCAGGTTTTTGACTCTCATTTTATAATTTTCTTACATCATTCTCATTTTTCTTCCCAATTTTTCCTCCACTTCTCTTATTTGGTTTTCAAACTCCTTCTTAAGCTCCTCTATGGCCTGTAAGCAGCTTATTGTTTTCTTGGAAGCTTCTGCTGCAGGAATTCTGACTTTTCTGTCTTCCTCCTGTTCCATGCTCCTACTCTTTTTGTCCCCAAAAAAGGAATCTACAGTTGGACCACTGTGCTTTCCTTGCTTCCCTCTCTTGCTCATGTTACCACTCAATTACTTGACTTTTGTGCTTTTTTTCACAGTAGAACTCTGCTACCTGAGTGGGGGGGGGGGAGCTTTTTCCAATTGTTGGGGTTTTCTCAGCTGCTGGAGCTATTAGTTGAGTGCCTTCTCTGAAACTTCCACACAGTCTGGCAATCAACCAATTAAAAATATATTAAGCATTAAAATAGACCATGAATGCAAGTGTGTACCAGAGTGATGGAAGTTTCAAAGGAACAAAAGGGCAGTATTTGGGAGATCTATGCTGAATTTGCATTGTTTTCCTCCTGGTCTAAGTTTGTTAAGCCACTGACTCTTAGGTCTGATTAACAAAGCTGTGTGGTTTTCCTTGGTCAGAGCTTCAGTACACAACTGCTTACCAATGCTCCAGTCAGCTAATTGAAAGCTTCAGATTGAAATGAGTTCAGGCTCACCCTTGGTGTGAGTTCCTACCAGTCACTCATCCTTAACTTTTAGCCAAATCTGTAAGAAGGATTTTGTTTTTACTACTTCTTAACTAATACTTAGACTTGGGCTAGGTCTGAGCTAGGTCCTTCACCATTCACTGTTCTAGAACATAACTGCAGGTCAGCCTCCCACTACTGTTCAGGCCCTCTCTAACCCTTTTGAATGTTCTCTATGTATCTTCAGCAATCTTTCTCTGGAATTAGAAATTTAAACTCAAAAGACATAACTACTGGTTCTCATGTATTCCTGCTCCCTGCAAGTACATAGTAGCAAGTTGGTACTGCACCTAGAAAAGGGCCCCTCTTTAGTCCATGCTAGTTCTGGGTTCTGAACAAAATAGCCCCTGGCAGGTCCTTGCTCCTGTGTGGGATAACTACCCCAAGATCCCTACCCAAATAAAATTCAAAGGTTTCTCCAGGTAGAAACAGAAGCTACTTATTCCTAAACAATCTAGCAAGAGTTGTCTGTCACCTATCCAGAACATGCACTGACATAGGGAGGCAAAGTACAAAAATCAAGCAAGCAGTCATCTACCCTTGTATAAACAATTCTAAGACAACCCAAAAACCCCAAATCCCTCCCCAGTAACCGTACCTTCATTCCCATTGGTGGGAAGGTGTATCCTTACAATCCTTTTACCCAAAACAATTGCATATTTCAAATTTTTCCTTATTAATCAGAAGTAAGCTTATTACAGATTACATGTGACTTTTTCTTGTTTTACCAAAAAGTAGGCAATTTACAGAAACACCTGGCAGACATATAATTTGTTGCCAAAAGTGGGCAATTTACAAATCATTTGTTGCTTTTCTTGTTTACCAAAGTAAGCACCTGGCAGACAAGTTATTCTATAGCAAAATAAAATTTGAGTTTATCAAGACTAAAGCCCAGCTCAAGTTTGGTGACTGTCTCCTTTACTTTATGAGAATATCTTCACTTGTCCCACTCACTACTGATCTCTGACCCGGGGGGAAAAAAGCCTCACTTTGTTATTGCCATTCACTTTGCAATCATAATTTGGTCTACCACTCTTCCTGAAGTTATTATGGATGAGAGCTGGCATATATTGCTTCCTCCTACTAAGCCTACTTGGTCAGTCCCACCTGATTTCCTTTTAACAACTAGTCACAAATGACTGTTTTGTGTACACTAAATTATGCATATTAGAAAGTGGGAGAGGTTTTAAAATGGGAGATATAACTATTTTGGACAAACTTGACTTTACTGTGGAATTTTGTCCAGGCCTAGCCATGTGCTAATGTAATGTGCCCTCTTTCTCCTCTTTACCATGTGGCTCCCTGTTTGAATAATTCCAAACATACTCTACTGTAACTCTAAATTCAAGTTCAGCTCTTTCCTTTGAGGATTTAAGACTATTTGGCCTTGTTTTGGCAGCATTTTTGCAATGAGATTTTCTCAGTGTGTTCTAAATATAACCTTTGTGAGTAATGAATTCATAAAATGCCTCCAGAATCTATAAGGATTTTCCCACACAGAAATAGTACACTAAATTTTCAAGTTTTGAGCCAAAATATTCTCATGATATTCATTGTGCTAAATACACATCATCAGAATTTTTAAAACTAAGTAATATGTAATCTCTGAAATTGTAACAAGGGATGGGTCCCACATTAGATAATTAAATAAAAAGTTGCCTCAACATGACACAATGGAGGAATATTGATCATTTTCATTCTATTTTGAGTGAAAATATCTATATTTTCAAAACTGTTTAATTAAGTATAATATTCCATTGAATTACCCATAAATAAAGCTAGGTATACTTAATTCAGAATAATGAAATATTAATGAACTTTTTTCCCACATTCAGGACACTGAATTTAATAAAATTTAATCATCATAGATCCTTGAAAAACTTTAAAATTTAATTAACTTCAATTAATCTGTAAGTATTTATTATGTACCACATATTTGCTCTGCACTAAACTAGCTGTTATAGGGAGACCAAAAGCTGTAAAATTTTATTCCAACCCTAAAATTTTTGGCCAACAAGTTTTTTAAGACCTCTTTTTTACTTTTTTAGGGTAACACCATCCTTCCAGTTACCTAGGTTCAAAACTGAGGAGTAATTCATCAATACTTCATTTCCAATCTTTCTATATTTCCAAAATAAGCAAAAAAATCATGTTGTTTCTATGCCTACATTATCTCACAATCTCTCCCCTTCTCTCCTTTTCCACAGTCACCAGGCTCAGGCCATCGTCACCTCTCACCTTAACCCTTGTTTGGCCTACCTGCTTACAATCCATCCTCCACATAGCCAACAAAGTTATTTTCTCAAAGTTTAGGTATGAGCATATATCCCTCTTTGCTACTTAAGCAGATCAATTGACACATACACAAAATTTATAATTTTACATAGAAATAGATAAAAAGTTTGTTCAATAGCTATTTTCAGTGTTTATGGATTAAAAACAATATGTTGCATCAGTTGAAAAAGCTTGGCGCTACAAAGAATTATTAAATTGGGGTGTCTAAGTGGTTCAGTGAGTAAAAGCACAGGCCCAGGAGAAAGGAGGACCCGAGTTTGGTTCCGGCCTCAGACACTTAACACCCACACAAAAAACATAGCCCTGTAACCTTGGGCAAGTTACTTAAGCCCAATTGCTCCCCAAAAGGAAAAAAAAAAGAATTATTAAATTTTAGTTCTTTAATAAACTCCAGTGGTTCCCTAGTATATCTAGTTCCAAACATAATCTTCTCTGTATGACTTTTAAAGCTCGTTGAAACCTGACCTCTTCTTTCTTATACAGTCTTCTAATACATTACTCCTCTTGCCTCATGCTTCAGCACAGCCACACCTGCCTTCTTGTTGCTACTCCCTATCCCTTCTTTTCTTCCATTGATATAGAAAGCAAACATCTAGAAATAGAAATATGACCACAGATAGCCTACATTGCTTCAAAAAAGAATACTTTGGGCCAAACTAACTTCCATTTCCTTTTTTTGTAGGCTTATTAAATATAATGGTGGAATGTGCTTTTCCTAGGTTTTAATGAAACATTTGACAAAATTTCTCATAACTATACCTGTAGAAAAGATTTAAAAATGTGGAATAAAAAATAATCAACTCAGGAGGATTTTGAATTATTGGAATTGAATTTAGATAGTAATTGTTGATGATTTAAGATAACCTGGGAGTAATTAGCCAGTGGAGTTATATTCTTTTGGCCTTTTAAATAATAACATAAATGGCTTGTTTATCAAATTTACAAATGACACAAAGCTTGGAAAGAAAGCTAATATGATGGGTTACAGATTCATATCCTTAAATAATTTTGACATTGTACTCCAAATATTTTTTATCATATTACTAAAAGAAAATAAACTGAGAGTATGTTAACTCATTTGAACCTAATAACAATTCTGTGAAAATGGGTACTATTATTATGCCCATTTTGAGGATGAGGAAACTGATGCATTCGTGTGATACTCCCAGGATTACACAGCTAATAAGTTTCTGAAGTTAGATTTAAACACAATTTTTTATTAACTCAAGGAACTCTATCCAATCATCACTCTATCCAAATAGGCCACCTTCTTTCATAATGGGACAAGGAAATGAGAAGCGAACAAAACAACAAAAATCAAACACGAAGATATTCACAATTATAATTCAATTCTAACTCTGAACAGAAATAGGGAACAAAACATTATAAGTGGACTTTAGGGGTGAAATAATGTAATGGAATATACATGCAGATTGCAATACATACATTCCTGTCCATTCTGTCCATCACTCTGATCTACCCAAAATAAGAGCCATGGTGGGTCACAGGAATAACAGGGTTCTTCCTTCTTTCTTACAGCCACAGCATTTAGAGCCTTTTGAGGATAACAAAGATAATCTCAATGGCAAGAACTATGTAAACGGGAGATAAAGAGGGAAGGATTTTTCCTACATAGATACTAGTTTATCTTCTCAAGTGATATTACATCATATATACCTAGAAAAACCTACAACTAGCACAAAAAGGAACACTTTGAGAGAACATGGCCCTTTTTCCCCACCTCTGATTGTCTGACCAACCATCCCTTTGGTCTTGGAGGTTCACGATCTCAATAAATGCAATATCTCATATTAGTTTTAAAAAAGCAGCATCATAAATACTATTTGAGAAGATAAGAAGGAAAAGGGCTTTTTTGATGAAAAAATATATGATATTTTTAGTGAATTCAAAGCTTAATATTAGTCAACAGTATGAAGTGGCAACCAATAAAGTTAAAGCTCTCTTAAGATAGATTAAGAAAGATAGTAGGGGCAGACATATGGTGCAGTGAATAGAGAATGCGCCCTAGAGTCATGAGGACTTGAGTTCAAATCCAACCTCAGACACTTAACACAAAACTAGCCATGTGATCTTGGGCAAGTTGCTTAACCCCAATTGTCCTACCTTCCCCCCTCCAAAAAGGAAAAAATAAAAAAAAAAATAGTGACCAGAACGTGGGATTTATTTCCCTGTTATACGCTGCATTGCTCCTAAATTACATAGAATAATACTTTTTTGAAAATCATGGGTTTTTTTTGTTTTTATATTATAATCACTAATAGATTACTTCCACTTGCTGAGAAATTTCTTGTAATAAAGTAAAATAATTAAATAAATCTAACAATAAAACAATCTTAAAATTCATGTAACATTCCGTGTCTGTCGTGACCCTCACTTCTGTATAAAAATGTTCTCTTAATTAATAATAATCTAACTTTTCTCCCTCTCATGTTTCATTCCATGAGCAAGAGGCTGGGGGAGAAAAAAGACAAATTTATTATAACATGTATCGATGCTCAATCAAAACCAATTCTGTTATCTAACTCCATCTCCTCTCTATCATATATAAAATAATTCAAATAGTTCTGGTTACTATGCTTTAGAAATAGTATTTATAACTTGAAAATCCCCTAAAGGAAGGAAATTAAGATGAAAAAAGACCTTTAAATCATACCATATGACATTAAATCGAAGAACTTGGGATATGTAGTCAAGTAAATGGAATGTGTGTGTGTGCATGTGTGTGAAAAAGAGAGACAGACAGAGAAGCTGTCCAATTAGTCTAAGAGCTCCACATGGATTAAAGTTATTCTGCTCAAGCCCAGTGGAACTGGAAACAATAGTGGGGGGGTAATATACAGGTAAATTTAGGCTTGATAAAGGAATATTTCCTTAGCCATTAAAGCTATTCAGAAGTATAATGGGACACTTTCAGTTGTAATGGTTTGCGACTCCTTGGGAATCTTCAACTAAAAATCATATATGTTCTGTTCAGATATTTTATGGAGTGGGAAATAAGACAGGATATTTTTAAAGTATAGGTCATCTTCCAATTGGGAGATTCTATGATTCAATAATAATTTTAATTCACATGAGATGTTTGATTAATTTTTATTTATTTAGAGAGTGTATTAAGTACATAAATGAATCTTATACTACTAGGAATTTTGAGACAATATGACAGCTGAAGTGTCCTAGGTTCATAGCATATCAGTATCAGAAAAGCATTAGAGATTGTATAGGCAACAAACACCAACATGATTACCAACCCCATAATGAAATAGAAGAATAGAATTGTTGTATATGTTCATAGATGAAACTAACCTTAGAGGCATTCAGTCCAACTTCTTATCACTTCATAGATATAGAAACTAAGGCACAGAATGCTTAGTTGACTTGCCAAAGTCACATATCTACTGATGTGGGATTTAACACACACATTTCTCTTTCCATGTCTAGTGTTCTGTATACTACAAAGCATATTTGAAAAGTGTTCCATCTTCAGGTTGAATACCTCTAATGAAAGAAAGCTTACCAATTTAAGAAGAAGCCTATTATAAGATTAAATAGTTCAGTTAAACCCAATTTAATCTCACTATAAATTCCACATATTGGATTTATTTCTTTCCTCTTAGAGCAACCAGAAAAAAATCAACTCTTCTTTCTATGTGATAGCCCTTAACTATTTGAACATAGTTATATTGTCTCCCCTTTTACTTCTCTTTTAGGGGCCAAATCTTTTCAGTGTCTTTCTCAGGGATGATATCTTATTAAACTGTGTAATTCTCTAAGCACTTATGTCAGTACCTTGTATAATGTAGGAGTTCAATAAATGTTTGTTGAATGTTGAACGAATGGCACAGTTTTCTGACTTGCCTCCCTGGAAATTCTGAATTTTTTCAACTTGAAAATTTCTTTAAACTATGGTGCCTAGAATATGATACACCTCAAGTTGATCCCACCAATGGGAACTACAGTGGAATTGTTTCTGCTCTACATTTTGGATGCTATACATCTATTAATAGAGGAGAAGGCTGCATTATATGTTATAGTACACATATGAGTCAACCAAACCTTGCAGATATTTTTCACATGTCCTATTCTGATGGTTTTTCTCACTCACATTTGTGCGACTAATTTTTAAAAACTAGTACAAAGGAATTGATTTTTATCCTTGTCATAGTTAAATTTGTTGGCTCTGGCTCATCATTCCAAAACATTGATATAATTTTGAATTAACCTTCACTTGTTATTGCATTGGCTAGCCTTATCAGTTTTTTTTTTCAGCTTCAGATTTAATAAGTGTGTCATATATTTGTGCACAAATCACTACATAGAGGAACAAGCTCAACCACAGAGCACTATAATATAGCACTAAGGACCTTTCTCAAGTTGATCTCAATTCATTAATAGCAATCTTTGTGTCTAACCATTTGAGCAGTTTTGAATCTATTATAATAAACAAATTCTATCATTTTATCCACAAATGTATTATGATTATCACTGTCCATTTATTTTGCAAAATAGGGATATCCTATTGCATTATTTTTGTCAACTAACTAAATAATTTAATCAAGCAAAGGAAATAGGATTTATTTTTAGTTGGTTCATGTTGACTACTAGAGAACAAAGAAATTTTTTTCAAAATGATTATAATAATTCTTTCCATAAATTTACCAGAATTCAAAATCAAGCTTATCAAACAATATTTTCAGAATCTACTCTTTATCTTTAACATAACAAAGAGATTATCTGTTTTTTCCAACTTCCTAGACACTTTGAACAGTAAATACATATATTATATTATATTATATTATATTATATTATATTATATTATATTATATTATGTTATGTTATGTTATGTTATGTTATATTATGTTATATTATGTTATATATACACCATTTTATATACTTTATACTTAGGGTGACGTGTTAGGTAAACAGTGGATTAAGAGGAAACTGATGTGTAATATTACCAAAGAGTCAACTAGAAAAATGATAAATCATTTATACTTTATTCTATACATGCTAACTTTCTAAGGCACTGTGATAGTAATGGCAATTAAAGATTCCCCTGTATTGGCTTGGTTTTCAAATTGATTGTGTTAAAACCGAGAGTTTGTTAATCCCACCTGTGGGATGGGCTTGTTGATGTGAAAAGAAAGTCCTGAACTGGGAGGAGCTGGTGATGTAGATTTGGAGAGATACTAGAGAGAGGCAGAAGACCTTTTTTTTTTTTTTGGAAGCAGCACCTCGTGGAGACGGAGAGAGACTAACAGAATTGCTGGTGGCCGCTTTGAATTGCCCTGGATTTTGAGACCTGCCCCCTGAGCTGCCAAGGACTGAGGAGACATGGCTGTTTTGCTGGTACTTTGTCTGTCTGTTTTGATGTTGTTTTGCCAGATTTGTCCACTGGTGAAAGACAGTCCTTTTGTTGAAGAAGTCCTGGAATCTGGCTGTTCGCTAAGAAGCCCTGAGACTGTCCTGCAGACAGAGAGTGAATACTGTCCACTGGTGAAGGACAGTGCTATTGTTGCAGGGGTCTGGAGACTGTCCTGCAGACAGAATGAATACTGTCCACTGGTGAAGGACAGTGCTGTTGTTGCAGGGGTCTGGAGACTGTCCTGCAGACAGAGTGAATACTGTCCACTGGTGAAGGACAGTGCTGTTGTTGCAGGGGTCTGGGAGCCTTTCTGTTGGTTCAGAAGCCCTGAAGAAGGATTTTCTTGTTGTATGTTTACAGAAATCCTGGGAGAGGGCTTTGCTAATGTGTTCAGGGGTTCTAGGACTGTTCTACAGACAGAGGATGAATTCATGAAGGGACTGGCAATGTATCTTATGGCCTTGCTAAGCCTTGTCTCCCCAGGAGCTAAGATTGCTGAGAACTTGCCTCATGTCAAGATGAAGAAAAGACCTCCATTTGGGTATTAAGTGCTGTGTTTAAACTTGATGTAACTCTGGGGTAGATTTAATTGTGATCCAGGGGTGGGGAACTTTTGACCTTATGTTTGGAAACTAATCTCCATTTGAGAAGAGGGGCTTTGTGGTGGACTTAATTAAGGTATAGCCTAGGGGTGGAGAAGTATTTAGAACAGAGACTTTGTAATTGATTGAATGATTGGAAGGTCCTGGGGTGGGGTAGTACTTGGAGATTATTTAATCACACTTAGTAAATGCTGTATTTGGAATGATGTCATGTTTTGATCTTCTCTGTTCTGGTTTTGTTACTGAATAAAATGGAGAGCACCTATGCTGGTATTCTGAACCTTGGGAAGTTGCCTTTCTTTTGGCATTACATTACAGGCACTCTCTTCTTAAATAATTACCAAAAATGAAATATAAATTGGGTTAAGAATTCTAATTTGACTTTATATTCTTCTACTGGAAGGTTAGTTTTTGTCTCTGAGAAAAATGAGCAAAATAGTTTAATAAATAATAATAAAAACATTTAAGAATAATAGCTTACAATAAATGTATGAATTAATCAATTTCACAGCCAAATCTTTTATTAGAACATTTTCAGTAACAAATTACTACTACTATTACTACCATTGCTACGACTACTACTACTACGACTACTACTACTACTACTACTACTACTACTACTACTACTACTGCTACTACTACTACTACTGCTACTACTATGACTACTGTCAGATTTGTGATTTAATCGGTACACAGATCTTCCAGACAAGAACTTCCTCCACTAATTCAGGCCATCAATCACTTTCCCTATAGTTTATAATATTACAGAGTTGTCCAGATGCAGATGTCTCTTACAATTCTAAATCTATAACTCTATGCTAATACGCATATTTGCCTATTTTGGTGATGTGTTTTGGTTTTGTTTCAGTCCTGTGATTATATTGGTATATAACAAACAAACCCACTCAATTCATGCTGAGTGGCACCTGTGGCTCGGTGACTTGCCAGGCAGCTAGCACTGTTATGTGGAAGTATTAGGCCTTGAATATAGGTATTTTGACCCTAAGGCCAACTCTTTATCCTGAGGTCCATAGTACCTCCATTAGTTGTAACTTATTTTAGATTCATAGGGAAATCACTAGTTCACTTTCAACTTAGGAACACAGTATAATGGACCTTTTGGAAATAAAGAGAATCTTTTTTTAAACACATACTGTACTTGGATTCAAGAGAGAATGAGTGAATAATATTTAACCCTCTTTTCAAAGTCAGCAAAATGTTTTATGGAAAGGAATGCATCGGGGTGGCTAAGTGGTACAGGGAATAGGGCACTGGCCCTGGAGTCAGGAGGACCTGTGTTCAAATCTGACCTCATACACTTGACACACTTACTAGCCATGTGACTTTGGGAAAGCACTTATCCCCAATTGCCCTCCAAAAAAAAATAAAAAGAAATGCATAAACAACCGCAATACTAGACACACACACACACACACACACACATACACACATCTATCTCTGTTTATCTATCTATCTACTCTCTATCAATAGATAGAGATGTGTGTATATATATATATATATATATATATATATAAAACACAGAAGCTGGGAGGAGACAGTCAGTCAGTCACTAACTATTTAATTAATGTTAAGTGCAGGTGATACAAAGACAAAAGAAAATCCTTGACCTCAAGGAGCTCACTGTGTAATGCAAGAAGAGGACACAAACTAAAATCACTGTATTGATTAATTTTTGTATTAGGGGGTGAAAACTGCATATTTAGATTTATAACCTATCATATGACCTCTGCAATGGGTCCTAAAGATATGGAGAGGTCCACATTTCTCACCTACATGTTGCAAAGAATGCCAAGGACATTGTTTTATATGTTTACAGCATATTTTGCTAGTAGGTAGATACAGAGACCACAACAACTGACAATTTCAAGTATTCACATGATTTCATCAGTGAACTCACTTTCACTGTCCTATTGGCAGCAGTGCACATTCCCCACTATGTGTAGTAAAGAAAAACAAAAATTAGAGGCTCAATGTATGCAAGTTGTGAAATAGCTGATATCCTACTAGGCATGTTACTTGTCTTCTTCATACTACCACTGTAAAGATTCCCCATGCATTCATTGTATATTGTCATTGTTTGCCTTTAAAACTCAAGTTTTGTATTGTACTTCTGTATCCAAAGTGTATTTCAAACCTTTTGGACTCTAAGCCCAAGTATGCAAAGTCATTGATGTGGCTTAGTGAGAAGATAAAAGTTGTTACATAAACTTTGTGGTAGAATTTCTGAAGCTACTGTCAAGCTGGTGGGTCCTTCATGGTATCCAATGCCATCCACCAGTTATGAATGACAGGGTGTTGGAAGGGATGTCAAGCCATCACAACTATTAATCTCTTGCAGCAGCAGCAATTAAAATCTCAGCAACCTCTCCCTTGTTTTTCAGAGGGAGGCCAAGTTAGAAACTTGCAGTAGTATAGTATATAATAGAATGCCCCCTTACTGCCATCTAACAAGATTCAGGTCAAAAAATGTTTTAGTTTTAAGAATTGTATTTGCTTTATAGTATATATAATAATATAGATTTCATGTATTAAGAATATTAATATTATCTAAAATAATTTTAAATTATTTTTGAGATGTTAGAATAATAGGTCACAGAATTCTAGCAAGAAAAATGTTTTTCATGTTATTTTATTTTGTGTACTGCATTTTATGGGTTATTTCATGATTACTGTGTTAGGAAAAGAACTTCTTATCAGAATTAGTGAATTGTTATAAGGAGTTGTATACAGAAAAGTGTATTTTCAGCAATGGCTAGTAAAAGATGATAGTTTTTGCTGGTTGTGGAAACTTAACCCTCTATTTTCCATAGGTTCAGTGTATCAACATTCCAGTATATCAGCAAATGGTTACTTTTGTATTTGTTTTTCAGTTGTGTCAAACTCTTTGTGATCCCTTTTAGTGTTATCTTTGCAAAAAATGCTGGAAAGGTTTGCCATTTCCTTCTCCACCTCATTTTACAGATGAGGAAACTGTGACAGAGTTATATCACTTGTCCAGGGTCACACAGCTAGTGTCTGAGGCTACATTTGAACTCAGGACTTCTGACTCCAAGGCCAACACTCTATTTAGTCTACATCTAGCTAACCACAACAAAATGCAGAAAAGTGTATTTTCAGCACTCTCTATTGTAATATTATAGCTTTGGGTGGTCATAGGATTCTAAATCCCTATTTCCTATAGTTTCAGTGTATCAACATTAATTTACTTTTGTTCCATTTTCTGAAACCATTATCCCCATGAAAGATGAAGATTGGCTGTAATTTGTCTCTTTTACTATATTTACCTAGTCAATCATTCATTTAGTAGAAATTGTTAAGTCTATGCTTTATAGAAAAAGTAGTTTTCAGTTTATCTTCCTGTTTGTTAGATGATGGGTCAACATATATTTATTATTGTATCTGAGACTAGTAACATTTAACAGTGGACAAAATTCTATTTGGCCCAAAGGCATATATACATACATATGTGTGTGCATGTATATATACATGCATATATAAGGAGAAAGAGAGCAAGAGTGAAAAGAATAAGATAGACTGGGATGGGATGGAATGGGATAGGATAGGATGGGATGGGATGGGATGGGATGGGATGGGATGGGATGGGAT
>NW_027187283.1:6450627-6470359 GCF_028583685.1 Petaurus breviceps papuanus | reverse complement strand
GGATGGGATGGGATGGGATGGGATGGGATGGGATGGGATGGGATAGGATCGCATAGGATAGGATAAATACCAACAATTCTAATGAGTGAAAATATCAAGAATATAGAATAAACTGCATAAAAATATACAAATGGGTCAAGCTAATATAATAAAAATGACAATTTTACCTAAATTAAATTATATATTTAGTGCCATACCAATTAATTTACCAAAAAACTACTTTATAGAGCTAGAAAAATAGTAACAAAATTCATTTGGAAGAACAAACGGTCCAGAATATCAAGGGAATTAATGAAAAGAAATGCTAGGGAAGGTGGACTAGCTTTACCAGATTTCAATTTGTACTATAAAGCAGCAGTCATCAAAACTACTTGGTACTGGCTGAGGAATAGAGGATTGGATCGATGGAATAGATTAGGCACACGAGATTCAGAAGTCAATGACTATAGTAATGTATTGTTTGATAAACCTCCAGACCCTGGTTTTGGGGATAAGAACTCACTATTTGACAAAAACTGTTTGGAAAACTGGAATATAGTATGGCAGAATCTGGGCATAGACCATTATCTAACACCATATACCAAAATCAAATCTAAATGGGTTCATGATCTAGGTATAAAGGTTGATACTGTAAGCAGTCTCCTAAAACAAGGAATAGTTTACCTATCAGACTTGTGGAGAGGGAAAGACTTTATGACTAAACAAGAATTAGAGAACATTATAAAATGAAAAATGAATAATTTTTACTACATGAAATTGAAAAGTTTCTGTACAAACAAAGCCAATGGAAGCAAGATTAAGAGGGAGGTGGGAAATTGGGAAAGAATCTTTACAACCTATGTCTCTGACAAAGGACTCATTTCTAAAATATACAGAGAAATGAGTCAAATTTAAAAGAATACAATTCATTCCCCAATTGATAAATGGTCAAAAGATATGAACAGGCAGTTTCCAGAGAAAGAAAGTAAAGCTATCTATAAGCACATGAAGAAATGCTCTAATTCACTATTGATTAGAGAAATGCAAATCAAAACAACTCTGAGGTACCACATCTCACCAGTCAGATTGGCTAAGATGACAAAACAGGAAAATGACAAATGCTGGAGAGGATGTGGGCAAACTGGAACACTAATGCATTGTTGGTGGAGTTGTGAACTGATCCAGCCTTTCTGGAGAGCAATCTGGAATTATGGACAAAGGGCTACAAATACTTTCATACCCTTTGATCCAGCAATACCACTCCTAGGGTTATATCCCAAAGAGATCATAGAAATGAGAGAAAGACCCATATGTACAAAAATGTTTATAGCAGCTCTTTTTGTGGTAGCAAAGAACTGGAAATTAAGAGTGTGCCCATCAATTGGGGAATGGCTGAACAAGTTTTGGTATATGAATGTTATGGAATACTATTATGCTATAAGAAACGAGGAGGAAGCAGTCTTCATATTTACCTGGAGAAGCTTAAAAGAACTCATGTTGAGTGAGAAGAGTAGAACCAGGAGAAATTTGTACATAATTATAGACACAATGTGTGTGTGATGACCAACTTTGATAGACTGGACTCTTCTCAGCAATGCAGTGATATAAGTCAATCCCAAAAGACTCATGATGGAGAGAAAAATGTGCATCCAGAGAAAGAAGTAGAAAGAACTAAATTTATATCCAGGTGGAAGCAAAATACCTGATCTTTTTCATTCTCTTATTTGGTTTTATGTCCTCTTTACCATTTTTCATTCCAGCTGGTACAATCCGTCCTTATAACCTGACCAATGTATAATGTGAAAGTATTTACAGATCCTATACTCTACTATAAGCCGCCATGGGGGGGGGGGGGGGGAGGGGGACAAAATGTGAAATTCAAGGAATTGTGGAATTGAATCCTGTAAACTAAAAGGAAACAATTTAATAAAAAAAATTAAAAATTAAAAAAAATAAAAATACATAAATGTACTACTGATTTTCATATAGTATTTTCTCCAACAAGTGGTAATCATGCTCTTAGCTATATGCTATATATGCTATATGATAGAATCTATATCATTAATCAATATTCTAAAATTGACCCTGAATTTTTATAGACTTTCTAATGTCTCTTAAAATGGGACAAATCCCAGGTTTTGAGTCTGTAATTCAAAAACATTCCCACTAATTTGGTTAATGAGGTCAGACTACAACAGGCATTTTCTAATCATCTAAAAATAGCTCTGGGAATCATAAAGTACTTGGTTCTAATCCTATTCCTGACACTGACCCTCTTTTCATCCTTTGGGAAAATACTTAATCTTTTCTTAATTGTTGTTATTTGTTCATAGAAGATAATAGCACTTGCTTGCCTCCCAGAGGTATTATGTAGATTTTCCAGCTTTAAGAACAAAATAAAACTTAAAAGCGAGTGGTAGCCAGTGCATCCTAAATATTGTAATTACCAAAATTGGAGTTTATTAGAAAAAATTCATTGCATTTGCATTATAAATGCTCAAAGAAATGTCATTAAGTATGTAAATATCTATTTTTTGAGGTTACATTGCAAATTGGAAATCATGCAAGTGACAATGTTACGTCCAAGATGCAGCTTTTGCCATCAAATATAAAGATTGTTTGGAATATTAACTATAGCATTCCTGAAAGCTGGCTAATGTGCAGTAGTATCAGTAGAATATTTGGTTCAAAACAAAAGGATATTTGAGTATTGCTTTAGAAACCTACTAAAAACTGGATATTAATCTCTTATTTTGAATTTAACTGGCCTCCTGAGCAAAGTATAAAATTCCCCAAACAATATTTTATCCTCATAAGGGAGATTAAACCCTTATAATCACATAGGGGAAGCCATAGGGTTCTAATAAACCCTCCTCTCTGCCATTAAAGAATAAAAATCTGCCTCCTAAGTTTTCAACTTTTTCTTCTGCTAAATAACACTTTAGATATTATTTAAATTATAATGATCATTTTTAGTCTTTTTATCAACATGGAGCCCCCTTGGGAAGGAAATTCCCATTCTCTTTACCACATTTTGGCATCAAAGTAAGAACAAATAATATTAGGAGCTGATTTATAAAAAATAAATGATAAATTGTTGGTTACATTGATTTAACAAAACAATGAAAACCAAGCTCCAAGTATCAAAAATGAAAAGGATGAAGTCCCTGCAATGAAAATGAAATTAAAGTAATTTAATTTCAATTAAGCTTAAACTCAAGCACTCTATATAACTAGTAAGGAGCTAGTTCACCCAATTATATGCTAATAAATCTGACAATCAAATGAAATGAATAAAAATTTACAAAAAATACGAATTGTTCAGATTAACAGAAAATAGACTACTTATAACTTTATCTTAGAAAAAATAAATTGAATAAGCCATTAGTGAATTTCCTAAAAAAAATTTCTAATACAGGATGTATTTAAAAGGGAATTCCACAAAACATTTAAGGAACAATGTGTTCAATACTATGTCAACTATTTGCAAAAATAGGCAAAAGACAGAGTCCTACCAAATTTCTTTTATGACACAAACATGGTTCATATACCTAAACCAGCAAGAGCAAAATCATAGAAATAAAACTGTTGACCAATATATCATTGTCCTCTTCTGAGTTTGTGTTTTGATATCCCCTGTCACCATAGTAACTTTTTATGGTCAAGTTCATTTTTTTTTTGTTTGCTCATTTTTCCAGTCTATTTCTTAACTTCCAACTTTATTTTAAAGTTAGGCTTTGCTCTCAGCACAGAGCAGCACTGTCCCAACCTCCAGGTTTTTTTTTATGCTGCTGTTTTCAGAGCTAGTTCTGGGGTCTATAAGTTTTCAGTTCTTCCAAGGTGCAGTCATACCTCTCTCAGAATATATGGTCCATGAACAAACGTGAGCACACTATATCCATCCTGACAGTGTGACCAGCATCCCTACTAATTTTTGACTGTGAGTTTTAGAATACTATTATTCCTCATCACTCATACTGTGACATAGTCCTTCATCCTGGATTCCCAAAAGGGCAGTGCAAGAGAGTCCTGCCCGGAGGGCCAGAAATTGGTCTGCTGGCTTGCTGGAGTGCCATCATTCTCTGTATTGTACTCTATTCTTACATCAGTAATACAGACCTTCATTGTCAAATATTCTGAATTGTCTTGGATAGGGAAATTGTTTCATTCTGTCCTTTTGTTGGTTCTACTGCTGCAGAATTCATTTTGGGGTGTTATTTTAAAATCGTTTTAAAGGGAATTTGAGAAAATTCAGGCAAATCCATGTCTTGATTCTGCCTTCTTGTCTCCATTCCTCTCACTGAGTTCTTGAAGATTATATCACTTAAATTCAAGTTGTAGAAGGTCATATTAAGCTGGAAAGGTTGTTTTTTTTCTTTTTTTGTTTCAGGGCTTTGTCTCTGGATTTATATCTGGAAGGATAAAATAGGAATGGAATGGAAATCCAATGGTGTTAAAATAATATAATAAGAAAATACATCCACTTACCATGGTCCCTAAGTTACTTTGGAGTATGTGTCTTAATACTGAAAAAAATTTTTTTTTTTGAAAATCATTTACAAGGCACCTAGGTTACACAGTGAATAAACCACTTGCTCTGGAGTCTGGAGGACCTGAGTTCAAATCTGGCCTCAGGCACCTGATCACAATTACTAGCTGTGTGACTTTGGACAAGTCACTTAACCCCAATTGCCTTGCCTTCCTCCCTCCCCCCCCAAAAAAAAAACTTTAAAAAATTTACACTTATATTAGCTTGGGTAGTATTTACTTCTTCCAGCTAGATAGTTATGATTTCAGTAAACAAAATCAATAAAAATGTTGTATTAGGTAATGGTGATATATCATATTTGAATAATATGATTACACCATTCAGAGAAAAGTAGATTTTATAATGCCTAATCTTTATTGATATAAAATGACTCTTATGAGCATACTTTTTGAGGGTAAGGAGGATGGATGAATAAAACTAAAGGAATTTTGGAACAAAATTAATTTTATTACAAAGCCAATGTTCCTCTCAAAGAGACTAATTTTTACCTAGGGAGTAATATAAGCACTGGATGAGAATATATTCTAATGGTAAATAGTTTTCTAATAATTATTACCTATAATTAAATAAAAAATGTTGGAGTAGTGCCCATTAAAATATTGAATTCTAAATCAGCCACTTGCTTTCTTGCAAGGCCATTTATTTTAACAAATTTATGCCATTGTTTCATGCATCTTAGATTCATTAAATATTAAAGAAAGAAGTAAAATGTATTACTCAACATAAACAATAATGACAAAACTCAGTGGGCTGTTGCATCTTGGCCATAAGTGTGTCCTAGTTTCAAAATAGCCTGCCATTGTGTTAATTTTTGATGCTAACTAATGAAAATCTTTATAATTTCTGCATACATATTGAATTTCTTTTCAATTCAGCCGAAAACATGAGCTGGAAAGATTCAATAATTCTATTTCAAATGGACCTTTGTTACATTTTCAAATATCTGTTGATAGACTTTTGTCAGCAACAATGTATTGCTTAATAAATATTTCCTCTAATATTATTGATGAAGATTTATTTACCTCTATGAAATAGAAAGAAGCATGCTTAAGAAATCCTGGAATACAATGCCAATTCAGCAGTGTAGAATATATTTCATGTTTTAGTAATATATTTTATTTCTTTTTCCTTTTTCTTTTTTTACTAAGGAGGAAACAGAGTCTTTCAGTACCAAAGCTGCTTCCTTTTTATAAAATACTTTAGTGGAATATGCAAGAAATCTAAAAGACTTGATACCTACTAATTAGGGTTCTTGAAATAGGAATTGGATAATAGCAGTATGGAGTTAAAAGTGAAACAAGAAGCCATTTATTCCCACTGGCTAGTATAGATACCAAGGTGGAAGGAAATGAGTTTGGTGTAAAAGGTTCTTTAATATATATTTTTTAGCATAGAATTCATAATCTAAACATTATTCAAAGGAACATTGTATGAAACAAAAGGGAAAAAGAGATGACTATTTTTAAACACAGGTGGTTATATGAAAATAGTGAAATTTTTTTGGGAAAAATGTATCATGTGTTACAGGAGACAGACAGTGGAATGACCTTCTGAGTATAGTTGGTCTCAAAGAAATTTGTATGAAGAGTCCGACAGGCAGGACAGCTTCCCAGGTCTTTCACCTTCAGCAAATAAGCCTTTTTGTTCCAATAAGAGGTGAAAAGGAGATGTTGAGGGACACTAGCTGCAGTCCACTAGGGGTCATTTACAGAAAAAAGGCTACCATCTAATAAGATGCTTTTGAGTAATGCTGTTTCTAATGAGAGAAGAATGTCTGCGTTGCACAAACATGTCAGGGAAGTTCATGGTGCAAAACTATCAGTTTTGGTAAAGATTATTAAGGAAAGGGGGTGAGAAGGCTCACTAGAAAGTTCAAAACTCAGGAAATTTGCTCAAGTCAGTCTCTGCAGTTCATCTGGGGATGAAAATTTGGCCACTTAGTACACATTAGGTACTATTTTAATTTGTACAGTTCTACAAAGAGCTCTACTATGTAATACTGAAAGGTTGTTTTCTAAAAATGTGTTCACTGATAGGAAATAGCTTAAGACTTGAGAGCATGAAACATATTGTAAGTTCTGAAAAAAACAGGCCAGTTTGGTTTTGTTTCATAATATTCTCCTTTTTCAGTTTATAGCAGTGATTTAAAATGGGGCAGGGCAGAATAATGTGGCATTTCCCTCAATAAGTTGATTTTTTGAAATATACATCATGGAAAAATAGACCAGTAATGGGACTAACAAGAGAGCTTTGTGTAGTTAAGAGGGACAGACCAACTAATTTCAAAACAGAGCTTTCTCTACAAAGAGTCAGCACTATCAATACCATCTCAGATTTCTCTACTTGTTAATTTAGAGTGAAGAAAGTAAAGTTTTGCTTTCAGAACACAGGCATAGCTCAGAAAAGGGTTCTAGTGCTTAAGTTAAAAAGTTGCTTAATTGTAACACAAATAATGGGAAAGAATTAATGTTGTCTCGTACTTAACATTTAGTCCATTTCATCCCTCTCTTTTCAGTCTAGAAGCAAAGCAACACCATTGTTCTACTTATACCTTTATCTTCAAGAAGGTTGTTCAGTGAGTAACTGGTAGTGGACACTTTCTCTCCCCACCCCAACTCTATTCCCTTTTATTTGTCTTTGTGTTGTCTTTGTCTTTATCTGACTCTCTGTCTCTCTCTGTCTCTCTCTCTCTCTCTGTCTCTGTCTCTGTCTCTCTCTCTCTCTCTCTGTCTCTGTCTCTGTCTCTCTGTCTCTCTCTCTGTCTCTCTCTCTCTCTCTGTCTCTCTCTCTGTCTCTGTCTCTCTCTCTCTGTCACCTCCCTCCTCCCTGCACCCCCATCAGAAGCTGGGAGCGGTGGGGGGAGGAGGGGGCTTCATGTCAACATGCATTCATCCAGTCCTAGGACAGGTATTGATTTACTATCTAATGTTATCTTTTTTTTTCTTTCAGAACACAAGTATTCTTATG
Source organism: Petaurus breviceps papuanus (assembly GCF_028583685.1). Lineage (NCBI taxonomy): Eukaryota > Metazoa > Chordata > Mammalia > Diprotodontia > Petauridae > Petaurus > Petaurus breviceps. The sequence goes on along the minus strand of NW_027187283.1, from coordinate 6,462,864 downwards.
AGTTGCTAACAAGTCTTATAGAGGGAACAAGCATAAATCTTTTAAAGATAGCTGGGTTGCTAATGAATTTGGTACTTGTGTGTTTTTAGCTTTAATATTTCTTTATTTTACCCTCTTTTGGAATGTATTAATAAAAAAATTTTACTGCCTCTTTACAGAAAGAAAATTATATTCAGAAGTTAAAAAAGTTACCCCTTAGGGAAGCAAAATGGACTTCAGTGTTTGATAAAAAGAATAGCTTGGATTTGATGTCCATAAAATATAATGGCATTAAAAGTGATTATTTTATAAACTATATTAAAATAAATAAAATCAGATCATCTTGATTTTCTGTTTACATTTAAATTAATGAATTTCAGTAATCAATGTATATTTTTCAATTATTCTTACATTTTCATCAGAAGTCTTTTTTCCTTTTTTTCCCAATAGTTTTCCTTCATATATTCTAGTAGTTAGTGTGTTCTCTGTTTTACTATTTTTATTATTTTTTTGAATTATTAAAACAAAAATCTTTCATGATTTCCTTATCAATCAGTCAAAAAGCACTTATTAAACAATTACTATGTTTCAGGAACTATGAAAAGACTTGGCAATACAGAAGGAGGAGGCGGGGGAGGAAAGACAGGGGGAAGGGGAGAAGAAGAGGGAGGGGGAGGAAGAAGAAGGGGAGGAGTGGGGGTGAAAGAGGAGGGGGAATTTGGGGAGGAGGAAGTGGAGGAGGGGAAGGAGAAGGAGAAGGAGGAGAATAAGACCTAATATCACCACCCTCAAGGACTTTACATTATCTTCTTTATACTAATTAATCTTTTTCCTTGTTTTTTTTAATAACTTTCACATGGATAAAAATAACAAGAATTGTCATGTACACAAAATTGATTACCTAGTAGCTAACTTCCCTTTTTTAACTCTCCTTACTATTTTACTGTTCTCAGCCAGGTCCTTCTATTGTTAGTATGGAGTGAGTTTCATATATTAAAAAGGTCAATCTTACATACAATGGAAAAAATAAAGATCACTTCTTTAACTTGAGAAATTAACAAGTGCATGAATTGAATTATTGTAATTTGAGTACATAAATGCTATTAAATCACCTAAAATTTAGCTATTTCATATATTTTGAGGGCCTTCTTTTAAAATGCTAGTGATACAACACTACAACAATATAAGTTTCTCTAGGAAAGGGGCTGGTTCATTTTTTTCCTTATATCCCCAGGGTCCATTGGCACTGAATAACAAACAACAAAATTTTATCAAATGCTTTCTCCAGCTAATGCCAAGAGATATGTTATATTACATATATGTACAATTATGTATTATATATATGCATATAAATGTATATGGTGGGTACATGTCTATATGCAGATACATATACGTGTGAATAATAGACCTATCATTTCATCAACATATTCTTATACTAAGCTCCTGGTGAGGAACTCACAGGTTCATGCACTTGCTTGGGTCACACAGCCGTATGTATCAATGATGAAACTTGATTCTTCTTCTTTCTAAAGCTACCTCTCTGTACTCCATGTGCACTGCCTGTCATATGAGATATGAAATTGTATGATTAAATATATTAGGGTTTTATTAAACAAAGAAGAAAGAATATTAGAGGCAGCAGGAGAGTCTCCTCGACTGATTTTGAAGTTGTTGTTGTTTGTCTTTTGTTCTCAAAGACAACCATGACATGATGGAGGTGTTGCCATGACATGCAAGTGAATTTGATTTAAGTGAGGGAGGGCTGTCTAAAGTCACCAGCCTCATTTTCTCCTGTGGAGCTATTTGAATCCAGTGGCAAGATATAGATCAAGAGGACTAGAGATGGCTCTGGATGCAGTGGGTCTTCAGCAGGCCTCAGTTTGACTGAGGTAATACACATTCAATGATTAACACTAGGTAAGCAGTTAAAGCTAGGCAGTGAATTGCCACTTTACCCTGTCCAGAAAAAAAAAATCAGTCCCAGAGGGGAAGACCTTCAGGATATCTGACCAAAACAGAAACAATTACTAGTTACATTCACATTAGAAGTAAAATTTGGTTTTAAAGGGCAGGTAAAACTTCAGGAAGTAAAGAGAGGGAATTGAAGATTTTCTAGACCTGGGCATTAGGCTGAGAAAAGGCAGAGAAGTATGAGAATCAAAATGCTTTCAAGCTACAGTTTTGTTATTTGGTTGGATGGAGGAAAGCAATATAAGATAAGTTTGAAAAAGTAAAGAAGTGTCAAGTTGTGCAGGGCCTTGAATCCCAGGCTTAAGAGTTTGAACTTTACTTGGAAGGTAATAGGAATTTTGATCAGTAAGTATTTTCAGTGATTATAATCTTCCTGGTGCCATTTGTGCTTCAGGCTTATTATATCCTTTATGGAGACAGTAATTTATGGATATCTGATCATTTCAATTAGATTAAATTCACCTTTCCTTGAATTTTAATTAGAATGGCAGCCAGAATGCTTTAGGTTTTTTTTCCACATGTCACAACTGTTTTTACTCAGCTCATGTGACAAAAAACTTACAATACAAATTAAAGTAAGAAACAGAGAACTTTAAACTGAGTAGTACAACATGGGGTGGGAGAAAGAGAAAAATTTTGCTCAGATTCAGTACCTTTCCAAGATACTCTTGGATTGAAATTAATTATCTTCAGTCCACATAAATTAGGAAAATCATTTTTATTTAGAAATAAATGCCATGCTTTGATTAGAAAACAGTTGAAAACAAACCAAACAAAAAGAAAGGAGTTGAAAACTGATCATGTCTAATTGTCGTTAAGAAAAACCCATAAATTATAATTTAAATTCAGGTATCTTTAAGAAAAAGGAATTTTTCCCTAACTTTTTTTAGTCTGAGATTAATTTATACTGACATAAAGTTATAATAGTCTTTTTTTTCTTTATCTCATCCATGAAATCTACTGTCCAATTTGCCTGTTGATAAGGATTAATATTTTATATTTCATCTATTATACTAAAAATGTAAATTCAAGATATAATTTGCTCCAGCAATAGCATGGAGCAAATTAGTGTTGATAGTGTTCATTCTATTGCACCAAATGGAGTTTTTTTCCTTTAAAAAAATTTTATAAATAATACATTGGGAAAACCTAAACTGCTGTTATCTTTGTTATTCCTATGTACCTGCAGTTTGGTCACCAATATATTCATTGGATAGAATCATAGTTTTAGAATTGGAAAGGACATTGGGAGACATTAAATTTAGCTTATTCAACTTACAGATGAGCAAATGGAGAGTGAGAGTTCGTCATTTGCCCAAGTTCACACAGTCAGTAATTGGCTAACACGAAATCTGAACTTGGAGATTTCTCAGCCTACTGCTTTATCTACTGTGTCACCTAGGTGCCTCCAGGAGGTTCTGCTATGATGTTCTTCCTCTCTTCCCCTCTTTACAGCATACCTTAATCAATTCATAGCCAGAGCAAACATCATGGCATTGATGAATTGTGGATTTGTTACCTTGAAGATAGAATAGCCATAGAGAAGCCATGGCTCTTTTGCCTTATTACTCTTTCATATATTCCCTATCTATAAGAATATTCCTCCAAACAGGCTTTGTTATGTTTAAAGAATTCCAAACTCCTCATTAGTTAAAAGTTATATAATAGATAAATTGATATCCTTTAAGTTATTAGATATTTTAAAAGGCTAAATTTATGTATAATTCAAGTATTACAAACTTATGACAAAAGGAATATATTAGGGAGTTGGCATGATTTAATGTTTCAGTGACAATTATATTTGAGACATTAGTTACATTAATTCTATAATTTCAACTTATCATTACATAATATTTTTTGTTTGTAGTGAATGCTTCATCATGGGATATCTCATCAACTGAATCAACCCAATACACTTGATGAAATCACAGGTTATTAGAGACAATTAATAGTTAACAATGAATTGCAAATTGTGCTCCTTTCAGATCAGAGTGATTGCATTTGATGTTGTAAGCCAGTTCCTCTTTCACATTTTAGTAACTGAAATACTTAAAAACAAAATCATTTGAAATAGTTTTTCACTAAAATGTTTACAATAAATGCAAAAGTAATGTAAGTATAATTCATCTATTTTGCTCTTACCTTTGCTCTTGAGTATCTAGGTATAATGATGATAATGCGAATAAACGAAGTCCCAAATATTGGCAAAGAACAAAAAGCATCAGCCTTCTTTCCATATGATGTGACTAGAGAAACCCAAACTATTAGCAGTAAACTTATTGAGATACAGCATTGCTTTAGTAAAGTGAGAGGATTCATAACAAAGCCACATATTAGTCATCAACAACAAAATTCAGAAGTAAATAATATAAAAGACAATCCCATTTGCAATAAAGATAATATTCACAAAATATGGAGCAATCAATATACCAAGGCACAGTAAAGATATATTAATAATATTAGAAAACTCATTTTAAATGTTAAAAGATGTTTATTGAAGAAGTGATTAAATTAAAGTTATATTCATTAACCATATTTGGGCAGAACTAAATTACAATATTATCTGAAATAATTTATAAAGTTTGTGCTGTATGAATCATTCTTCAAATTGATGTACTTTTAGAATAATACAAAATAATTTTTATTTTTTAGAGGTTAAAATAATGTAGAACTGAAAAGAATTAATAACGATAAATGAATGCAATAGTAATAATGGATTTATATCTCACTTTAAAATTATAACAATAAAACCTTTCTTTTCATTAAAAAGAGAAAAATAAAGGAATGAATCGCACTGGAAAAGGGAGAATCAGTAACATTCAAATGTAATAACCCAGTATGTGTAAAAGTGAAAACATTTTTTGAGTGGAAAAGATAACACTTTGTTGGGATACTAGTGATTAGAAAGCTATAAAGAAGTTTTCTAGAAAACAAGTTTATGTAAAAATTCTACATAATATATCACAATGAACTAAAAATGTGTAAAAACAGTCTAAATACCGAATGGTGTGCCATAAAATTAGAATATAATGAAATTGCATATATTTTACAGTTATAACCAATGAAAGAATTCTTGTCCAAAGAACAGCTAAAATAAATCACAAAGGATACACTATGTTTTATGTTTTATTTCTTCAATTAAGAAGTATCTTTCCCTTTCACACCATGACTAGAAAAAAATAATTAATCCTCACCCCCCAAAAAACTTGTATTTACTCCATATATTCAAGTCAGTTCAATCTCTCTTTGGTCATATCCAAAATTTATTCTCTCCTGCATTCTGAAACCATAATCCCTCTGTCAGATGAGATGCCTTTTTATCATAAGTAGTCTGGAATATATTTCATAATTTTATTGATCTTAAGTATTTTAAAATTGTTCATCTTTACCATGTTATTATAGTGTGATTTGATTTCATGATATTGCTTCATTCTCTCAATCAATTCATAAGTCTTCCCATTTTTTCTCTGAACCTGTCCCCTTAATCGATTTCTTCTTTTTTTTTAACAGCAAAATAATATTACTTCACTACCTTAATATGCCATAATTTGATCATATATTTCCAAATTGTTGGGAAATCACTACTTTTTTAGATTTTAATTCTTTGTTACTACAAATAATGCAACTATAAATATCTTGTCCTTTTAGCATATTTTCCTCTTTCTCTCTTCATCATACTAGCCTAGTAATGGTATTTTGCTGGATAAGAAAGAAATTATCGATTAGGTACAAATTGTTTTCTAGCAGGACTATTGCAATTCATAGCTTCGCAAGTTTATTGAAAATTTATTATTTTCCCTTATCGACAACTTTCTTTTATGATTACTATAATATGCAAATTAATTTTGCTTTAATTTAATTCTTGTATTAGCCATTTGAAACTTTTTCAGTTATTACTATAGACAGTTTGAATTGCTTCTTTTGAACATTTCATATTCACACCTTTTGACAGTTTATCAATTAGGGAATAGCATTTGTTCCTATACATTTTAATCAGTTCCTCACATATCTTGGAAATAAAACTTTAATAAAATAATCCCTGCAAATATTTTTGTCTGTTTTATGTTTGTCTGTTTGTTTATTTTTAACTCTTTTCCTTATCATCTTGGCTGCATTACATTACTTTTGTGAAAATTGACTAATTTTTTAGTTGAATTTTTTTTTATTTCCTATGATGTTCTCTTTCTCATGGTTAGTCGTAAGTTCTTTTCCTAGCCATGTAACTGAAAGATAATTTCTTCCTTTCTCCTTTTTATTATGTCCCCTTTTGATACCTATGTTTTGCATCAATTTAGAGTGAATCTTGATATATACTTTGAGTTGTTCTAAAACTAAGTTCTGCCTGACTGCTGTCTTATTTTCCCAGAATTTTTTTTTCATCAAATAGTAGTCACATTAGCCATAGTAGCTGAGGTCTTTGAATTTATGGAATATTATGCTTCAACTTAGTTTGCTTCTACTTGTATATAACTAAATTTTTCATTGATCATTTATTTAAATATTATCAAATTCATTTAATTATTGCTACTTTATAGTGATATTTGATAATTGTCGCTGAGATTTAGCCTCGGTTCCAATTTTTTTCCATTATTTTCTTTGAGATTCTTAACATTTTCTTCCTCTAGATGAATTTTGTTATTACTTTTTTAGTTCACTAAACTAGTCCCTTAGCAACTGGATGGGTGTGATGCTAAATGTGTAAATTAATTTGTCTTTTAGCAGGGTTTTGTTGGTTTTATACAGAAATGCAAATTTATTTTATATAGTGTACTTTAAAGATTTTTTTCAAACTAAAATTTTAAATGACTTCTTGTGGTTCTATTCATATGCCATTGTATCTTCTGTAATAAAGAAAAAAAATGTTTTTCTTTGTTTATTCCCTTACTTTCATTTTCTTGTCTTATGGCTATAGTTAATATGTCAAGATTTCTAGTTTAATGTAAGTTACACATAATGCTGTCCCTTGCTGTTACATAAATGCTACTTTTCATGCCAAGAAACTTTCATTTATTTCTGTTTTCTGGGATTCTTAAAAGAGGTGGTAATTAATTTAATCAATTCTGTCTGTATCTATTGAAATAATTACATGATTTTTGTCAGTGTTTTTAATATGACCTATTATATTTCTAACTTTCCCAATGTTGAAATAATTCTTTATTTGTTGTACAAATCCAACCAACTCACAGTCTATAGTCTTTGAGAAAAGTTGTAGTAGCCTCTTTACTAATATTTTAATTAAATTTCCTGTGTTATTGTTTATTAGTGATCTCTACTATTCTTTTTATTCAGTTAGGTGGCACAATAGATAGAGTGCTGCACCTGGAGTGAAAAAGACTCAAATTCCCAAGTTCAAATTCAACCTCAAACATTTATAACCTTTATAACCATGGGGGAATCACTTATTCCTATTTGCCTCAGTTTCCCCATCTAAAATAACCTGGAGAAGGAAACAGCAAACCACTCCTTTATCTTTGCCAAGAAAACACAAATGGGGTCATGAAGAGCTGGACACAATTGATGTGAATGAATAAATCAACTGATCTTTCTCACCTTTGATTTAGGCATCAATCTAATAGTTCTAAATGGAATAAAAGGGATTCAATATAATCTCTTTAAATTGTGAACAAACTCCCCCAGTGAATTTAAAGCATAATCAGGTTTACATGCAGCTTTTAAGAACACATCTGTTTTTGATGTTTCCAATAGATATAGCAGGAGCTATGGTAGCTGCTCTCTTGGTTCCTCATGACTTCAACCACTCCTTTCCTGGAACTGAAACCTGAAGCTGGGTAAGGGATGACAGAAATTCCATATAGCAGGATGCTCTTGCTCCCATTATTAGTAAAGGGGTGCTCTTGTATGTCTTTTCATTCATTTCACTTACTGTTCCCGGGTGTTGCTGCTGGCCCATAGCCCACAGTCAGTGCTATTCCTGCTGCTCACTAGCTTCCACCTAAATGTCTGCAGACTTCTCTTTATATTTCACTAAACTTCCATGGACTGGAAAAAAAAATAACTCACTGTGACTTTTTTCTTCAGTCTTTCATATTCACAATGTTAATTTGGGTATTCTATGGTCATTTTGGAGGGGAGATTATGGAGGAATTTTGGAAGTTATATTTTTCTATCATTTATCATGATTTTGTCTCTTGTACATCCTATTCTCAATTTCTATTCGTAATCTTTTATTTTTCTAGGTCCATAAAGAATAGTTTCTCCTGTTATGGTTCTACTTTTTCTTTCTTCCAGAAACTCATTTATCTTTTCCTTTAATTATCATGCTAAGTATTTAAATTGTTTCAGTCTATGGTACCTTTCAACAATATATAGTCTCCTTTTATATCCCTGAATCAATTCTGTTTTTTGCTGTTCTTTTTGAATCTCCACTTTGCAGTCTGCCTCTCTGCAAGGTTTCAACTTCAAGGAACAAAAAGCCCTTCCCAGGATAAGCTCATTGATTCTAATTTGCATTTAATGTGCTATTTGTCCCTACTCCCTCATGCTGCTAATTCAAATCTTCATTGACACCACCTCTCTCAGCTTCTTCTCCCATCTGATTGGAAGATGGTATACAAAACTCCTCCCATTGTTTCCTTTATAAGGGACAGAAACTCTAATTTCAGCTCACTCCACTTTGTATCTAGTGTTCTGCCTGGTATCAATTCCAATGAACAAGATGTCCATACTCAGGGTACCCCTTTGTGTCACTTCTCCCCTGTCTTCCTGCCTCCATTTCTGGGTTGCTTCTCTGACCTCCTCCATTAGATTATAACCCCCTTGAGAGCAGAGATTGTTTTCCTTTTCATTAATTGTGTCTCCAGTGCTTATTACATTGCTGGAAAGTTAGCATGTCAGAATTTCATGTAAATATGATTAATTTTAGGTCAATTTGCTTGATATTGAATTCATTTCAACAGATCTTTGTGAACAGTACACTGGGTACCAGTCACTATGCTATATAATGTGGATATGAAGACCAAAACAAACAGTCCCAGTCTTCAAAGAGCTTTATACCTTAGTAAGGGATATAATAAAAGATTGTGAAATTGAATTGATATAAAGATGCATAAACTCTTTAATATATCATTTCATAGAGTTTTAGTCAGCTCAGTACTTAAAGGCTAGAAAGATCCTATCAATGCATTCTTTCCACTGGAAAAAAAATGTTAATAACCTTCCTCTACCTTCAAGTACCTACCTGGTTCCCACATGAATGCATTCCCCAACTAGAGTGTAAAACGATTGCTGGCAGAAGCATTTTATGAAACAGTTTAATTTTGGTATGACAAAATTCCTGCCAGGGGACATACAGAAAGCCTGTGGCAGAGAAAGCCAAGTCACTACAGGTGTATTGTATTTTCTACAACAGATGTGTTCTTGAAAGATGCATGTAAATCTAATTATGCTTTAAATGCCCTGGGGGAGCTTGCTTGCTATTTAAAGAGATCTTAAATGAAGGCTTTTGTAAAACAAAGAGGCCTTTCTCAATGTAGATAATGCCTCTCTAATTTCTCTGTTTTATAATTTGCTTTTCCTTGTACTAGATTGTTTAAGGTGAGGTAAACTTAGGTTTCTACACTTTTTTTGTGCCCCAATTTAAATGATGCATTTCTAATGTAGATATAAACAGAGTAACCCTTCCAAATGACTACTCTAAAACTTTTCACAGCCTTCATGAACTGTTCTCCCCATACCGAGTGAATATGGCAAAGATGTTATCAGGTAGGTTTCAGAGTGGAAAGGCACTCAGCTACTAGAGTCAGGAAAACATGAGTTCAAATACTGCCTCATACACTTGCTAGCTGTGTATTCCTGTTCAAGTCACCTAAACTCTATCTACCTCAGTTTCTTCAAAGGCCAATAATAGTACTTATACAAAAAACCTTAGCAGGGTTTTTGTGAGGATCAAATGAGATAATGTTTTTAAAAGTGGATAACAAAGTGCCTGCTCCATGGCAGGTGTTACATAAATACATATTCTCTTCTCTTCCCCCTCTCTCCACAAATTTATTACAATATACCATGTTTCCCCGATAATAAGACCTAGCCCGAAAATAAGCCCTCCCCTTACTGTGTAAGATTCCTCTAAAATAAGCCCTCCCCTGAAAATAAGCCCTATTGAGATTGCTACAGTAGTGAAGGTGATCCCCTGTGCTACGTGCTACATTACGGTACCCTCTGTATGCAGTGAAACTCACGCTGCACTCCGAGCTGCATCCAATCAGAGCTGCAGCAGTGAGCGCGTCATCCTGTTCTTCCTCAGTGATTTCCTTGCTGGCGCCATTGAGAGCAGTGCCGCGGAGGAGAGCTGAGGCAGGACAACATAAGCCCTCCCCTGAAAATAAGCCCTCTGGTGTTTTTCTTTCCAAAAAAAATAATAAGACAGTGTCTTATTATCGGGGAAACATGGTACTCCTTTTGAGAAATGGGATATATTAAAGACCAAATTGTAAGAAATAACTGCCAAACATAATATTGCCATTGATTTCATTCACAGGGAAAGAAAGGTTGATTTACATGTTATTCAGTCATGTCTTACTTACTCTTCATTATCCCATGTACCACAGCATCCAATACAATAAATGGAGTTTTCTTGGCAAAGATACTGGTGTTGTTTGCCATTTCATTTTACAATGAATTAAAACAATCAGAGGTTAAGTGACTTGCCCAGGGTCAAACAATAGTTAAGTGTCTGATGCTGGATTTGAATTCACATCTTCCTGACTTGAGGCCAAGATCCTGACACTAACAGAAGGATTAAGATTGTAAGTAACCCAACACTAGAAAAGGAAATAAATTAAGTTATAAACAAACTTTCAAAGAGGGAAAGCCAAAAATAAAATCAAACTCCTGGTGCTAATGGATTCAATGTATAAAACTCTTATCAAGTTCTTAATGAACAATTATTTCCAATTCTACACAATTACTTTCAAAAACTGATAAAGTACCCTACCAAAATATAGTCATAATATATAAATAAAGGAGGTACAAATCATAGAGGAACATGATATACAAATATAGTTAATGGACATCAGTATAAAGTGTTTAAATGAATTCTGATAAACATAGTTCAGTGATTTATTTGAGAAATCATCCATTATGATCAGTTTGGAATTGTACCAGTAATGAAACAATGGTTCAATCTCTGGAAAACAATATAATTGTTCATATTAATTTTTTTAAACAAAAGATGATTGTCTTAATAGATATGGCAAACATATAACACCAACTTACTCACTTTTTTTTCCATTTTCCAAATGCTTTATTAATTTCTGATTTGCATCATTCATTTCTGCCAGATTTTGAGTTGCAAATTTTCTCCCCATTTTTCCCCTACCCACCGCCCCAAAATAGCAGTCCCACAGAATATCACCTCCTCCAATCTGTCCTCTCCCATATTTTCTCCCATACCCCTTTCAACTTTTCCAGTAGGGCATGGTAGATGTCTATGCCCTAGCCAGTGCCAGTATATCTTTTTCCCAATTAAATGAAAATAATATTAAAAATAGTATATGTATATACATACATATATATATACATATATATATGCATTTGATTTTAAAACTTTGAATTCCAGATTCATTCCCTTCCTCCCTTATCACCTACCCTTACTGGGAAGATAAGCAGTTCAGTATAGGTTGTACCTGTGTGGCTAATGCAAAACAATAACATAGAAGATATATTGTAAAAGACTGACTATATTTCCCTTCCTCCTATCCCACCTCCCACTTGTTCTATTCTCTACTTTGATCCCATCCCTTTTCAAAAGTGGATGCTTCCAACTTCCCTCCCCCCCAACCTGCCCTCCCTTCCATCATCCCCCCTCTTATCTCCTTTCCTCCTACTCTCCTGTAGGGTGAGATACCCTATTTAGTGTGTATTTCATTCCCTTGCCAAGCCAAATTCAATGAGGATAAGGTTGACTCAATCCCTTTTGCCTTCCTATTCTTCCCCTCCGTTGTAACCATTTTCCCTTGCCTCTTCTTTATGAGATAGTTTACCCCATTCTGTCTCTCCACATCTCCTCTCATTAAATTCCTCTCTCACCTCTTAATTTCACCTTTTAAGTATCATCCCTTCCTATTAAATTGGTCCTGTGCCCTCTATCTATGTATACCTGTAAACATATATACACATATTCACATATGTAATCAAATGCCCATATACCCTCATGTATAGACATTATATATATATGTATATATGTAGTATATATATATATGTGTGTGTGTGTGTGTGTATCTATCTATCTATCTATCTATCTATCTATCTATCTATCTATCTATCTAT
>NW_027187283.1:6314991-6450617 GCF_028583685.1 Petaurus breviceps papuanus | reverse complement strand
TATCTATCTATCTATCTATCTATCTATCTATCTATCTATCTATCTATTCCCTTCAACTATTTTCATACTGACAAAAGTTTCATCAGTTACAGTTATTGTTTTTCCATGTAGGAATGTTAATAGTTCAACTTTGATAAGTTCCATATGATTTCTTTTCCCTGTTTACCTTCTGTAATAAGAATGTAAATTTTAAAGATCTTCCCTGCCCCTAGGCTACTGTGCACCTGAAGACTGGGGTGGAAGGCTTGTTTTTCAGTAGATACTTCTTGATTGGCCAGTGTGAGTCAATAAGGTTGTTACATTCTCTGAGCCAGGAGAAGGCTATATAAGCCCTGATGTGTAGCTTTGTTTTGGGACTCACTTTGAGAAGTGTTCTGTGATTTGTTCTGAATTCTGGGAAGCCGTTGTTGAGAGTACCCAGCTTTGAAAAACCCAGATGTGGAAACCCAGATGTTGACTGGGTATGGAAGTAATGGTTGGACAGTTTGGAAACTGTCTATTTGATCTGTTTCTGTCTTGATAATTCTGCCTGTATGCTTTGAAGTTCGGGGTGCTGACCTTTTTCCCCTGAACAAGGTAAACGATATATGTCTGACTGATTAAAGTAAGCTTGTTAACCCATTTTGAGTTGCTTTCCTTTAACAAAGCAGATCCAAGAACCTGTATGAGCAGCAAACCCTGAGGACACGCTTGGGGTGCTTGCTGCTACACTTTCTCATGCTTCTCTTGCTTCTTGTATCTGAATGTCAAATTTTCTATTCAACTCTAGTTTTTTCAGCAAGAATGCTTTAAAGTCTATTATTCCACTGAATGACCATATTTTCTCATGAAACATGATACTCAGTTTTACTGGGTAGGTGATTCTTGGTTTTAATCCCAGCTCCTTTGACCTCCAGAATATCATATTCCAAGCCCTTCAAACCCTCTGTGTATAAGCTGCCAGATCCTGGTTTATCCTGATTGTGTTTCCACAATATTCAAATTGTTTCTTCCTGGATGCTTGTAATATTCTTTCATTAGTCTGGGAATTCCGGGAACCTGGCTATAATATTCCTAGGAGTTTTCTTTTTCAGATCTTTTTCAGGAGGTAATTGGTAGATTCTTTCAACCTCCATTTTGCCCTCTAGTTCTAAAACATCAGGGCAGTCTTATTTGAGAACTTCTTGGAGGATGATTTCTAGGTTCTTACTTTGAACATGGTTTTCAGGTAGACCAATAATTTTTAAATTATCTCTCCTGGATCTATTTTCCAGGTCAGTGGTTTTTCCCATGAGATATGTCACATTGCCTTCTATTCTTTCATTTGTTTGGATCTATTTAACAGCATCTTAATTTCTCATGAAGTCATTAGCTTCCATTTGCTCCAATCTAATTCTGAAGCAATGATTCTCCTCAGTGAGCTTTTGAGATTCATTCTCCATCTGGGAAATTGACTTTTTAAGGCATTCTTCTCCTCATTGCCTTTTTGAGCCTCTTTTGCCCTTTCAGTTAGTCTATTTTTTAAGCTATTATTTTCCTCAGTCAGGGTGTTAACTCTTATTTTGTAATTTTCTTCCATTGTTCTCATTTTTCTTCCCAATTTTTCCTCCACTTCTCTTATCTGCTTCTCAAGGTCCTCTATGGCCTACAACCAGCTCATATTTTCCTTTGAAGCTTTTGGTGTGGGAGTTCTGACTTCACTGTCTTCCTCCTGTTCCATGCTTTGCTCCTTTTTGTCCCAAAAATAGGAGTCTAATGTTGGAATCTTCTGTCTGCTTTATTTCCTTTGCCTGGTTATGTTGCCCCTCAGTCACTTGACCCCTGGGCTTTTTGCCTCAGTAGGACTCTGCCACGAGACAGGTGAGCTTTCATCCCAAATGCTGGGGTTTTCTCAGCTGCGGGAGGTATTAGATGGGTGCCCTCTCTGAAGGCTCCACAAGCTCTGGCAATCTGGACACTCAACCCAGGCGCTCTACCCTAAACTGCAATCCAGATCCAAGCATGTTAAAGCAATAGCAATGACCCCTCAGACTGGTCGCTTTATCCCCCTACACCATGTGGTACTGTCTGTCTGTGCTGGCATCTCAGAGGCTTCTTGCCCCAGGGGCAAAAGAAGTACTTCCACTTACTGGGTCCCAAAGTCCTGACTGCACTGACCTCTCACTTTGTCCTTTGCATCTATGTGTTGATAATTCTGGAAAGGGCCAGGGGCTGCTGGTGATCGCTCCAGCCAGGCAGCTGGTCAGGCCCGCCCTGGGGCTAAAACCTCTAGCTCACACTGGCCTGGGCACCCCTTCCAGAGCACTGTGCTGGCCGATTCCTGCCGGCCTGCCGGGCTGTACTCAGCGGGAGCTTAGCTTCTATGTGTTATTATGTAGGTTCTGCAGGTCCAAAATTTGTTCAGAGTCCCCTTTTCACATGGATTGGGGAAGGTGGAAGCCAGAGCCGCGGGGAGGTCCTGCTTCTACTCCGTCAACTTGACCTACTTACTCACTTTTTAATAAAAGTACAATACTTATTTATGCTATAGACTGTATAGACAAACCTTTTTACTGTCATAAAAATTATTTAAAACCAATAGCAAGCAACATATTCAATGGATATATACTAAAATCTTTCCAAATAAATATGAGAATAAAGCAAGTTAACTATTTGGAAAGATTTTATCCATAACTTTAATATTGATACCTAAAAATCCTTTCCATCAATACAAACAATACAAGATAAAAGTATATAACCACACATTCTGTGAGGATGTACAGGTACAGTTCTGTAGTCCCAGTCAATCTTGATTCTTTCAGTTCACTAACATAACTTCTTCAATGTGAGTGATGCATAAGTTTACACTCCCCATAAAGGAAAAAAAAAATCACGTACAAACCCACACCCAAGCCTCTGTTTCAAAATAGACTTAGTGTGATCAGATCATAACTGGATCATAAAATCATAATGAGAGAGAATTAGGAGTGTAGCAACCATAAAAAGAAATATAACCTCCAGAAGTAAAAGTACTCAGAGTGGTCTTTACTCCAAAACATCTGCAAAAATAATCTGAAAGCAGAAACCAATTATCATGCCATTGCCTGCAGCTTTTTCTTCAATCTCAGATTATCATTTTAGTTCTGCTTAGTTATTAGTTCCCTTACTTCTGCTGTCCATGTTCTATACCTTGTCCCTTTGTTATCACCTCTCTCACACAAGGACTTCTATCCTAAGGTGAATGAAGCTCCACCTCTGGGTTCTAGTATATGATGACCCCCAAGTTTATCTTGGACTGTCATGCACATGTCATTAAGCTTTACCCATGAACTTGGGACAATAATTAGATGGGCAACGTTTTCCTCTGTTTATCATCTTTCCCCTATCCTCCTTTCCCCACAATTTCTTACGTATGATCAAGGATTATTGAGAAAGAAGTGAAAGGAAGAGACTAAAACAAAAATCCTGCTCTTCCCCCACCTTCTTTTTTTCCACCATGAATGAAGCAAGGTGCTTTCATTTAGTCTAGTGCTTCCAGTATGAGACTTTTGGCTACCAATGTAAATAAGCTAAGGAAGAAAAAAATAGGCCTGCAGCTGTACTGTGATTACAAGACTAATATAGCCTCAACCTTACCAACTACCCCTTCATCCCTGTAAGCATTTTTAAAGAAATTCTGAATTGATTGAGGGCAGACTTTTTCTAAGAAGATATATATTCATTTATTGAAGACACAGGCTAAGAACAAAGCTGTTTTTTAAGGATTCTTTTCTAATGCTCAAAGAAATTAACTGCCTGATGTTTATATGCTGAATGAATTTATTAGATATTATATATAGTTCAATCTTTCAGAGTGCTAGAGGCAAAGCGAATTCCTTCATCAAAAGAAATGAAGAAAAGCTGTCCATAAAGAAGGAGCTTCTCCATATTCTTATTCCATTCAGTTGAGCAAATACCTGGTCATTGTTAAGTGCTATGTCATTCACCAAAATACATAAATTGTCAACTACACAAATAACATCCATTACTGTTCCTGATCTCAAAAAGAAGTCTTATTGAAAGTTCAGCCACTGAGCCTCTAGGACTCTGATGTTTCAGTAAGTTGTAGATCACCAAGAGACCTCTCCATGTCTTCTATTCCACAGGTATTTATTAGGAGCTGAATTGAGATTGCTAGTGGACCAGGTGCCGGCAATAAGCAAAGCCATTCAAAAATCAAGCATTAGAACTATCTGAATTATCCAAATCCTTCCAAAAATGTATCCAGTTGACCCTTTTTAACAGCGGCTGGAAAGGGACTGACTTTCAGGGAATTTAACCACCTTTTCATGGAGTGTGCTGGCAACATTGGCCCTGTTCACTCTACTAAAATTCATTTCTGCTCTAAGAGTAGAAACTTCAACAATGTCCTTAATCATTGCAGTGATATTACTAATGAAACATGGTTTGGATTAAATGAAGGGCTTCCAATGATCTTTCTCTATGCTATGTGGCAGTCTGGTAAAATAGCATCACCCCTACACATTCTGGCTTCATTATAATTGTGATAAGGTCTCATACTACCAGCAGGAATCCTGGATTCTTGCAGGAGTGTTTCAGCTCTTTTTATCTATATCTCATACCCACATGGGTTTCCTTGTTTTACTAAATGGAGTCCCCAGAGATCAAAATAATATTACTTCCTATATCCAACAAAAACCTATAGGTATAAACACCACATTCAACCTAATAGTCACCTAAGCATAGGGTCTCCAACCCTCTTTTGGTCCTACCAAAAATTAGTTTGGGTAGTTTGTTCCCATCTATGAAAATGAATCTCCCTCTTACCAACACCATGTGTTTATAATCAAGTTCACACCTCTCACCTACAAGAGGTCTCCAGTGTAGGCCACTAGCAAGGCAAAATTATTTGGGCTTGTTTATCATCAACAGCCCACTCACTTTTCAAACTTCAGAAACACATATGCCCTATCGTAAACAGAAAAAAAAGAGGAAAGGAATACAGCTATTAACTCTTTTCAGACAAGAGAGTACTATGCCTTTCTGTTTGCCCAGAATATAAAATTGTTGCTGAAATAATCTGCTCATAAAGGGACAAGCATTTGTTCAGATAACAAGCATCTTGCTGATCCTGCCTCCAGGTCAGAACAGGCCAGGTGGAGAACTGAATCTCCACCAAATGTACTTTGAACCCATCAGTAAACACCTTAACAAATATAGATCTCCCCAAAAGACACTGTAACAAGTGGGTCTTACATATTTACTCCAACTTTAAACACTAAGTCTCAGTAAGTAAGTTAGTTCCCCTCCTCTTGTCAATAAAGGAATAAACCAGGCCTCTGTAAAGACTCAGAGGCAAAAATTAAAATGTTGTTAAAAAGTTTTTATTAAATATAAGAAAACATTCACCAAAGATGTGTGTATACAAAATACATATATACACACAAACCTTAAGCAAGTTATACAAGTGCAGTGTTTTATTTCCTTCTCTACTCTGGTCAGTATTTGCAATAATTAACTGTAGAAATATCTGTTTCTCCAACTGGAGTAGTTACCCTTAATTTTTGATACTGTTTTACAAAATATATTCTCCAAAACTGGGCCTTATTGCATTTTATCAACTCATTACCAGGTCTCCATAACTAAAGGTTAGACATGCAGACTGTTAATATGGGCTTATTGCCCCTAAATACCAAGACATGAGAATAAGGAAGCATGCTAAAGACACCAATTAAATTACTGAAGAAAGGACAAAATAAGTTTGCCTTAGAAAAAAATCCAATGCTAGAAACATTGCTATGTTCTTTAGTATTCTTTTCTGTATCAGTACCAATGATTAATCGAACTGCTATTTTAAAAAATAGAGTAAATTGGGAGAAAGGTGAAAATTTTCAGCTCACATGTGTAAAATAGGGTGTCTATTTATATTTTAATAAATGTTCTTGTTTCATTCTTTTGTTTTTACATTAAAAAAATTTCTCCTGCCACTCCTTAAAGGATAAACAAACCTAAGATTGGAATTTAAAGAATGATTTTTTAAAAATATTAATATATTATTATATTTTAAAAATTGTATTTTTATTTTAATATAATACAATAATATAATAATTGTATTATATATGATGTAATATATAATACATAACATAATATAATTATATAATAAAATAATATATTTTAATATAATTTAAAATTTTATTTTTAAAAAATGTTACCTTTTATTTTGTTTAATTTTTAATTTCAAATTCTATACCTCCCTCCCTACTTTTACCCCTCATTGAGAAGGCAAATAATTTAATATGGTATACATGTGCAGTCATATAAAAATTTTTTTACATATTAGGCTGCTGAAAGAAAAAAGCAAGAAAGTAAGAAAGAAAAAGACTCCTGTAGTTCTTTCTCTGGAAATGGAGACCATTTTTCATTATAAATCTTTCAGAATTATCTTGAACCAATGTATTGATGAGAAGAGCTAAGTAATTCACAACTGATCATGTTATAATATTGCAGTCACTGTATTCAATGTCTTCCTTGTTCTGCTCTGACTCCTACTCCAATTGCAATCATTATTAGTTCATTGTGATTTTATAAGGGGTAACAATTGTTAGTAACTATTTTAATATAGAGATATGGAAACACATATGTAGTCAATCACCTAAAAATAGGTATAATAACAAGTAATGTATTAATTTATACTTTATTTAAGTCATACAGTAATATAGATCCTAATAGAACGGTCCTATAATAAATAGGCCTCAAATTTTAATATAATGTTCATTACTTGTTTACTAGTTATGGACCTCACTTGAGAAACCGTAAGAATGCTGATAAAACCTGTTTAGCTCAGATTCCATGACCAAATCAAGCATGGGTTATGGTGTGATTCAAAAAATCCCCCCAAAATATTCTTTGAGGGTATGTATAGCTTGTAACATCTCCTCCTGCCTAACCTAAGAAGAAGCTCATCCATCTCATGATCACCTAGTCAGTGGAGATATTTCTTGCTTCACCCAATTCATGATCTTGCTGATAAATTATTTTTGGTTATTTTATTTTATGTGTCATATGTCAACCAATGGGATTCTATACTTTACCATCCCTCTTTTGCATATTTGGGTAACAAACTCAATAAATACAAGGTCCCAGAAGAAGGGGGCATCTCAGATTGTGAGTAAGATCTGAGGTTCATTTCATTAGAGAGGACCATGGACCCCTTAATAAAATGCATTGGCTCAGAGCTTTGCTTCAGTCTCTTTTATTGTAGGTTGGAATTTTAATCTCCAAAGCTCATTTCAGATTGCTTCAGTTCATGTAAGTCTTTATAGGTTTTTCTGAAAGCATCCTGTTCATTATTTCTCATAGCACAATTCTAATTGCTCTAATAATGAGAAAGTTTTCACAAGTTACCAGTATCAACTTCCCATGTAGGAAAGTAAGCAGTTCAGTTTTATTGAACCCCAAATTATAATTTCTCTTTACTGGTTACCTTTTGATGCTTTCTTAAATCTTATATGTTTGAATGTTAAGTTTTCTATTCAACTCTGGTATTTTCATCATGAATGCTTAAAAGCACTCTTTCATTAAATTGCCACCCCCTCACCCTCCCCCCCCCAAAAAAAAACATTTTATACTCACACTTTTGCTGGATAGATGATTTTTTTGTTGTAATCCTAGTTCCTTTGCCTTTCCAGAATATTATATTTCAAGCCCCTTAATCTTTTTTTTTTTTAAGCAATTGGGGTTAAGTAACTTGCTCAAGGTTACACAGCCAGTTATTTCTGGGTGTGGTGCTAAATATCAGAGCCCAGATTCGATCCCAGGTCATATTGACTCTAGGGCCAGTGCTCTTACTTGCTGTGCTACCTGGCTGCATTGCCCCTTAATCTTTTAATGTAAAAGATGCTAAATCTTTGGTTTTTCTGACTGAGATGCAAAGATGTTTGATTATTTTCTTTATGACTTCTTGTAATATTTTCTTGACCTGCCAGCTCTGGAATTTGTATATGATATTCCTGGGAATTTTTATGTATAAATCTCTTTCAAAAAGTAATTTGTGAATTTTTTGTTGCTAATTTCTTTATTTTTTTATTTTAATTTAATATTTTGGCTTTTTTCAAAATTACACATAAAAACAATTTTAACATTCATTTTTCAAAATTTGAATTCCAAATTTTCTCCCTCACTCCCCTATCTGCCTCATTGAAAAGGAAATTAATTTGACATAAGTATTACAAGTGTAGTCATGCAAAACAAATTTCCATGTAAATTATGCTGTGAAAGAAAACACACATGCGCACACACACACAATAAAGATAAAGAAAAATATCTTCAGTCTCCATTCAGGTGTCACAAGCTTAGCTTTTTCTCTGGAGATGGGCAGCACTCTACTGCTATTGTTACTACTGCAATTGCTGGAACTGCTCCACGTATAAAGTTCAGATATATACCTCAACCTTGCTGACACAGACTACTCCTGTGATCTGTTAAGTTTTCTAAGACCAGTAAAATGTCTTATTTCATATTTTTGTTGATTGCCATTCCAAAATTTGATTTGAAGAGTATTTTAAGGTTGTTTGGAGGGAAACATTGGGAGAGTTTAGCTGGGTGACTGCCTCTAATTTGCCAATTTGGCTTTCTTAACACATAGTAATCACTTAGAAGATGATTAATTGATTGTTTTATTTATTGGTGGTTGGTGATTGTTTTATTTATTGGTGATCAGTGACTATTGACTCTTCGCCATTGAATCCATGCTAGGCAGAATCCAGTGATTTTCTTTTTCTATCCACCTATGAGAATTCTTATTAAATTTATTAAACTCTACATTCTATTAAAAGAACACTGACAAGAAATCACTGCAAATTGCAAAGAAACACACATCCTTTTGGGGGGGGAGGGGAAGATACTTAATTTAAATGATAATGGGATAAGAACATTGTTCAAAGATGGATAAATGACAGTGGACTTTTTATTATGATTGAATATTTTAAAGTACAGAGCAGATGATTAAAGAGTATAAATAATAAAGAAATCTTAAGGATTTCCTTTTGAGGGGGAGAGTAGAATGGCAATCTCTAACTTTTAAGCAATATATTAGTTGAGCTAATTTCATTTTTTTGCATATATTCATCTCAGAATACATTGCCTTTGTTTATTGTCACATCTATTACAAACTGGCTCAATTAACAGTAATTGTTTTCATGAATTAAAATTCTAATTTAAGCTTCTGTGCAAAGAAATTACCTATGTGCCAATCAAAAGAGAATATTAGTTAGTATAAGACAAAAACAAGATGTTAGGGTTCATGTAATGATAAAGACAGATGCTTTATTCTCTAGGGACTAGCTGTGTATAAGTGAGAAAATGTGATTTATGAATGGCCAGCAGTTCTAGCACACCTGCTACATGAATAATTGGCTTGAAGCTATTATTTACAACAAATAATAATTACATTGTTATGTTCTATTGCCTTTTGTTTCTTAGGTATAATCCATGGTAGTAGAAAACCAAGTATCATTTCACTTTGAATGGTATAGACCTACATTCTAGATAACGTAGATTTCTTTTTTCCAAAATGGTTCTGGAAGAATGCCATTCAAGTGATTTTTACTTATCAGCAGCTTTAATATTAATCCCTTAAAATTTATTACCATAAAAGGAGACATCTTATCTTTGTCTACTTAATACAAATGTCATTTATTTTTTATTGACACTTTTAAGGTGTTACAGTTGTTATTAAAATTACACAGCTCAATATCTAATTCCATTGCTTAACACCTTATCTAATTACTGTTACCATTTCTATTTACATTTTCTTTTCTCTTACCCAAGTTTCACTTCTTTCTTTTTCAGGTTAAAAGTGGTAGTATTTGTAGTAAGTCAAATAGCTTTTCAAGATGTGGAAAGCTATGTAAAAAAGAGGAAAATAAAGGTAGTTTAGGAGACTGTCTAAATGAAAGAGAATAATGAAATATATGTAGAAGAACATGAATAATACTTAGATATGGGGGTAAAGTAGCAATGGAGAGTTTGAGCTGAATGAAACAAAATTTCTAAGCCACCGGAGAACGACAAAAGGAGAGAGATTTGGTCAATTCAGTGCAAAAAGACAATAAAGGACAAAAGGTTATGCATTTTGGATGAACTGAAATGAAGACAATGCCAGGGAGTTAGAAAAGCAGAGCTAAGGATGAGAAAATTCTAGAGAAAAAAAGGAACTGATAAAAAGGTTTTAAAATCTATTTCATGCTAATGAACTTCCTTGGTCACATGTTTTCCTTTATTGTTAACCACTAGTAACATTTGTAGGAAAAAAAGGGTATGCTTTCAACAACATATATATTTTCCCGTTCCTCACCAAACAACGTTTAAAAAGCCTTCTTTTCTTTCATATTAGAAGCAGGAAAAAAAAAGAACTTTAATTAAATGTAATATTTATTAATTAAATGTTATAAATTAAATTAAATGTTATAAATTAATTAAATGTTAAAAATAGGGAATTGATAATATGATATTCAGAATAAAGCTTATACTATAAAATACTCAGTGTTTCTGGAATTAATCAATGAAAAGTGTTATGTGGTAGAAACAGTGTTGAAGCATTACTTGAATCATAAAGTCAATCTACCCTCAAGCTCTGATGGTAATAACCAAGAAAACTTATATTTCATATAATTAGTGGATCATAGATCAAAAATTAGAAGGGAAGTGAGAGGTGTTCCTGTCTAACCCCCCCCCCCTTCTATAGATTAAAAAACAAAACCAAAAAAAAAAATCTAGAGATACAGGAAGGATAAGTGATTTGCCAAAAGTCATACAGGTCAAAGTGTCAGAGCTGAGATTTGAACCAGATAACCTATTTTAATACTCTCGTTTGAGAAGAATATGCAGCTCTCCATGTAACCTAGTTTACAGTATTTCAGTCTTATTATCTGAGAGTTCTTCATTATATCATGATGTAAAATGGCATAGTAGGTAAAGAATCAGCATTGAAATCAGGAATATTTCAGTTCAAAATTTGTATAGGACAGGGGCGGCCAGGTAGCACAGTGAGTAAGAACACCAGCTCCAGTGTCGGGATGACATGGGGATTGAATCCCGGGCTCGGACACTTAGCACCCACCCAGAAACACCTGGCCGTGTAAACTTTAGCAAGTTACTTAACCCCAATTGCTTAGGGGTGGCCAGGTGGCTCAGCAAGTAAGAACACTGGCTCCAGTGTTGGGATGACCTGGGGATCAAATCTGGGCTCAGATAATTAGCACCACACCCAGAAATAACTGGCCGTGTAATCTTGAGCAAGTTACTTAACCCCGATTGCTTAAAAAAAAAAAAAACTGTATAGGACACATATAACTAATATAATTCTTGGATAGTCATTTAATCTCTTGTTGCAAAAGCAATTCTGTAAGACTATGCATCAAAGAGAACACCCCAACATACTTTGATACACATTGCTTCGACTGCAAACCTGTTATCAATGAAACTACAAATCCAGTCACTGTCCCCGTCTTCTTTATGTATAAACCATTCTAATTTGTTAATCATCGGCTATATGTAAGACACCATGGTAGACTCTGGGAAAATGAAGGAAATTATACTCCTTCCTCTCAGGCTACACACTTTTGACTTGTTCTGAGAAGAAGGATATGCCATATAATCAAGATAGATTTGATAGAAGGTATAAATTAATGAGACGAAGTGGAGAGCTAAAAACTTGTATTCTAGGAAATCTAGAGAACTTAGAATTTCCTGAACTATTCTACCATCTTTACAGAATCCTCCTCAGCATTAATTTTTACCATATTTTAAGCTCCAAATTTTTCTCCCTCTGTCTCTCTGCTCCTCTTTTCCTAAAATGATAGGCAATTTGAGACAGGTTATGCATGTGGTATCATGTAAAACTTATTTTCATATTAGTCACAGTTGTGAAAGCAGAAACAGATCAGAAGTGAAAAAAAAACACAAAGAATGATTCAAGTATCAGGGAGACACAGTCAGGATTACACAGGATGTAGCAGCTGCAATATTAAAGAATAAATGACTTAACTTTTCTCAGTGACACAATGATCTAAGACAAGTGCAAAGGCCTCAAGAAGAAAAATGCTATCCACATTCAGATAAAGAACTGAATGCAGATTGGAGCCATTAGATTGAGTCTACCTGTTTGCCAGGAGCTATGAGGAATCATGTGGACATCTGGCTCTGGAAAATGCTTGTTTACTTGGGGCTACACTGGAACATGTGGTGGTTCTCAGAGCTGGAGTTTGCCTATTCCTCTGGCTATAATAAGGAACATGGTGGGGTTCTGGTTTTGACATTTGCTACTCTACCACACTAGTTAACTGAGGTGGAGCTTGCTGGGTCACTTCCTGTCCTGTATTCTGCTCCACTTTTGCCTATATAAGACAGATCTTTCTTGCCAATCTTCCAAGTTTCTTGATCTAAAAGATGGGTTTGACCCATCTTTTTGCTGGTTCTACTATTCTACGATTTGTTTAGTGGAGCTATTGGTTTGGAGGTGAATATAAGAGAGTTACAACAATTTACTATTTGTTCAGACATCTTCACTCCTGGAAGTTATCTTCCCATTTTACTTTTGATGTAAATAACTTCTGCCTTCTTAGAAATGGATAGATGATTATCCTACTGCTAAGCTCTATATAGTTCTTGTTTTTTTTGTTTTGTTTTGTTTCTTTTTGTTTGTCTTATTTGCCAAACCAGCCTTGAGTTTTGGAAGCATTCTGGTCCAGGTGAGTCCAGGTGAGCAGTGCTGTATACCAAATATCTGAAAGCTGCCCACTCTTTTTCTGATCAACTTTTGCCAACCTTTTGTTGGCTCAGTTTTCCCTCCGATTAAGCAACAAACCTCACTGGGAGAAACTTTCTGTTTTATTGATGTTAAGTCTTCTGGTAGTTACATTTCATTAGGTATGCTGCTTTTTTTTAAATGCAAATATTTAACTTGGAGAGGATTAGTCTATGATTAGTCCAGCATTTTGTGCTACATGTTGCCTTCATCATTCTCATATCCTGTCTTTCTCCTCCTTATAATGATATAGACATTTAAAAGCCAATATTTGCTTCAAGGGTGCATCCACAAAGTTTTATTGCATTTAGTTAAATGGAGCACAGTGTTGGTGATAAAGTCCTGAGATTCACAAATCTTTAGTAGTAAGTGATTATTTCTGTTGCTGTTTCCAACTCAATTCCTCTCAAGGACTCCCCACAATGTCTTGTAGTCTGTGTCTACTCTGCCATTAAAGTCATTCAGAATTAGAAGCTTTTAGGACATTGATGATAAGTGTCTTCAGGTCTTCATATTTTTTTTTCTTTGACCTCATCAGGGTTCATTACGGTGTGGGAGCATATGCACTGATGATAGAGGCATGGCACTTACCTGCAAGTGGTAATCACATTGCCACAAGCCTATTGTTCACCCTTTTTGGAAGATATACAAGTCTGTTGACTAGATTAGTTTTGATTGAACTTCCTACGCCAGTTTCACAGTGCTCCTGTTCACTATGGCCACTCCAGAAAATGTGTATATAGCTCTGACTTCAGTAAAATGCCTTTCACTTACCAGCCTAATTTCACTGAGGGCTGCTGTCTGGATGTGAGACCTGCTGAGTTATCTCACAAGAGCTGTTAATTTTTAAGGTCTATTGGATTTTATGTTTTTTCATAAGTATGTGTACATCCCATGTACTAACAGTGAGTAGAATCATCTCTGCAAAGGTTTTTTGTAGTGTGTGTGTGTGTGTGTGTGTGTGTGTGTGTTTTATGACCACAGCATGGGACAGGCAGGGTGGGGAGAAGCAGGCAATTTTAGGGGCATTTTTCTAACCCCTTTCTCACACCAGAAGGTGAGCTGTTAGGTCTTTTAAAAAGGCGACTCAGAAACCTAGGGGGCTAGGGAATCCACTTGCTATTTCCAGGGAGAAGACAACCATATGGCCTGGGCCACTTGTATGCAGGATTGTCACTATAGCTCCTAATGTATCTGCATCTGCTGCTTCATCATTTTCCTGTGGCCACAGGACTTTGAGACAGGTAAAAATGGTAAAATGGTATGGGTGACATCTTTTGATTAGTGCATAAATTGGAATTAAGTGAAGCAGAAGTTGTTGGCCTCACTCTGTCTTCCAGAGTCATCAAAGTGCAAGACAATGTCAAGTTGATTGATGATGACTTGGGATGCAGTGGATGGCCTTGATGTATTCAATGACTAACCAAGTTCTAAGAGCTCTATAACACTTTCATGGCTATTGGAACAAGTTGTTCTCATCCATCCATTCCATTGGGGGAAGTCTTCACATACTTAGGTAGAGAGCCCCCTACCTCACCAAAGGGTTTGAGACCCCTTGGCCCATCTGAAAAAAATGATTTACTGGCATGTGGCTGCTGCATATATCATAGCTTCTTGGAGCTACAGGTTAAAGTTGAGTGGAAAGAGGATACCAAGGTGGAAAGCTCACCTGCCTTCACACTAAAGCTACTAGTCTCTCCCGAACATACTCTACACCTCTAAGAATAAATATATCCTTTTTAGTCTTACATTTAAGGATATACAAAATCTGGCTTGCCAAACAGCAACTTTGGATTATTCCCACCACATGCTACCTTCATTCCTATACACATGCAGCTAGACAGAGCTAAATAAAATTTAAAAAATCCTGACTGGGCACACTTCAAATTTATGTTTGATAATCTCAACTCAGCATTCACTGCAGTGACAATCATTTTACACCTTCCTAATAGATTTACTATCCTACTCCTCAAAGCAGTTGTTCCATTTTTTTATCCCTTCTCAAACCTAAATTACCCCTCTCTCTACCCTCTCAGCTGAAAAATCTTGCTTATACTTCACTGAAAAAAGTGGAGACCATTTACTTAAAGTTTACTCTCCTCATTTCCTATTAGTCAGAAAGCTTTTATTATCTTTTCTTTCATTCCTTTCTCATATAGAAAAGTGGTTCTTCTCCTTGTTAAAACAAACACCTATATATGGACCCTTGGTCCCATCCCTTTCCATTTTCTCTAGCAGATTTGCCTCTCCATCATACCTGTTCTATCTAGTCTTCAGTCTCTCCCTATATGCTAGCTCTTTTCTCTAATGGCTATAAACATGACCATGTCTTCCCCATGATAAAAGAATTTTTTTAATGGAATTTATTTGTTCATCTCCACTATTTACCATCCTAAAACTCAATTCATTTTCATGGCTAAAATTTTCCTATTATTACTGCTTCCACTTTCCTTTCACTACTAAATCATCCACAATCTAGTTTCTTACCTCTTTATTCAACAGAAACATTATCTCGGACATTACCAGTGATCTCTTAAATGCCAAATGCCTTTTTTCAATTCTCATTCTCCTTTATCTCTCTGTAGGATTTAATACTATGAATCATTCACTTCCAGATGCTTCCTTCTCATTTGTTGTGTTCCATTTAATCCTGTTTTCTACCAGTTCTCCTGCTACTTTACCTATTCGACCACTTCTCAGCCTCTTTTCCTAAATCTTCTGGGTCATCTTCATTAACCAAATCTATCCTCCAAAGTTTTATCTTTGTCACTCTCCTTTTCTTCCTCTATATTCTCTTGCTTTGTGATCTTATTCACTCCCATGAATTGAATCATTATCTTTATGCAGGTTTTTTTTTCAGTTATACTTATCTATCCATCACTTCTCTGCTGTCCCCCAGGCTCACATATCCAATTATTTATTGGACATCTTTAACTTGATGTCCTATAATAACTTAATTTCAACGTGTCCTAAAAGGAATTAATTATCTTTCCCCAGAAAATCTCTCTTTGTTTCAATGTCCCTACCAAATGTCAAGGAATCACCATCTTCCCAGTCACCCAGGTTTGTAACCTAATTATCATCCTTGATTCCTCACTAAAGTTAACCTTACATGTCAAATCTATTGCAAGATCATAGAATTTATATTTTTGACATATCTCTCACATTTATCTATTTCTTTCCAATGCTGTAAATGCCACATTAGTGTAGGTCATCTTCATCTCCCACTTTGTATACTGCAATAGCCTTTTGATTCATCTGTTTAATTGTCTCTTCCCCCTCCAGCCAATTCTCCATCCAGTTGACAAAGTGGTTTTCCTATTGCACATGTATGACCATGTAATTTCCTTGCTTAATGAACTCTGGCTATTGGGAAAATAGAAGGGATAGGAACAAGTATTTATATAGTGCCTATTATGTGCTTGGAATTGTGGTGAGAACTTTAAAAATATTATCTCATTTCATCCTTACAACAGATCTTCAAGGTAGATACTGATTTTATATTCATTTTAGAGTTGAAATTAGGGATTATGTGACTTGACCAGGGTTATACAACTAGTTAGCATCTCACATTTTTATGACCCCAAATCTAATACTCTATCCACTGCATCGCCTAGTTCTCTGCATTAGTGGATTATGTTGTGTCTAGGATGAAACATAAGATTCTGTTTCACTTTTTAGATGCTACAAAACCTAGCCATTTCTGACCTTTATAAGCCTCTTCCATTTTACTTCCCTCAACTACAGTGACATTCTTCATAAATGGCACTCTTTTTCCCAACTTGAATCTTTTAAGTGGCTATTCTTCAAGCCTGTAATGTTTTCTCTCCTTTCCTCTTCCTCCAGGCTTCCCTGGATTTCTTCAACTTTAATTATTTTCTTAAGCAAGAATCCTTTCCAGGTCACCAACCCTGCCCAGCAGCTAATGCCTTCCCTCTAAAATTATTTCCAATTTATCTTGTATCTTGTAGTTATATAATTGCTTGTTTTCTCTCATTTTAGAAAATGTATTCCTTGAAAGTAAGTTGTCAAGTGAATACATATATACCAAACCCATATTATGTATTAGGCACTGTGCTAAGTGCATGGGGTACAAAAGAAACAAAGAATTACAGTCCCTGGCCTCAAGAAGTTAATAATGTAGTAGAGGAAGACCACATGCAAAAAGAGTTGAAGGGATTGGGGTGGTGGAGGGATGGTACCTGGGCAGGGGTGTGATTGAACCTAGTCCAAAAGATTTTAAATGGTAGGGAATGAAGAGATAAATGACCTGGGAACTTTTTATAAACAGAAGCTTTAGAAGACGAGTCTTTTGCTCTGTCCTCCAATCAGAGGGACAGAGAGTCCTAAGGGTATATGTTGTGTGAGTATCAAGATTGATTTTATCTTTCAGGATTACAGTTATTTGAAGATGAGATTTTCTGGGGCCATGATGAAGTCCAGTCCCCAGTAATGAAGCTGGTGAGAAGAGTAGATTGCTTTTGCCATTTTTTTTATATCCTGATTGTTTGAATACATTATATACTCATTTTGGGGCCTAGAACTTAGTAAATACTTGTAAAATAAATGACGCCTCCTCATTCATCCTAATCTTGACATCCTAACCTCAGTGACAAATTTTCAAGCGAAAAAGGATAATTAATTACTTCTAGGCATTGTTATAGATGAGGTTCTCGATTTGGGAAGGAATTGGATGATTGTTAGTCATATATTATTTCAAATGTTCAAACTCCATAAATATCTGTATGCATAAATATGTAAATATGCTTTTATGTACACATATACACATGTGTGTATATGCATATGCATGATTACATATAAACATGGACAAATAGATGTACAGATATTCTCCGTCACTG
Organism: Petaurus breviceps papuanus; assembly: GCF_028583685.1. Lineage (NCBI taxonomy): Eukaryota > Metazoa > Chordata > Mammalia > Diprotodontia > Petauridae > Petaurus > Petaurus breviceps. The sequence goes on along the minus strand of NW_027187283.1, from coordinate 6,432,995 downwards.
GTGGTAGTTCAGAAATTTCAATTTTATAGATACCTCTTGGAATGAATGTTGGTAAAGAGAGTAGCCCCCGGTAGATATTAAAAATAAATCTATTAACAGAAATCAATTTTCAAGAGAAGAGGGTGATCAAGAAAAAGCCTTATTTAGAAGGAGGCACTTGAGGTTAGCTGTTAAGGAAAGTAGTTATTTTAAGCAATGGAAGAGGAAAGGGAACACTGGTGAGCATGGGGGAACTGGCTATGCAAAGGCACAGAGACACAAGATGGACTATCATGATTGGAGAATAGCAATAAGCCCACATTGACCACTTCCCATCCCATGAATTCTCTCAGCTCTTTCCTCTGAATATCTTGGCTTTATTCAAATCACTGCTAAGACCCTACCTTCTCCAAGAAATCTTTCCAACCCTCATCACTCTGCATGCCTTCCTTCTGAGATTATTCCTAATTTATCTAATCTGTTTCATATTTATAGCAGGTTGCTTGCATGTTGTCTCTTCCATTTGACTGAAAGCTCTCTGAGAAAGGCACTTTTTGCCTTTCTTTGTATCTCTGATATTTCACACAGTGCCTGACACATAATGGGCACTTAATAAATGTTTATTGACTTGATTTTAGTTAGAAGGGAGCCAAACCATCTGATCCAGGAATCAGGCTGGTCTTAGATAAGTTAGCTCTGGGTTTTCCAGTGGCCAGTCTGTACTGTGCAGTACTGGTTTTCTCTGTGATGCAGCTGTAAATCAGAACCTGCCTGATATCCTAAGATCCAGGGTTCTGCCTTGTTCTGGGATGTTAGTCAGAAGGTGTTAGCTCACCCATACATTTTAGATACTATTCATATGGCTTGGAAATCATCAAGAACAAGATTATAATCAAGGCCTACTTGACATCACTGTATGACATCTTGAAACTGAAAAAAAGCAGTATTAGAAAACTGAGTTACTTTCTTTGTGTCATTATTTTATAAAAATCTTGCTTATGGTATCAGTAAACAGAGTGCACTGATGATCTCGCCTGGCCTACGATTATTTTCTGCACTTCCAAGGTCCAAAGAGTCATTTTAGAATTGGCATAAGAAAGCACTTAGTGTTGACCCTACATTAGTTGATCTCAGAATGGATGAAAGGTTAAAATATATAACAAGTTGCAGTGGAACCAGTTTGCAAAGGCCTTTAAATACCAGTAGTCCTTTCTAATTCTGATTCTATTATTCTGTGAATCTGGTTTTTTGCCCATCTATTCCATTAATCCTTCCATCTTACTTTTTTACTTCAAGCTATGCCTTGTTTCTGCAGTCCGTTTTTTTACCCCCTTGACATCTAACCTCACAGTTATTCAGGGATTGAAGTGGTCCTCAAATCTTCCTCATGATCTGAGATGACCCCTTCTTCTAGGACTATAAAAATAGTGTTTCCAAATGTGCAAAAGAGGCATGGTGAAAAACAGAATCTCATTGGTTGGTAGACCTTGCTCTTGAGGGCCAAAACTGTCTATGTATTTGTCTATCAGCTGGGGGAAAACAGGTTGGTTGAAGCTCTGAGCATCTCCACTGATGGAATGGTCATAATATGGTCATCTGCTCATGTTGGACAAGAGAAAATGGTCCAGAGGTACAAAAGTAAATTGGAGCATTTTACAAAGAATTGAGGCATCTCACTCATGCTGTGTTTGAACAGGGAGAGTAAAACAGGATAGATATACCTTTGTTAGTCTTCTCATGGCTGCGCAATAACTTGCCTCATAATGCCTGATAACTTGGTAAACAAGTAGTGAACATTTCATTAAAGTTTGGGGCCTACTATAAGAACCTACCTGTCTCTATATGATTTCTGTAGAATATCAAAATGATTAGTACTGAATAGAATAGGAATGGAGTAGAGAACTGGAATAGGAATTGGAAAAGAGTAGGGGTCCAAACAAATATTTTTCTCACAGTTAGTATCCATTCTCTAACCCTGATAGCTATTTCAGCTTTCTGATCTTTTTGTGGCCAGCCTTTGTTATACTTCTACAATTTTTGTAATTTTTACTTGCCTTCATTTTTCCTTTGCTGCGATGTATGTTTTTTTCTGTGGACTGCAAACCCCTGCTAAGAGTCTATCATTGCTATATTCTTGCTTTACATGATTCCAATCTTTTGGCAATTGCCACTACAACCTTCTAGAAACAAAATTTGCATTCATCAAGGATAAAAAGATAATGTAATATAGTAGGTTAAATGTACATATCCACATATCATTAGATATTAATTTGCCAACATAATTTAAAGATAACCTACATCTCATTTAATAGAAGCTGGATAAATGGCGTGCTAGGTGACTTGAAAAGAGCAAGGTAGAAAGGAGTATGAACCCAGAAGATGAAGTAAAAACCTGTCTCTATTCTTTAACATGAGGTAATTGCATTTTGTTGCTATTCAGCATTAATGTAGAAAGGAAGGGGAAACTATATTTCAAATTAATTTTATATGAGAAAAAGTACTTAATTCTACAATATAGTTAGTAAGATCTACTTAAGGCTATTTTTTCCTTCAATGTGCCTCCCAATTGTCTCCTATAGGACAAGTTAAAATTAATCAATAATTTTATTTAAGCAAAATTTATTTGATTTAGCAGAATGAGGTAACCAATTGTTTTTTAAATGATGTTACCAATTACAACAATTCAATTCATGTAGCTTCACATAAAATTCTGCATGTAACTACATATATTTTTTTAAATAATTATTTTTAAAGGTAGGAAAAAATAATCACAAATTATGTTTCAAAAATTATTTTATTTTTATTATTCCTAGTTAAAACTCAGGATTTCTGGTTACCTTAATAAAAATGTATTACAAAACCAAATATATGTTTAAAAAAGATAACATACATAAGAAATCTCTTATCAACATATATAACATATTATATTCTATGTAATATAAGGCGTGTACATAATATATAAATATATTGTGTATAATATATAATAATATCTTTGGTTTATATGCATGACAATATGTAATATATTATGTATATATGTATATTTATATAACTTCTTAAACTGCTCTTTGACACTAAACTATATCTATTTAACAAAGCTTGTTTAGTTTTTTGGAGTTAGCAGTGATAGAACACACACTTTGAAGAATCAGTTTGGGGGCAAGCATTGCTACTTCTGGCTTGTGTTTAAACAGCCTGAGAGACACCACCAAAGAGGACCAGCAAAGGAGGTGAGTGAGTGGTGGGCTAGCATCAAATGCACAATGTTTATTTGGTATTCTAGTAATATTTTTTAAAGTAATTGGGGTTAAGTAACTTGCTCAAGGTTACATGGCCAGGTGTTTCTGGGTGGGTGCTATGTGTCTGAGCCCGGATATTATGCCCAGGTCATCCCGACACTGGGGCCGGTGCTCTTACTCACTGTGCTACCTGGCCGCCCCGGTATTCTAGTAATCTTAAAGATCTAAAAGAAAGCATATAGGATATTGAGTAGATATTGCATAGAGAATTCATTGAAATACATGGACACCAATTAACTAGGCTAATAAGGTATGGCTATTGAAAAGAGTACCAGAAGAGCTGAAAACTTGAATCTATTCAAGCAGTTAAGTCTTGATGTTATATGTTTAGTACATATGTTATTAACAGATTACATTTTAATATCCAGTCATAGTCAAAGAAGAGCAGTTAGGTGGTGAAGTATATAAAGCACTGGGCTTCATGAGTTTAGATTTATTCTCAGACACGTATTATCTGTGAGACTCTGAGCAAGTCACAACTCTGTTTGCCTCAGTTTCCTCATCTCTAAAATGAGAAGGAAATGACAAATCACTCCAGTATTTTTGCCAAGAAAATCCCAAATAGGGTCACAAAAAGTAGGATAGTACTGAAACAACTCAACAACAATAAAATACTCTCAAAAAAGGGAAAGACTTTCTTTAACAATTTCCTACTCTGGTTGTACATGTGTGGCTAATGCAAAACAATAACATAGTAGATGTATTGTAAAAGACTGACTATATTTCCTTCCCTCCTATCCCACCTCACACTTGTTCTATTCTCTACTTTGATCCTGTCCCTTTACAAAAGTGGGTGCTTCCAACTTCCCTTCCCCCCAACCTGCCCTCCCTTCCATCATCCCCTCACATCCCCTTCCCCCCCTATTCTCCTGGAGGGTGAGATCCCCTATTTAGTGTATATTTCCCTCCCTTCTCAAGCCAGATTCAATAGGAATAAGGTTAACCTATTCCCTTTTGCCTTCCTATTATTCCCCTCCATTGTAACCATTTTCCCTTGCCTCTCTTCTGTATGAGATAGTTTGCCCCACTCTGTCTCTCCCCATCTCCTCTCATTATATTCCTCTCACCTCTGCTTGTCCCCCCAGTGGGGGTGGGTGGCAGGGGGGGGAAGGGAATGAATCTGGAATTGAAAGTTTTAAAATCAAATATTCAAATATATATATGTGTGTGTATGTGTGTGTGTGTGTGTATATATATATATATATATATATATACATACTATTATTAATACCATCTTACATGTAATTAAGAAAAAAGATATACAGGCACTGAACGGGTATGGGAGAAAATATGGGAGAGAGCAGATTGGAGGTGGGGATATCCTGTGGGACTGCTGTTTTGGGGGGATGGGTGGGGGGAAAACGGGGAGAAAATTTGTAACTCAAAATCTGGTGGAAATGAATGATGTAAATCAGCAGTTAATAAAGCATTTAAATTAAAAAAAAAACAATTTCCTACTCTGATGCACTTGAAAAAACTAAAAAAATATATTTTCATGAATTCTACTGATATTTGGGATACAAAATCCTCTTTCATTTCATGGACATTCATTTACCTGATTATAATAAATAAAAATGGGATAAAAAAAACAGTATGGTGTAGCAGCAAGCACCCTGGAGTCCCCAGGGTGGCTGCTCACACAGGTTCTTGGATCTGCTTCGACAAAGGAAAGCAACTCAAAATGGGTTAACAAGCTTACTTTAATCAGTCAGACATATATCATTTACTTTGTTCAGGGGAAAAAGGTCAGCACCCTGAACTTCAGAATATACAGACAATTATCAAGACAGAAACAGATCAAGTACACAGCTTTCCAAACTGTGCAACCATTACATCCATACCAAACAACATCTGGGTTTCAAAGCCGGGGGGGCTCTGGACAACGGCTAGCCCAGAGTTTTATCAAATCACAGAACACTTCTCAAAGTGAGCCCCAAAACAAAGCTACACATCAGGGCTTATATAGCCTTCTCCTGGCTCAGAGAATGTAACAACCTTTTGGACCCACTGGCCAATCAAAAAGTATCTACTGAAAAACAAGCCTCCCACTCCCAGGCTTCAGGTACACTTTAGCCTAGGGGCAGGGAAGATCTTCCAAATTTGCATTCCCATTACATATGGTGATGGTGTTGGTGTTACAATTGCTAGACTATAGACTTGGAGTTAGGAAGACCTAAACTCGAATCCTGTATCTGAGGTTTGTGGCTGACTGACTCTAGGAAAGTCTCTTAATATCTCTGGACTCAATTCCCTCATTCGTAAAATAGCGATAATAGCACATACTTCACAGGAATTTTGTGAGAATTAAATGAACTAATATATGTAAAGTACTTTGCAAACTTTAGAACATTTTATAAGTTCTAGTTAGTAAAGCATAATTGTTAAATCAATATCACATACAACTGTTAGCATATTCTTGCACTTCAGATGACCACACACACAAAAAAAATCAGTAACATATCCCAATAACATTTCTCCCAGAAGAATGGTTAGTTAGCTATATGGCAATTAATGTTCCTTGAGTGAACACAGCTTACAAACGACCAAAAAAATGTACATACGGTACGTCAGAAAAGGCCTAGCTGAGATTTCTTTCTAAAATGTGGCTTTACTACTTATGTACTCAAGGACAAAGACAATTATTTATTTCTGCAGTAGGAGTTGAAGGCTCTTTTAGAATATAGTCATGAGTAAAATAAGTTTTCACTTAAAAGTTACCCAAGACAATAGTTTTAGTTAATAAAAGGAAACTTTTAGTTTCAAAAAAAGGCTATTTTTCATTAATTGTTGGGGACCAATTTTAAGGACATATTCTTCTCACAGTACAAGTATTGACATCTGTAATTCCCATAAGAAGTTAATGGAAGTTACAAACAAAAATGCCTGTACATTTAAGTATAAAAGAAAATCTGTATGGGAAAGCTTTATTTCCATGGCAAAGACTTTAAATGGGATAAAAGTACTGATCCTGAGGACTTTTTACTAATGATGATAGGATTTAAAGTGTGACTGAAGCATTAAGATAAATACTGTGATTCTTAAAGAGAGCTCATTTCAAAAGAAAACAGCATGTGTCAAAAAAAACCATGATGAGGGAAGTGCTGGTTTTAAGAATGACATTGGAGAGAAAAAAAAGTTTCATTTAAATTGCTGATAAAGAAGAGACTATATGAGAGAATTTAAGACTGTAAGATTAAAAGGACAGAGGGAAATAATTTTGAAGTGTAGAAAAAAGAATGGAATTGCTTTTATTAAAGAAATAGTTAAGAAAAATATATCAAAAATCAAATGTGGGTGTTCACAAAAATTAAATAAACACCCAAATGTACAATATTATTAACGAGAAATTTTACTAACTACCCAATAGTCATTGAACTTTTATTGTATTTTCCTAGATATCTTAATCTTGAAATAATGTCCACTTGGGCCCATTGTACTTCTGACCATTGATTACCTAGTTTCTGAGCATCTATTCAACCACTTAAAATTGACAAGGAAAATTATGTTGTTGAGATGATAAAATGAATCACTAGTGACAGATATTCATAATCAGAGATGCTCATTGCTGGGTTAATAACCACACACAACAGAGTAAAAGAATTTTCCCTGTCAAGACAGCACTTTAATGTTACTTTTCTTCAAAAACATTTTATAATGTTCTAAGAACATTATAAAGTACTATGATTTTGCTTAAAAATAAACACTTTATCTGGGGTCAATCTACAGATATATAAATTATATAGTTTTCAGAGTGCTAGATCTGAAGTAACAGAGTCCTGAGTTCAAATCCTGCCTGAGACACTTACTTTCTGCATGAGTCTGGGCTAGTCATTTAACCTCTGAATGCCTCGGTTTCCTGAAGTGAAAAATGAGGATAATAATATGATCTACCTCATATGATTGTTATGAGGATTAAATGAGTTATTTCTAAAGCGTTCAGAACACTGCCTTCACCATAGAGGAGCTATGTATGCTAGTGATGTTGATGATCCATTGAGGCCCCTGGCTTTGAAAACCCAGATGTTGGTGCTTCTCTCCCTCTCAGGTAACTAACTATGAATGTGTATAATGGTCAGTCAGAAGTCCTGTCTGCTGGTCTATTGAATTGTGTTATTTTCTCTGTGTATACTTTTTGTCTGCCTATAATTTCTCTTTTATTTTCTCTGAAGTTCGGTGTCCTGACTTTTTCCCCTGAGCTAAGTGAATGATATATATGTTTGATTATAGTAAATTGTTAACCCCTTTTGAGTTGATTTCCTTTAGAAAAAGTAGACTTAGGGGTAACTCCTTACTCTCCAGACTTTTTTTTTAAAGCCATTGTGGTTAAGTAACTTGCTCAAGGTTACACGGCCAGGTGTTTCTGGGTGGGTGCTAAGTGTCTGAGCCTGGATTCGATCCCCAGGTCATCCCAACACTGGGGCCAGTGGTCTTACTCGCTGTGTTACCTGGACGCCCCAACTTTTTTTTTTCAATATTATATCTATGTATAGGTACTATTTCGTCCCATCCCCTATTTTTCAGCTTCTTAGAATATATTTTCTTTCTTCAGTTGAATATCATCTCTTTAAGTGCAGGGGCCATCTTTCTTTTTGCTAATATAGCTCCATCTAGAATATACCTTGCAGATAGTAAGAACTTAATGAATTCTCAATGACTAATTGGCTATAACAAGCGTCCTTTTTAACTGAGATATGGTCAATGCTTCCATTTTTAGTTCAACTTATACAAGTTTGCAATTCATCAACAATAACTTTTCAGAAGAGAAAGAAAAAATATATAAAAGCATAGAAACTATTTTAAAGAATACAATTAAAGTTGTTTTAGCTACAGGTGACTGTCAAAGCAATCTTCATCTTCTTTCTTTTTGTTAACATTTTATGAACACCAAACCCCAAAGCTCATTTTTTTCCAACTCGTATTGTTAATTCTCTATATTATTTCTTCTCTTTAGCTCTTCTATATTTCCTGAGAGCAGTTGTCATGTTGAGTTTAGGTCACCTAATTCAGGTTATGTATGTCTGTTTTCTTTTCTTTTCTTTTTATTTTTTTAAAGCAATTGGGGTTAAGTAACTTGCTCAAGGTTACACGGCCAGTTATTATTTCTGGGTGTGGTGCTGAGTATCTGAGCCCGGATTTGATCCAGGTCATCCCGACACGGGAGCCGGTGCTCTTACTCGCTGAGCCACCTGGCCGCCCCTAAGCAATTGGGGTTAAGTAACTTGCTCAAGGTTACACGACCAGGTGTTTCTGGGTGGGTGCTAAGTGTCTGAGCCCGGGATTCGATCTCCAGGTGTTCTCAACACTGGAGCCGGTGCTCTTACTCGCTGTGCTACCTGGCCGCCCCAGTGTATGTCTGTTTTCAAAGAGGACTATGGCATTAGGGAAATGATGACATGACTTGCAGTTGACTTTGATTTCAGTGATAGAGGGCTCTGCAAGGACACCAGTCTCACTTTCTCTTTCAGAACCATTTGGGTCCAGTGACCAGATATTCATTAGGATGTCTGGAGATGTAAATCATATTGGATAATATGCTAGTAAAGGTAAACATTGGAAAGAAAAGATTACAGAATTTGTAGTACCTATTCTAAAAGTCACATATCATCAAATAAGAGCTTTAATCAGTCATCAAATTGTGCCCTATGAAGACAGGGATCACTCTTTTAAAGGTCTAGGGTCATTCTTTCACTACTCTAACGAAAGTTATCTAAACTGATGAGAAAGTTGTTTATGTAATCTAATTGTCATATGCATTTTTCAACAATACCATAACTTTACAGAAGCAGTATCACTATTTATCAAAGTGGCACAAGCTATTAACTGTCTTCAGATGTGGTTAGCTGCTCTGTCACTGCCTCTAGCAGTTCCCCACTGCATAGAAATTTACATTTGTGGCATCCTGCTTTATGAATTTCAAGGATACCTTTTGGCACTAATAGCACCTACTGTGAGCTAGGTTCTATGATAGATAAAGAAACAAAAACAAATACAATGAATGAAATAACCAATAGTGAAAAAATTAACAGGGGAGAGACACAGAAATATGTAATCACATACAGAATAAATATAAAGAGAATAAATACAAATACATCTAAGATAATTAAATGCAAGTTAGTTTGAGAGAGAGATCACTGGAAATGGAGATCAAAAAGGCTTCATGTAGACGATGGTTCTTGAGCTGTGTTTTTAATGAAAAGTGGGAGTCTTTGAGGCAAAAGTAAGGAAGTACAGGAATAGGGGACAAAAAGAGCATAGGTACAAAGAATGAAGGTGAAGAAAATCCTCTGTGAAAACTATAGAGAAGGCCAGTTTGGCTCGATCACAGAGTGCAGATAAAGAAGTGCTATCCAATGAAGCTGGAGAAATGTATTGGGGAAAGGTGTTGAAAGACTTTAAAAATTATATAGATTTTGGGGTGGCTAGGTGGCACAGTGAATAGAGCACCAGCCCTGGAGTCAGGAGGACCTGAGTTCAAATCCGACCTCAGACACTTAACACTTACTAGCTGTGTGACCTTGGGCAAGTCACTTAACCCCAATTGCTCTGACCTCCCCCCTCAAAAAAAGCAAAAAAAAAAAACCAATAAATAAAATATGTAGATTTTTAGAAATTAGGTAGAAATAGTAAGATTTGGCATCTGATATAATACATAGGTGGAGGGAATATAAGGAGGTCAGCATGATATGAAGATTTTGAACCTAGAATAATGGATGGAAGAAAGACCTTATTCACTAATAGAAATAAATCTTTCTGGGGCCAATGAAGACATAAAACCAGACAAAACTTAAAACTCTTTTTACTTGCTCAAAAAATCAAGGGAGATTTGGGGAAACTTTTCATTATAAGTTGCTGGTACATTGTTTGCATTATTGAATAAAGAGGGAAGAGTAAGGCTTAATTTTATGGTATAAATTCTCGTGAGGAGTCATAAATTGAAGACAGTTTCATCATAATAAAACAGCTAATTAATCAAATTTGTGAGCTAAAAATAGAAGGATCTGTTAATAAGACCAACTGGGAATATATTAGCGTGAACAATTTACTAATAAGATGGAAACTGAAATACTTTAGTGAAACAATTTACAAATTCATTAGGAACTAAACAACAACTTCCCTCTACCTCTGACATTTGGTAATTAAACTTTTTTCCCCTTTGTTGACTAGTTGTAAAAGTTCCTACCCTGGTAGGTTTTTTTTTTATTTGACTTTTTAGTAACCATTTATTATTTTGAGAAAAAAGTAAATTTCTTATTGAGTATGCATTTTTAAAATTTTTAAATACACTTTATCTTCTGAGAGAAGAGAAATTATTTTTAAAATAGGTAAAAATTATTACGTTTGGTTTTAACAAAGTTAATAATATCAAGAGTGAATATATATCATGGGATGGTTAAGAAAATATGACATTATCTAAATTCTATTAATACATATATATACAACCTAAGGAAAGTCATTTAGATCTTTTGGATATTAATTTCCTCTCTGTAAAATGAGAGAATTTGATCCCTTTGAGTTCTCTGAAGTGCTAAATTGAGACAAGAGGACATAACCAAAGAAGATAATTAAAGACATAGAAAATAGTACTGTCCACATTTAAGATCTATAAATCTATTAATACATTTATTCAGTGCTGAAGCATAGGTGACTTTAAGGATCCTAATTGAAGGAGGGGAGAAGACATTAATGTCAGCTCTGATCCCCTTCTCTATAGGAATCTTTGGAAATTCTAAGGGAAGATAAGACATATCTTTGGCAATCATACTAAAGATAATTGAAGAAAGGCTTTGAGACAATTTTTTTCCCCACAACTGTTGGTATTTGTTTACAATGCAGACTCTTTTTTTTATCTTTGTTGATGTTACCTTGAATTTTGAGAATTATATTTTATATAATGTATGTGGCTAAGAATTATGTAGCAATTTTATAGATTTTTAATTTCCTAGTTATAAAAAATGTCTTTAGACAAAAAGCAACATAAATTATATAACTTCATTTTTCTTAAATTTGAATATCTAAAATGTTATATTATAACTGGTTAAATAATTTTTAAATGTACTTCTTTAGAATTAATATCATGGGCTATTTTTCATTGTTAATACTAAGAATTCTGGTTATTTGGCAACAATGTAACCTGAGATACAAAGTTTCACATAATTACTTCCTGACAGTTTGTAGTGGCAAGCACCCCAGAATCCCCAGGGTGGCTGCCAACACATTTTCTTAGATCTACTTTTCTAAAGAAAAGCAACTCAAAATGGGTTAACAAACTTGCTTTAATCAATCAAACATATAATTTGCCTACTTCAGGGGAAAATGTCAGTATTCCAAACTTCACAGTATACAGACAGGTTACAAGCAGAAGTTATAAGACAGAGAAATATTTCAAGCAGACAGGCCTCCAACTGTCCAACCATTACATCCATACCAAATCAGTTACCAGAGAGGGAAGCATCAAAATCTGGGTTTTTCAAAGACAGGGGGCTCTCAACAGCTGCCCAGAGTCTTATCTGGTCAAATCACACAACACTTCTCAAAGTGAGCCCCAAAACAACACCTCACATCAGGGATTATATAGCCTTCTTCTGGTTAAGAGAATTTAATAACCCTCTTGACCCACTGCCCAATTACAAAGTATCTCCTGAGAAACAAGCCTCCTACCACAAGCTCCAGGTGCACTTAAGCCTATCAAATGGCCTAGGGGCAGGGAAGATCTTAAATTTCCATTCCATTTCTATAACAGATAAATGTCATTAGAAAGATAAACCATAAATTTTCACTACTGCTTTTCACCACTGCTTAAAAGAATTATTGGAAATAAAGTAAACATATAGTCTGTTTATAAAAGACTTTATATTAAAATATTTCAGTAATGTGACTCATTTTTGTAGCACCAACATGATATTCACAACTCTTTCAGCAGCAGTGAAAATGCTGATGTAATTCTGAATCACAAAATATAAGAAACTTTCCACATATAAGACAGAACCAAAATATTATTCAAACATCAGAAAGCCAAAACCCAATACCAGAAAGCCAAATCCATCATACCAACAAAGATATCTATACCCAATAACGACATAGAATGCATCGCCATTTCCCAAACCTTCCGTCTGCTAGGACCTTCCCCCAAATGAACACTCACAGCTCCCTGGCTGCTTTCTCTTTCTTCTTCAGCTCTAAATACTCTGACAAGCTTCCTGTGCACACTGCTCCACTCCTTCCTGCTTCATCCACTTGGCAAGTTCCTCCCACTACAGACTCATGTGACTGAGGCTTCCATGTGACTCAAGCAGAGCCTATTAATGGATGGAAAATATCTTCCCATTAAGTAAATATTCATTATCAATTCATTTTTAAAATAACATTCTGATGTCTATTAAAAAGTTATAATGTGACTCAGCATCCTCATAGGTTTTTTTGCATTCATGGAAAATGATGTAATTAGTATATATGACAAATGTGGCTTATAAATATTACAGACCAATTTGATTTTATACATGCTGGGTCTGAAATTATCACAAAAGTGTGAAGTGAATTTGCCTTGTAAGCAATTTGAAATGATGCTAGATTGTGGTATACATGTACTATGGTATATTCATTAAAGTAAGCTTTTAAGCAATTGATTTAGGTTTACTTTCAGACCAAACTTCTATTTTATGACATTGTGAAGGCTTCTTGCAAAAAAATATATTGGACATTGAGAGTAGGAATTATTGGTGTTAAAAGAGAAAAAAAATTCTGAGTTAAAGTTTGGAAAATATAAAAAGAGAGATAAAGAAAACCATTGGAACTTCAAGGTTACACTGATGTCCCTCAGGTAAAATTTGTGAAAATCCCCACCCAGACCATACCTTACCTACATTATGGTAGACAAGTCATGTAACCTCTCTGGATCTCTGTTTCCTAAATATGCAAAATAATACTGACGATGATGGTGATGATGATGATGATATCCTCTGTACAGATTATCTTCTACATAGAGAATGTCCAGTCTGAGGATGAAACAATTGTGAAAGCAATTAAGTAATTCATTCTTCTGATATTTGAAAGAGAATGTAAACCAGAGACCTGGGGAAATTATGCCCCTTATTGTTGCTTCTTACCATTCCCTTAAAAAGGCAACAGAACTTAGCATTTTGACTACTAATATATTTGCTTCTGTTCTATCTCTTCAATTTTTTTAATAAGAGTAACCTATTATACTGATGATGGATGGGTCCAAATTCTTCTCACATTTTTTTTTAAACAAAGTAGCATTACTACTTCTTCATACAGCATACCAAAGTCTATAATGCTAGAGTCTAAGTATGGTGCTTCCACTCTTATTTGTAGAGAAATGTAAATATGGTAAGAAAGGAGAGACTATTAACTAGGGATTTTTTAAGGTCTCTCTGGAGGAATAAGCGTATATGTTGAACCTCGAAGAAAGCTAGAGATTTTAAGAAATGGAGGTGAGGTTTGCAAAGGATGGATGTAGGACATGAAATGCTTTATTTGAATAATAGCATATATACCAGTTTTATTGGTATGAAAAATACTTTCAGAGTAATCATGTAAAACAAACCAGAAGACAGAGGATTGATGTAGATTGTGAAGGATTTTAAATATCATATTCAAATTTACTTTATTCCAGAGGTCATAGGAAATAATTTCATGGAAAGTTCTTGAACTTGGGAATGTGACATGATAAGGCATTATTTTTTGTAATCTTTATCTTCAGCAAGAACAAATTTAGTGTAGATGAGAAGAAGGTAACTGTGCTAACACCAGGGATATTAAAATAGTCTAACTGTGGACGATCATGTGAGCTTGATATGTGTACTACTGTGCTGATTTATAGGAAATGGGCATGATATAAACAATGTATTTAGATTGACTCTCTTCCTTTCCTTTTTGGGCAAGGTATTGAGAAGGGAAAAATGGTTCAAGACATGAACATATAAGATATAGCCATGGGGCGGCCAGGTAGTAATCATGTAAAACAAACCAGAAGACAGAGGATTGATGTAGATTGTGAAGGATTTTAAATATCATATTCAAATTTACTTTATTCCAGAGGTCATAGGAAATAATTTCATGGAAAATTCTTGAACTTGGGAGTGAGTATGAGCACCGGCTCCAGTGTCAGGATGACCTGGGGATCAAATCCAGGCTCAGACACTTAGCACCCACCCAGAAACACCTGGCCGTGTAATCTTGAGCAAGTTACTTAACCCCAATTGCTTAGGGGCGGCCAGGTGGCTCAGCCAGTAAGAGCACTGACTCCAGTGTCAGGATGACCTGGTGATCAATTCCGGGCTCAGATACTCAGCACCACACCCAGAAATAACTGGCTGTGTAACCTTGAGCAAGTTACTTAACCCCAGTTGCTTTAAAAAAAAAAAGATATAGCCATATGAGGGAACTCAGGGGATTAAAACAGCAAGTGTTAGTGGGAATTGAGTGAACCATGCTGACTCCATCTTGTGACTCAATTCTGGAACTAGCTCAGCTCCTTTTTCATTCAATTATGGGTCTAGTTCAATTTCTGTCTTGTGAGAAAACTTTATTCAATTGTGCAAATTGCGAGAAAACCATATTGAATTCTTTGCGAATTGTGAGAAAATCATTGAATTGTTTGAAACTAGCCCTGCATGACTGGAAAGCTGGATCACCTCTCCTGCTGCATAGAGACCTTTAAGTAAGGTCCTAGATTGTGCTAACCAAAAATCTAGTAAGATCTAAAGATCGACACAAGAGTTTTCTCACAATTATATATCTTGAGCAATCCATATATCTTATCTGAAAACTAGCACCATATTGGTCAATAAGTTATATTTTCCATGTTCCTTTGATTGAATACAGACACTCTGGGAGAGTGGGACACCTTTTTTTCAGATTTCAGAAACAGATTGCATAAGTTTGCTCTCCACCTTCCAACTTGAAAGGTTCCTAATCTTTCCTCCAATTAAAATTTAGATTATGTAATTTCATCTACTGGTTAATTGTTTTCTTTTAATTAAGTGGTTTTATTTGAATAAATGTTTTTAATCCATAGCAATCTGTCTCCACCTGCATTTGGTGTCCAGCCATAATCTGAGAAGATCTAGTCTTAATTTGTTATGAAATTGGAATGCAGGGCTTAAGAAATCAGTATGCTCAGAAGCTCAAATCTTCATTTCCTTTTTTTTTTTTTCATTCATCCACCACAGAGTTCTGAGGGAAGATTGACTTCAGAGACATAGGTGTTCTTCTTTATAATCAACAGTCCCAAAGGAATCCACAGAAAAAAAAATTTTTAAGTAGTGATGTCTCAATGTGAATTTAAGGAACTCTGAAAATGGAAAATGTAGTTCAACTGCTCCCTACAAGCTTCTTTGAAATGAAGGATAATTACCTTTATCTCTTTCTATCCCTGATTCAGCCACATTCTCTCTAGTATCTCACTTACTCCCTGGCAGTATAAGTGAGATACTTGAGGAAAAAAAACACCTTAATTTATTTAGGCCTTGAGGGTAACATTCACTTCACCATAGTTATCAAATTTAATGTTTAACAAAAAAGAAAGGAATTAAAATGTTGCAGTAGTTTATTTTTTTCTCATTGACTCCCATGCTGATTATTGTATTATTTCTTCTCATTTTGTTTTCTAGTGTAATATCACTTCTATTCACAACCTCTTCCCTGTTAAGAGGAATATAAAGCATAGAACTTTTAATATGATTTCAGGTTTTATGTCCATTCTAATTCTTCTACATTTTCTGCTCTTTTTGATTAAATGCTATTTATGTGAGTAATTATAGGCTATTTCATTCAATGAAAAGAAGGCTTGTTCTCAACCTTTGAAGTCCTATCTCTATTTATCTTTAATCTCAAATTATGCTTGAAAAGCTTGAGACTCAGAGTTAATTTCAATTTCTGGGGAGACTGTTAAGTTTAATCTGAGCAACTTTATTTTCTCTCTTATCATAGGTTGCTTTTAAAAGAATCCTCTAAATTGTTTGTTATTCTTATGTCCTTCATTTTCACCTCTATGTATGCCCTCACCAAAAAATCTTGATTTCACCAGAGTTCCCAAGCTCTATAGTCACTGATCACTTTCTGAAATGTATAACAATATTTCTCTGATTGACCTTATCTTGACAGTACTTATTTGATGCTGGTTTAAGAAATAAAGAAATTTATCAGTGGAACAGATAATGTACAAACAGGCATATTCTAGATAACCAATAAGGGAATTTTGTTTTGCTTATTTAAATAAATAAGACATAGGGATGTTATTTCAGTGGAATATTTCATGCACTGTGACATTAATTTTGCTTCTTTGGCATTGTTATAAGAAATTTCTCACAGAGTGGGGTAATCAATATATTTGTAATATAAAAATAAATACCATTTTAAAGCACTTATAATCAAAGACTTTAAATATAGTTCCCATGCATCTGCATTCTGAGCACCAGACTAACTAAATATGGAAAGACTCATCACCACTACTCTGGACATTTCGTAAAGCATTATTTAGCCTTGTCAAACCAAGAAAATGTACAAAAAATAAAAGTGCAAAATGATCCTATTCCCTTTTTGTTCCCTTCAAATTTTGTAGAGAATTGGTGTAGTGGGAAAGGAAGTAGAATACTAAGTATGGATTTTTGATTATCTATATTGATCTAGATGATGCAAGATCCTAACATAATGATCAAGAATATGGCATAATATTGTTGGAGGAATTAAATTGCATTGTTTTTGAACTTATTGCTATAAATGAAATCATAAGGCAAAAGAATTAGCATCTAAGTGAATAAAGTTTACTCTCTCACTTGTGAGATAATTTAATAAATTCTTTTGATTGGTTTCATTATGCATACAAAGGCGCCAAGAAATATCACTTAGCAGATACTTACTCACCTCATGTTGCAGTTTGAGATAAGCATTTGCAAAATCTAAAACCACAATACAAAAACAAACAAAACAATATAAAAATAATTGTCATTTTTTTCACTTATATGTGCTTCTGAAGATCAAGAAGCAAAGAAGTTATATAAAATAATTGATAAGACCTGTCAAATTAAATCAGCTTATACTTTGGTATTCAGAGACTTCAAAGTTAACACAGGAATTGGTAAGAAATGTGTAAAATATGCTAGAAAATATTTTTCAGGAGTAAGAGATATAAGGAATCAGAGTGGTCAATTAATTTTAGAATACACAGAAGCTTCATGCCCATATATTTTCTCCATGAAAAGAACTGATACTAGACATATTTCAGTATCAAATAACAACATTCAATTCTGTAAAATTTAAAAGCATTTATTAATTACTAATATTTCCCAGTCATGGAATACACTAGGTACTGAGGATACTAAGACAAAAATTTAAAATAAATTAAATTGTCTCTGGGAGCTTACTTTCTACCTTGGATATCAGAAGGCAACATATATGAAGAAAAGTATATACAAAACAGGTAAAATTAAATGAAAAGCAATTTCAAAGTAGGGGGAAAATCAAATTGATTATATTTTAACAAACAGAAAATAAATTTTAATTCTTTTTTTTTAATTGTGAGTTCCAAATTCTCTTCCTCCCTTCCACCTCTCCCATATCCATTGAGGAGGAAAGTAATAGATCAATTATACATTCTTTCACTTAGCATTAATCCTTTCTTCTCTTTTGGCTCATTTCCTACTGCCTACAAACATTTCCATGTTTCCCTTTGTAACAGCAAGCACCCTAGCATACACAGGGTGGCTGCTAACACAGGTTGTTAGATCTGCTTTTCTAAAGGAAAGCAATTCAAAATGGATTAACAATCTTGCTTTAATCAAACATATGTCATTTACCTAGTTCAGGGGGAAAAGGTCAGCACCCCAAACTTCAGAGAATACAAACAAGTAACAAGCAGAAGTTACAAGCAGACAGAGAGACAGATAAGCAGACAGGCTTCCAGATGTCTGACCATGACATCCATACCTAGACAGTTACCTGAGAGGGAAGCACCAACATCTGTGTTTTCAAAGCCAGGGGCTCAATGGCTGCCCAGAATCTCATGTGGTTAAATCACACAACTCCTTTCAAAGTGAGCCCCACAGTAAAACCTCACATCAGGTTATATATAGACTTCTCTTGGGTAAAAGAATGTCACAGCCCTCTTGACCCACTGCCCAATCACAAAGCAACAAGGTGTGGGCATTCTTGAAAAGCAAGCCTCCTGCCACTGGTTCCATGTGACCACTTTCAGCTTGTTAGGGGACAGAGTATATTTTCAAATCAAGGAATGTTCTCAGAGTCACTTAAGCCTATCAAAGGGCCTAGACACAGGGAAGATATTCAGATTCCCATTCCCATAACACCCTTATCCTGGGGAAAAAAATGTTATTTGGTTGTTTTATCATCAATAACTGTTTCTCTTTTTGAGATATATCTCAATGCTGTTATCTAAACTCATCAAAAAGGTCATCTACAGTAGGAACTTCCACTTTCTCTGCTCTCATTCTCTTCTTAACCCTTTACAATCCAGCTTCCAAACATCTCATTCCACCAAAACTACTCTCTCCAAAGGTAATAATGATATCTTATTTGTCAAATCTAATGATCTTTTATGAATCCTTATTCTCCTTGATACCTCTGTGGTCTTTGATACTATTGCTCATTCTCTTCTTTTAATACTCCCTTATTTCTAGGTTTTCATAACACCATTTCCTCCTCGTTTTTTTTCTATCTATCTGACAATTCCTTCTTCTGTCTCTTTTATGGTATCATGCTTTTTCTTTTTAAGCAATAGGGGTTAAGTAACTTACTCAAGGTTATTTCCGGGTGTGGTGCTAAGTATCTGAGCCCAGATTTGATCCCCAGGTCATCCCGACACTGGAGCCGGTGCTCTTACTTGCTGAACCACCTGGCCACCTCTCATGTTTTCTAACCACAAGTGTCCCTAAGGGTTTTGTTCTATGACTTCTTTTCTTCCTCCTTCACCTAATCTCTACTACTACTTTATTTGGTAGTCTCATTAGCCCCCATGCATTTAATTAGTATCTCTATGCTGATGATTCCCAAATTACCTATCTTGGCCCATTTTCTCTGACCCTTAATCTTACATATCCAATTGCCTTTCAGACATCTCAACATCTGTAGCACCAGGTCAATCAATATTCACAGTGCCTATGGTGGCTATGAATATGCTGGCATAATTCTGAATTGCAAAATATAACAGATTCTCCCCATGGAAGACAGAACACGAACTTTTATTCTAACACCAGAAAGCTGAACCCCAACACCAGAAAGCCAAATACATCATAGCAACAAAGAAATCTATACACAGTAATAATGCAGTTGGTACCACCATCCTTAAACCTTCACTTTGCTAGGGTCTTCCCACAAACTAACACTCACAGTGAGCTGCCTGCTTCCTCTCTCCCTCAGCTCTAACTGGTCTCATCAACTTCCTCTGAGATCTCCTCCACCCCTCCTGCTCTACCTGCTTAGTAAGCTCCTCCCACCACAGACTCATGTGACTCAGGTTTCCATGTGACTCAAGCAGGTCACATGGGCCTCTTAATGGATGGGAAAATCTTCCCATTTACATTACCGTTACAACATCTAAGCTCAAAATAACTAAAATTGATATCATTATCCTTCTCCATAACAATTCTTCTTCTCTTGCCTTCCCTATTAATGTAGAAGGTAACACCATGCTCCCATTTATTAGGCTCATAACCTAGGAATCATACTATATACCTCACGATCTGTTTTCCTCTATATCCAAAATGTTGCCAAGGCTTACAAATTTACTTTTGCAGCATCTCTCCTCTGTCACTGCCACTACCAAAGTGTAGACTCTCATCACTTCGTGCCTGAATTATTGCAGTAACTTATTAGTAGGTCTGCATGCCTCAAATCTCCTCAGTCAAACATCCTATATTCAGTCACTAAAGTGATTTTCCTAAAGCACAGGTTTGATTGTGTCACACCACCCAGCCACAGAGTGAATTCAAATGGCTTCCTTTTCCTCCTAGGAGCAAATAAAAAATAATTGTCTCTCGAGCATTCAAAACTTTTTATAATTAATCTCCTCCTAACTTCCTAATATTTTTAATTACTCTTCAATCCAGTGATTCTGGGCTCTGACTGTCCCATGAAAATTGCAATCAATCTCTTTGCTCTGATTACTCTATCTTGGTGTCCCCCATGCCTGGAATGTTTTTCCTCCTTTTGTTCTGATTACTGACCTTGAAGGCTTCCTCAAATCCCAATTAAAATTATACCTTCTACAGGAAGCCTTCCCCCAAAGTCTCTTAATTACAAAGACTTCCCTCTGTTAATCATTTGCTTTTTATCATATATATATCTTATTTTACATTTGATTGTTCCCATGTTGTATCCTCTATTAGATTGTAAGCTCTTTCAGGGCAGTGATGGCCTTTTGTGGCAGAATCCCTAGCACTTTAACACAGTACCTCAAACAAAATAGGTACTTAATAATTACTGATTGATTAATAGGATACAAAAATTTGGTCACATACCCAAATTATAATTATTTTTTAATTATTTATACACTTGTATAATGAACGTAAATCTATTTATTATTTACATTTATAAATGCAAAGATTACAGCTTTGTATTATTCACTTGATGATACAGGAAACAGATTTATTATCTTAGGGAATGTTTTATACATAAATAAGGGGTTTTTTTGTTTGATAAAGTTAAGGCTTTAATGGAATGGAAAAAAATAACAAAAATACTTTTTTAAAAATTCATTTATATGGGATATTAAGTTGCAACTTATCGTGCATCTTTCTCTTCCACAGATATTGCTGACGCTAAGAAAGAAGAAATCAACGCATCTCAATAGAAATGCCTAAGGGCATTAAACAAATACTGCTTAATATCTGTCTGCTTATAAAGCAAGATTTTGAAATAAGAGGTCATGCGCTGAACAAATGTTCATTTAAAGAAAAAAAATTGAAAAATGCCCAGACAACTAAATATAAATATTGAGACAAAAATATTAACACTTCTTTTCCTTGTTTTCTAATTCAAAAGGACATTTGACACTTAAAATTTTGACCATCCTTGAGAGTTTGACATGTCTCCCTGAAAAGGTAGATAATTAATTTAGTATTCACACAAAGTTCCCATGTTCTGTATTAAAAAGGCAGTACCATTCTGGGCACTGGCAAAAATTGTATGCTGTTTCTCTGTCTCATTTATCCTCTCCAATTAGGAGGATGAAACTTGGGGACTTGAAGACCTCATTTTGCATACTGGTGCTAAGTGATAAATAGTAACTTTAGAAATAAACTCTTCTTCAAAGGAATTCATAGCACTTTGTGATCCTACAGCACTAATTATATTTATGCAACAATCTTTAATTTATTTATCTTTGTTAATACCTTACCTCTCTAACTAGATTTTAATTTCATTGAAAACTGAAATATGCCTTAAATCTCTGTATCTCCTATAAAAGTCACAGCACCTTTCTTTTTTTAATTAATTTATTTAATTTGTTTACAATATTCAGTTCCACAATTCCTTGAGTCTCAAATTTTCTCCCCTTCCCTCTCCTAAACCCTCACCCCCATGGACACATGCAATGAAATATAAAATACATACAAATACCTTTATTTTAAACATTAGTAAAGTTGTAAAGAATGAATATAACCAATGGAGTGAACAATGAGAAAGAAGAAACATATCAAAAGAAGAAAGAGAGAGCAAGTAGTTTACTTCAATCTGCATTCAGACTCTGTAGATAGATCTTTCTCTGGATGTGGATATCACTTTCCATCATGATTCTTTTGGAGTTGATTTATAACCTTGCATTGCTGAAAGGAAACCAGTCTATCAAAGTTAGTTGTCACAGATACAATGTTTCTGTAATTGTGTACAAAGTTCTGCTTCTGCTCTCCTCACACATCATCAGTTTACATAAGTCTCTCCACGCTATTATGAAGTTCATCTGCTCCTCATTTATTATAGCACAATAGTATTCCATTACTTTCATATACCACAACTTGTTTAGCTATTCCCTAATTGATGGGAATCCCCTTGCTTTACTATTCTTTGCCACCACAAAAAAAAAAAAGAGCTGCTATAAATATTTTTTGTACATTTGGGTCCTTTTCCCACTTTTATCATTTCTTGGGATACAGCCCTTGTTCAAAGGGTATGCACTTATTTATAGCCCTTTGGGCATAGTTCCTTATTGCTCTGCAGAAGGGTTGAATCAATTCACAACTCCACAAGCAATGCATTAGTGTTGCGATTTTTCCACATCCCCTCCAACTTTTATAATTTTCCTGTTTTTTTTTCATCATTGTGACCAGTGAGATAAGGTACGTCAGAGTTGTTTTGATTTGCGTTTCTCTAATCAATAATGATTTAGAGCATTTTTAGTATGCTTATAGTTTTAATTTCTTCCTCTGAAAAATGCTTATTCATATCCTTTGACCATTTATCAATTGGGGAATGACTTGTATTCTTATAAATTTGACTCAGTTCTCTGCATATTTTAGAAATGAGGCCTTTATCAGAGACACTGATTATAAAAGTTCTTTCCCAGTTTTCCACTTCCCCTTAATTTTGGTTACATTGGCTTTATTTCTACAGAAAATTTTCAATTTAATGTAATCAAAATTATTCATTTGGTACTTTATAATGCTCTCTAATTCTTGTTTGCTCATAAAGTCTTCCCCTGTCCATGAATCCAAAAGATAAACTATTCCTTGCTTTCCCAGATTGCTTACAATATCAGCCTTTATACCTACATTGTACACCCATTTAGACTTGATTTTGGTATACGGTGTAAGATACTGGTCTGTGCCCAGTTTCTGCCATACTATTTTCAGTTTTCCCTTCAGTTTTTGTCCAATCGTGAGCTCTTAACCCAAAAGTTGCGGTCGTTGGGTTTCTCAAACAGTAGATTGCTATAGTCATTGACTACTGTGTTTGGTGTACCTAATCAATTGCACGGATCCACTACAGTATTCCTCAACCAGTATCAAGTAGTTTTGATGACTGCTGCTTTATAATACAGATTAAAATCTGGTATGGCTAGGCCACCTTCCTTAGCATTTCTTTTTAGTAATTCCTTTGATATTATGAACATTTTGTTATTCCAAATGATTTTTGTTAATATTTTTTCTACCTCTATAAAATAATTTTTTGGTAGATTGATTGGTATGGCACCAAATATGTAAATTATTTTAGATAAAATGGTCATTTGTATTATGTTAGGTCAACCTAGCAATGAGCAACTGATGTTTTTACCAGTTATTTAGATCTGACTTCATTTGTGTGAAAAATGTTTTGTATTTGTGTTCCTATAGGTCTTGGGTTTCTTTTGGCAGGTAGATTCCCAAATATTTTATAATGTCTACAGTAACTTTAAATGGAATTTCTCTTTCTATCTCTTCCTGTTGGATTTCATTAGAAATATGTAGGAATGCCAAGGATTTATGTGGGTTTATTTTATATCATTCAGCTTTTCCAAATTTATTTATTATCTCAGGTAGTGTTTTGCTTGATTTTCTAGGATTCTCCTAGTATATCATCATATCATCTACAAAGAATGATAGCTTATTCCCTTCTTTGCCTAATTTTATATGTTTAAATTCTCTTTCTTCTCTTTTTGCTACTGCTAACTTTTCTAGTACCAAATTGAGTAAGAGTGGTGATGGTGGACATCCTTGTTTCACACCTGATTTTATTGGAAACACTTCTAGTTTTCCCCCATTACAAATAATACATGCTGATTATTTTAGATAGATGCTACTTATTATTTTAAGGGATACTCCATTTATTCCTATACTTTCTAGTGTTTATAATAGGAATGGGTGTTGTATTTTGTCAAAAGTCTTTTCTGTATCTATTGAGGGATGATTCCCCTCCTATGTATTATTGAGATAATTACATGGTTTCTACTAGTTTTGCTGTCAATATGATCGATTATACTGATAATTTTCCTAATATTGAACCATCTTTGTATTCTTAGAATAAATCCTACCTGATCAAAGTGTATTATTCTTGTAATAAGTTGCTGTAGTCTTTTTGCTAATTTTTTTATTATTTCTAATTAATTATTGGTGCTTTTGATGGAGGACAATTGGGTTTAAGAGACGTGCCCAAGATCATACAGCCAGTTAAGTGTTAAGTGACTGTGCCTGGATTTGAACTCATGTTCTATTGACTCTAGGGCTGATGTTCTATTCCCTGCACCACCTAGTTTCCCTTTCCTAATATTTTAATTAAATTTTTTGCATCTATATTCATGAGGGAAATTGAGTACCATATTTGTGTAATAAATATAATTTGGTAGGACTCTTTCTTCTCCAATTTTCCTGGATACTTTGTAAAGTATTGGAATCAATTGTTCTGTAAATGTTACATAGAATTCACTAGTAAATTCATGTGGCCTGGGAGGTTTTTTTCCTAGGGAGTTCATTGATGGTTTGTTCAAATTATTTTTTCTCAGATAGAGTTATTTAAATAATTTACTTCATTTTCAGTTAATATGGGCACCTTATGTTTTTGTAAATATTCATCCATTTCACTAAGATTGTCAAATTTATGGGCATAAAATTGGGCAAAAAATGGCCTACTTATTGTATTAATTTCGTCTTCATTGGAGATAGATCCACACTTCATTTTTGCTACTCATAGTTAGTTTTTCTTCTCTCTTTTTAAAAATCATATTAACTAAAGGTCTATCAATTTTATTGTTTTCATAAAATCATCTCTTAGTTTTATTTATTAACTTAATATTTTTCTTAATTTCAATTTTATTCATCTCTTCTTTGGTTTTAAGTATTTCTAATTTAGTATTTAATTGGAGATTTTCAGTTGCTCTCTTTCTACCTTTTTCAGTCACATGCCAAATTTATTGACCTCTATTTTCTCTATTTTGTTCATGTATGCATTCAGGGATATAAAATTTCCCCTAAGAACTGCTTTTGCTGCATCCCACAAGTTTTGGTATGTTGTCTCATTATTGTCATTCTCTTGAATGAAGTTACTGGTTGTTTCTATAATTTCTTGTTTACCCACTCAATCTTTAGGATTAAATTATTTAGTTTCCAATTAATTTTTAGTCTATCTTTGCATGGCCCTTTATTACATATATTTTTATTGTATCATGATGTGAGAAAGATGTATTTAATATTTCAGCCTTTCTGCACTGATTTGTGAGTTTTTACAACTATATTTTTTATAACCTAGTACAAGTTCCATTTTTGTGTATATGCTGAGAAGAAGGTATATTCCTTTTTATCCCCATTTGATTTTCTCCAGAGGTCTATTAACAATATGAATTAAGAATACTTTAACAATTTATTTGTTCTTCTCTTTTAAATTACAGCTGTCAGCCCAGTCATCTGAAACTGACCCATTTTGTCCTCAGTCCATCATGAATTATTAGCAACCTCAAAGAGAAATCCTTCTTTATTATGGTTGCTCTGAGATAAAGATGATTCCACATTTACTTTAGGGATACACTACCTCTAAATTAAGATAAATATATTCAGGTGTGACTTTACACTAAGTGGGTTGAAGTTGATCTCTCCTAGACCTACCTGGAAGCACCAAGCAACATCTGAAATTTCCATCAGAATGGCCCATTCTGATAAATTAAGCCAGGCAGACCCCTGCACTCTCTTCAAAAGAGGTTTGCCTTTAATTGATGCATTCCTTTGAGAGTTCTGCATATATTTCTGTACAAATATCATAGCTAAAAGAAGTACACCAAATCTTAAACATCAATGCAATCTAACAAAATACATTATTCAGAAAATGACAGTATCTTTTCTGCTCCTGTAGCCATAATCTATATTATAGTTTCAAAATGCTTGAAAAAGAAAGCTAACATGAAAATTATTATGTATTCATCTTATAAGCACTGCATGGTTCTTGTATAATTATCATGAAATATTATTCATTATCTTATGACTTGTATATGCAATTTTTAAAAAGATGTGTTATTTTTTAATCTCAGAGAATTTATCTCAAGATCTCAGAAAAGAGTTAGAATAGGTACTCATAGGGTATGATCCATTTTCCGCAGGCAGAAATCTTTGAGAGTTTTCATAAAGGGAGTTAATAAGATAATTCTCAATTTGCATAATATTAGTAAAATTTAAAGGTCATAGATTACAACATCTTAAATTTATATAGTGCCTGATTTATAGTATGGACAAGAGGCTAAGCTCTCTCTGAAGAATACTTTCCTGCAATCCATCCAGAAAATGGCAGGTAAGCAGTAACTTCACTCTAGGAGACTAAGAAGTCAAAGATGCAGAAAATTCTTAGGGCAGGGTTGTACAGTGGGTAGGAATTGAATATTTTCCTTTTGTGCTTTATAATTCTCAATTAAAATTAAATACCTGTATTTTAACCTGAGCATGGGGCTAAATCTTGAAGTCTTAAAATATTGACACCCTGTTCACTTGTGTAATAGAAATATAAATTTTTAAGATCTTCCTTGCCCCTAGGATAAGTGCAACTGGAGCCAGTGGTGGGAGGCTTGTTTCTCAGGAGATACTTTGTTATTGGACAGTGGTTCAAGAGGGTTGTTACATTTCTCTAATCCAGGAGAAGGCTATGTGATCCCTGATGTGAGACTTTGTTTTGGGGCTCACTTTGAGAAGTGTTGTGTGATTTGACCAGATGAGACTCTGGGCAGCCGTTGAGAGCCCCCTGGCTTTGAAAAACCCAGATGCTGAAGCTTCCCTCTCTGGTAACTGATTTGGTATGGATGTAATGGTTGGACAGTTGGAGGCCTGTCTGATTGAAATGTTTCTGTCTGTATACTCTGAAGTTCAGGGTGCTGACCTTTTTCCCCTGAACTAGGTAAATGATATGTTTGATTGATTAAAGCAAGATTGTTAAACCATTTTGAGTTGCTTTCTTTTAGAAAAGCAGATCTAAGAACCTGTGTTGGCAGCCACCTGGAGATGCTTGTCCATCTACCACCAAAGCACTCAGCACAATTTCTCAAACAATTACCTCAAAGTGTCAGCAAGGTTGGTAAATTTTGCTATTTTAGTATTACAATTTTTACAGATGAGGACATTTCAAGGAGTCCTTGCTACACCATCTTCACAAGAAAACCATTGTTACTATCCTCTTTATTTCCAAACTGTTAAAAAAAAATGAAATCTGTTTTTTAAACAATTAAATCCATAACCCAAAAGGATCAAGAAAGGGTTAATTTTTCTAAACCATATTTTAATCCTATTTCTTGTTTACTATTTTCATGCAGTCAACAAATTAGTAAACTGAAGTAATTTGGCTTAATACTATACAGCTAACAAATTTCCTGATACATACATTTTTCCAACACTTTGTCTTATAGCAAGATAGTAAAATAAAGTCTGACAGATCATAATTGTTTCACCAGAATTAATTCAATTTCATCAGAATCTATCTCTATTCCCAAATGGTATCATACAAAATACCTAAGTAATAATTTCAATTATTTAGTATTATTCTTACCAAGGCCCATTTAGTTCAAACACTTCACAGGGCCTATGATTTCCAGTTTAATTCATTGCCAAAATTTTAAAGTGGTGGTAACCCCTAGATGTAGGTTTTAAACTACCATAATTATCCTAATAGGGGAACATGCTTAATACTCCATTCTGAATTAGCTTCAGGATGAAGGGAATAAAAGTCAAAACTTCTCAGGTAACATTCCAGAAATCTGAACAGAATTGTAATAAACTACCAAAGATTTAGCAAACTGGGCTGGGAGCCTGGGACCCTGGGACCCTTGCCTTACTTCCCTGGTCATAAATTGAAATTTTTGTTGAGCTTAGCTAAGCATAGGAGGGGACAGCACAGACCCTGCAAATTGAACCACAGGCCCAAATGTTCCAGATTTGTTTTCACTGACCACCATCTGACCTGTATAAATATAAAATTGGAAATCCTGTTGCAGAACTCTGGACAGGTCACCATGTCCTAAAATCCCCATGATTCATAAAATAATCTCTACTTTCATATCTATATTGATATTTTTAGGACATTTATCTTCTGCTTTCATATCTAAGTTGATACTGATGACATATTCTGTCTTTTTTCATGTCTGCTAGACATTCACCTTCTGCTTTTTGATACTACTGACATTTCACCTGCAAACACCAGAAAATTTTTGTGGTTAAAATTGTGCACCCCAGTTCCTAATTAACAGGAACAGGACAGAAAAGAGAGGGAGGAAATGGGTGGTCTTTTGGGTATATAATCAAGCTTTACATTTTGTATTTTGCCTCTCCTATTAGACTTCCTCTAGTAGAGAGACTGACCTTCTTGAAAGAAGAAATAACTAAATAAATCCTTCCTGTCTCTACTTGGAGATATCTCTGCTTATTTTATTTTTGGCGAGGGCCATCTTTGTCCCATACAAGGACATCTTTGAACCAAATCAAATCTGACTTTATAGTTGCTACTGGTAACAATTAAATCTAATTTTTCTAAGGTTTACTTGCTGTTAGATATTCAAAAAGGAGAACCCATTATATCAATAAACTCAGTTTTAGAGACATGAGGTGGCATTCCTAGCTCTTTCAAGTCTTTTTTTTTCCTACTTCAGGTTAAACCACCCAAAAAGGTGGGACCTTTTTCTTGTTCCCATATTTTACTTCTGAGATTGAAAGATTAGATGAAATCTAGGGTTTGGAGCACTTTAGAATTTCCTCCTCTGCTTCCTCTTCTCTACTTATTGAAAGAAACCTACCGACTTTACAAAAAGCAACATTAGTCTTTAACACTAGAGTCTATTGAAATAGTTAAAATAGTCTATTAGGCAAATGTACACTTAGCATTCAAACAACATGGCCAGCCTATCAAAGTTGCACTTTATGCAATAGAGTTTGAATGGCTGGAAGATCAGTTTGAGAAAGGACCTGTGTCAACTACCTGATCTTGCCTAGTGTTCTTGATTGATTAGTATTCAGATATTCTCTAAGAGATTAAAGGGGATTAAGGAGTCAGATTTTTGTTTACAGAGTAACAAAATGTAGGTTCTGACTGTCTGATACAAGAATGACAAAGTTTTTATATGTTTTAGGACAATCCCTTACATTTTGACAAAACTGTAAATGTACCTACAGCAGGTAGATGCCTTGGGGTCAGGAAAAGATTACCTTTCTTAGTTTAAAGCCAATCAGGAGAAACTCTCCTGAGGACTGTTGCTGTGAATAACTTTTAAGCTTCTGATAACATAGTATAGGGAACTCTCTATTTATTCAGTAATAAACTAAAGCAAAACATTCACAATAATAGAACATAGCAACTTATTATTAAGGTGGTCACACAGTCTTAAACAAAACATAACCTTCAATTAATCACAATCTTATCACTCAGTATAAAGTACCCAAGTCAAAGTCTCCTTTCATCTTGACTCCAGGTTGGCTTCAAATCTTCCTTATGGGGTAATGATCCTTAAGTCAATCACCCTAAAAGGGTGGTGCAAAGTAAGATAAGAGGCTTTCTAACACATTACTGTTAGGTATTTTCAGTAAATATTCTTTTTCTAATTGATATTAATTAGTTAAATGACAATGGGGAGTTCTTTGCATTAAAGATATACTAACTAGCAGTGACATTTGGTATTGAAGAGAACTTACTTGAATTGTCTCATGAGCCAATAGCATTAGAAAGATACTTCCAATCAGAGAGTAAGATGTTGTCTTTCTATGGAAACTCAACTTGCTAGAGACAAAGTTGGAATAAGCAACACTTAGAGTACATAAGAGCTTCAGTGGTAAAATGTTGGATGGTTAATGCTACCCCTAGCAAATGTTCATTTATAGAAAACTTTTCTGTTTGCTGTCACTTTTGAGGACTATTTAATTTGAGAAAGGTTGATTTTGTTTTGTTTTGTTTTGTTTCAGCTTAGCCAGAAGGGTTGATTGAAATAGTTTTCTTAGAAAAATATTTAAAGTTTCTTTTCTTTCAGTTTCTCTTGTAGGAGAAATTCCT
This sequence comes from Petaurus breviceps papuanus, assembly GCF_028583685.1. NCBI lineage: Eukaryota > Metazoa > Chordata > Mammalia > Diprotodontia > Petauridae > Petaurus > Petaurus breviceps. Next base: position 6,402,771 of record NW_027187283.1, on the reverse strand, counting down.
TCTAATCAAATCTCAGTTACTTCTGGTACAACATTTTCAATTATCCCACAGATGACACCTCTAATGATGCACTTCTTAGAATTACACCAAAGGTAGCTGCTCATAGATCAAGGTTGTGTGTAAATTGGACCCACCAAGCCATGGCTTTATAATAACTGCACTCACTGCTAAATGAGCTTCTGTGGGAATAATCAACTTGATCTCTGTGCTGCTTCAAAATTAATCTGCAATAGGACTCTCGAGCACATAAACTGAGTGCACATAATTGTGCCTAATTATAGTATGTGCTGAGGAGTTGTGACATAAATTATTGTTTATCAGAGAATGATCCAAGGCTGCCAAATTCGAGCACAGAATAATAAGATACAATTTCAGCTATTTGTCATAGCTAACAAAGCTTTGAAATATAACCCTTGACATTGCTTCTTTGTGATTTACCTACATTACTAAGAAAAATGGATTTCAAAGATTTTCTTTTGCATCCAGATGAAAGTTGCTTTGGTTTAAAAAAAATTATGACTTTTTTTTTCCACAATTATTTTTTTTAATGATGATAGAAATAACTAACACAATCTCATGGCATTATGATCTTTTGCATAGTGGAAAGAAAGTAGCAGTTTTATTGTTGCATATCAATTGTTGACAGTTATTTTAAAATTTTATCAAATTTAGTGGAAACATTTAAAATCTGAACAATATAAATGTAGATTACACGTGAAACCTAAATTGTCAATAATCTTAGCCTCATTTCCCTACTCTTTTTGCTTTTGGTAATTATATGAATTATTATTTTAGGTAAGTTAATGAACCAGAAATAAAATAAATTTTCTGTGTGGAAAAACCTGTTCCTCATAAAGACATGTAAATATCACAAACTTAATCAACTTTTACTGGGAAATTTAAACACAGCATAAATGATTTTCTTTTAAAATATTGAGTAGATGCATGTGAATTCAATGGTTATGATTTGGAATAATGGAGTCTTGGGGTCAAACTCCATTTATTTTGTTTAGTAAGCTGTGTGGTCTAATCCAAATCATTGAATTTATATTTATCTGCAGCAACTCCAATAGTTACATGCTAACTTATAGATGAATTACAATGCAGATTTTGTAATTGTACTTTAAGTTGCTTATAAAAGCAAGACCCTAGAAATATTTCATTTGTAGACTATAGGCATGTACACTCATGATACTGAAGAGGTTTGCGATAGAGGTTAGTGGTACTGGGACCTGAGAATGCCATGGTAGAGTTGCTTGGAATGAATTCGCACACTCAAGCCATCTTTCAGTCAAGAGACTGTTTATTGTGATGCCAATAGAAGTAAAAAAAAAAAAGTTCCTTTCTAGAACTTGCAACCCAAGGGGGATGAATCCAAAGTTTATACAGAAAAATAACCATGGGAAATCAATGCCAAGGATACTAATTAGGTAATCTAAGGGTCCAGGTGTGTTTGGGAGCTATGGATAGGAAAGTGTAGGGAGTATGCCAGATGTTGAGGGAGTTACCAGAGACATGGATGGCCATTGGCTATCTGGTGCAAGGGAGAGTCCTTGGGCCAGGCACTCTATGTCTATCTTTTATCTAAGGAATTACAGGGTCAAGTCTAAATGTATTCTTCAACAAGGGAAATTTTTCTTACAGGACAGGGGCTTACTGAGAGGTTGGGAAGCTTCCACAGACAAGATCTTTGGGTATTTTGGGGTCCAAGTCCCACTATCCAATCAAAACTGAGGGGGAAAATTAAATGTGATAAAATTTTCATTAGCATACTGCAATCATTCAATTAGTTTTGATTGAATGCATCAATGACAACATTTTTGAGTCTCCCTTCCAACTCTTTTCCTATCATCCCAAACCCCATTGGCTAGCACTTGGAATTTATTTATTCATTGACCAGTAATATAGAAATCTATAAATTTTGTAAATTTATTTACATGTAGTCTTTGTACTGTGTCAAGCACAGAGATATAACATATGTATTTATAAGATTCCAGTAATCATTAAACAAGGTGATGTTGGTGTCAGAGCCATGTAATAAATTCCAAATAAGGTCATGATTTTGATAGCCATAATGACATAATTTGACAGACATAATGTATCTTTAACCCTAATCACGTCTCAAATATTCTGGACACTGATTGAGTATTGATTGAGAGAATGGTTATAGATGGGTGAAAATTCATCCCCACTAAACATAAAAGAAAGTTCCTGTTAATATATAAGTATAATGCATTTATACCTTGAAAGGGAAATTCTTCCTTTTGGGCTTTCATCCTGATTAATGAGGAAAAATTCAGGATGAAGAAGTAAAAAGATTTTATTATAAATAACACCTTGAGGGATTGATTAGTGAAAATCAGCAATGACATCAAGGTGGGGACAGCTTTTATATGTAACTTTAAGATAATCCAGATAAATCCACCTCAGCAAAAGAAGTGGGACCTTTGAATTCTCAGTTCATCTCCAAGGTAACAGGAACCTGATAAAGAGCAAATAATAAAAAAAACTGTGGATTTCATGGCTCTTTCCCCACAAGATTCTCCTTCACCAGATCTTCCCCCTACACTGATTGATAAGCAGGACTGGGAACAATGGGTAATAGAGTCAACATAACTTTCAACAATACTTTTAGAAAAGTTTGGGTAAGGTTAGAGACAGTAAAGAATGATTAAAAAGTTACATTTTTAGAGAATAGAGGAATAATTTAGGGTAAATTTAATTCACTTAAATTTAGGGTTATTTTATTTTTTTCTCTGTTGGTCTTTTATAGTATTTGTCAACACAGAGACAGAAGTCACTTTAAAAGAAAATAATGTTTGTAAATTTAGAACTTTATGAAAGCTGCATTATGTGTTTCATTACTATTTTGAGAATATTCTCAAAATTGTTAATATAATTATAGCATATTTTTTAGTATAAAAACCACAAAAATTTAGTTTCATTGTTTTCTGAGCAATTGAAGGCCTGGCATCTAAGAACATCTAAAAACTCAAGATGGCTCAATTAAAACAGTACACAATTGACATAGTTATAGTCATAAGGTAAATAAAATAGAGATGGGATGAAAATTTTTATTTCAAAATAATATTATAATAATCTTTTTGCATCACTTGACACACTAAGACCTCCTATTGTTAATATAGGCTGTGGTATGAAGATTGTTTGTATGTGTATATAGATATATACATATATACATATTTTAAAACATATATACATATATTTCTAAAAATATGAATGTGCATAAATGAGTGAAGTATGAACTGCATCTGCTTCTGGTGACAATTACACTACCATGAATTAACAGCTATTTTACTTATCCAATATACTTTTATCATAATTTGCTCCAAGGGTATATCTTAATTACCTTCATTTCTTTATATAAGCTTCTACAAACTTGATCTGAAGTATTTTTACAGAATTGCTTTAGATATTCACTAATAATTGGGCCCCTTCTGGAAACAATGCAAGAAGTAAATATTTCCCCACAGAAACAGTCTTCACTGAATGTAAAGTAAATCACCTTTTTCTGTACTTCTAATATTTTGAAGTTAAACAAAAAATAAAATGTCTTTGGATTCCTATTGAGTTAGGATGCACTGTCATAAATTTGAACTCAGCAAACCTTTACTAAACAAACTGCTATATGCATATAATATACAAATTTGCAATATTTTATAGTTCCTGCTCTTGGGGAGTTTACCATCTACTAGTGGGATTAAATATGTACATAAATGCATAATACAAGACAGAAGGAAGTAGTGGAAGAAAAGGTGGATCTGTGTAAAATTTTCTAGGAAATTTTGAGGGGTTATATATTATTTTCATTCAGGGTGATGGGTAAGGCTTCAAGACAAGTCATCAACAAACCTTTACTAATCAGTTCAGGTACATAAATGGTATCAATATATGATTGCAGAATTGAGGGTTAGGTACTGAGTTCTAATGAGCTCCTTCTGTTTGAATATATAAAGGATAATCAGGGGCAAAATAGGGACAAAAAAGTATAAAAGAAATGAAAGAAAAGCTTAATATTCAATAACATCTAGGGCAGGAAATTCAATTTTGTAAATGTTCTAAGTGCTGATTTGGAAGCTAGTATGTCTTCTTAAAATTAATCAAATATCAATAGACATTTTCAATTTGTTTTAGTTTTCTCTTTGATTAATTTGCTTTGGGTTTTCCTTGAACCAGCTATCCCCCTTGCTGATAAAATAAATTTATTATCTGTTGACCAAAAATGGAATAGAAATCACTATTTTCTCCAAATGCTAATATAAAACATTGCACATTAGCATGTGTAATTGCTATATTTAATTGATCAACTATTTTTTATAAATCTCTGTTAATGAGCTCACAGTGTAGTTTTTGAAGCCTATTTCTCAGCTCTACACAGTGTTAACATGAATGTAATTATTTAATGCAGATTCTATGTGAATATAATCCAATTCATTCTCACTATCACTCTGTGATGAAGACATAAAAAAGACAATATAGTTGCCAGTCACAATAAGCTGCACCTAGTGCCAGTAAAGGGTCCCCTGTATGGTCTTTTTGACCAATTATCCAAATCTTTTACCATCTCTGGCCCGAAAGCTCCTGAAGATTCTACTGAGGCTATTGCAGCCATCTCCAAAACCCACTGACAATTCTGACACCATATGTTCTCCAGGTAGAACCCTATGTCATGTATCTCTCCTGCCAACCATATGCATTTTTTAGGCAGGAAAATTGTCTTACCTTGTCTCTGTAACTCCAAAATTTGACTCGAGGCACCATTTTAAACTTTTATGGAGGGGACTGCTGGGAGAGTTTGACTGGGTTGCTGCCTAAAATCTACCATCATGGTTCTCTGACCACCAATCCTAAATCACCAATTGACTATTTGATATATGAAACTGTATATTCTTGAAGTATCTCAACTCAATATACTCAAAAGAAAACATTTATTTTTTCCCCTTGCAAAACCTTTCCTTTCCTGAACTTGCTTATTATGTTTGCCACAATAATATTTCATACCATTATTACACCAGCATGCTCTTAGTCACCCAAGCTTGTAATATTGATGCTATAATTTACTCTTCACTAGCATCCCACATATCCAATCAGTTGCCAAGACATTTCTATCTTAAAAATATCTCTCTTATATTCTGATGTTATTGAACACTAACCTTATCTTTCATTTTTTTTTATACTTTTTTGGTCCTCTATTTTACTTCTGATGAGCCTTCATATATCCAAACAGAAGAACATCATTAGAACTCAGTACCTAACACTCAATTCTAGAATCATACATTGGTATCATTTACCTATCTGAACTCATTAATAAAAGTTTGTTGATTACTTGTCTTATATGAGGTAAAGACCTCAATCTGCTTATTTACAGTCATTATCCTGGGTCAGGTTCTCATTACCACTTGCCTAGAATATTAACATAGCCTTTTAATAGGTCATGTTGACTCTACTTTTTCCCTATTCCCATCTATTCTCCATTTAATTCCCTAAGGGATGTTCAAGGTCAAACTTCTTTACAAAACTTTCCCTCCCCCCTTCAAACACACAGTGAGTTTCCAAATAAGGAAGGAAGAAATTAAGCCTTTTTCAGGAGCTACAATGTCCCAGGAATTGTGCTAAGTACTTTTTTTGTTTTTATTTAGTATTTTATTTTTTCCCCATTTACATGTAATAAAAATTTTTAGCGTTCATTAAAAAAAAATTGAGTTCTAAATTATTTCCCTGCCTACCTCCCTTTCCTTCCCATCTCAATGAGAAGGCACACAATTTGATATAGATTATACATGTCTAGTCATGCAAAACATGTTCCAATAATGTTTCATATTGTTAATATTGTAAAAGAAAATAAAAAACAAAAAAGAAAAAAATGTTCCCCCAAAATATGATTTATTGTACATTCAGATTCTATCAGTGTTTTTCTCTGAAAATGGATAGCATTTTTCATAAGTACTTAGAAAATTTTCTTGCATCATTATATTGCAGAGAACAGCTATTCAATTGATCATCATACAGTACTGCTATTACCCAGTGTACAATATTCTTCTGCTTCTGCTCATTCCATTCAGCATCAGTTCATGTAAGTCTTTCCAGGTTTTTCTGAAATCTGCCTGCTCATCCTGTCTTATTGCACAATAGTATTCCCTTACAATCATATACCACAATTTGTTCAGCCATTCCACAATTGATGGGTATCCACTCAATTTCATTCTTTGCCACCATCAAAAGAGATGCTATAAGTATTTTTGGAAATATGGGTCTTTTTCTTTTCACCTCTTTGAGATACAGACTGTGAAAATAGATACCTTGATTTACTTGAGCCTTTCACCCTTTAACCTTATTATTCTGCCCCCTCTCCTCATTCCCCTAGTTATCCAAGTAACCAGAAGGACTATGTGAGAACTGGTTGCGTTGACTTGACATACTAACAATCCTTTGCAGTGACTGAGGGTAAACCTACATGCAGAAAATCAGCAGCTCTGAAGCCAATTAAAGTTCATGCCAGCTTTGAAGCAGACCTTGAGCCATCTGGTGGTTTATGGATCTTCAGGAGACATTCTTATTAGCACAAAAATCCTGTGTTACCTCCCATTATCTTATGGGATCTGGCCTTGAAGGGTCAGGCTGATTTGTGCATCAAAGGGCCACATCTGACACCTGGAATTTCTTACTCCCCCTCCTAGTTCTCCCCTTCCTTATGAATGGGAAATGACTCATTCCTGCCTTTCTCCCCCAAATCCCTGCCTCCATTTGTTTGAAACATATAAATAGCTCACCCTTTCCAACTGGGCCTTGAACATGTCAGAACAGTCATTGGTCCTATTTGAAAGCTTCTTCTCAGGCAACAAAATGCATTTACAATTTGTGTAAACTATGATCAGATTTTGGTTCATTCCAGGTCCCCTTTTTGGACCTGGGGTTTCTTCCATTTAATAGTTCACAGCGGGGTTTCTTTAATAATACGTAGTAGTGGTATTTCAGGGTCAAAGTTTATGCACTATTCCAAAGCTCGTTGGGCACAGTTCCAAATTGCTCTCTAGAATGGTTGGATCAGTTCACAACTTCCCCAATAATCCATTAGTGTCCTAATTTTCCCGCATTCTCTCCAACATTTTCATTTTCCTTTTCTGCCACATTAGCCAGTCTGATAAGGGTTATAATCGTAGAGCTATTTTAATTTGCATTTCTCTAATCAATAGTGATTTAGAGTTTTTCATATGATCATAGATAACTTTTATTTTTTCTTCTAAAAATTGCCTGTTCATATCCTTTAAACATTTATCAATTGGTGAATGACTTGTATTCTTACAAATTTGACCCCATTCTCTATATATTTGAGAAAAGAGGCCGTTATCAGAGAAAATTGCTGTAAAATTTTCCCGCAGTTATGATTATTAGTTATTTATTAAATACTTTAAAAAAGCTATCTCATATGATCCTTATGATAGAGGTACATACTATTATTCTGCCCATTTTACAGTTAAGAAAACTGAAACAGGGGCAGCCAGGTGGCACACTGAGTAAGAAGGCCAGCCCCGGCATTGGGAGACCCAGGATCGTTTCCAGCCTCAGATAATTGGTACCCACACAAAATAACTGGCCATGTAAACTTGAGCAAGTTACTTAACCCCAACTGTTTTAAAAAAAAGAAAGAAAGAAAACTGAAACAGTAAGACTTGCCCAGGGTTACATAACCACTAACTATCTGAGGTCAGATTTTTTTTCACAACTTGATACAAAGCCCTCAGTTTGGAATTGAAGGGTCTTTGCAAACTGACTTACTCCTGCTTTTTCAGTTTCCCTATTGGTTACTCCTGTCTACATGCCCTATATAATATGGCCTATTTGCCATATCTTGTACAGGTACTTCCTTTTCCATTCCTCTGCTTCCCATAAAACAATATAATCCCTAACTGCCTCCTTTGCAGCTGAATTCCTTACTCTTTCCTTCAATGATCAGCTCAAATGCTATTTTTTCAGGAAAATTTTTTGGGGGTACCTTTTATCATTCAATCTATTATGTCTGAATGAATTTATACTCAGACATGCAAAGAAACACAGAGATATACTTACATATGTGTATGTATATACATATATATGGTATCTCTTGATATGTACAAACACATGGTATTTCTGTAGATATCCAAATATATATGAAATTTAATATACATGTATATGCATTCATGCACATATAAGTATATATGTGTTTATATAACATATATGCTAAATAAATAGACTGAATAAATGCAAGATAACAATATAAATATATACATACCTCTTATTTTTGTGTGTATGACTAAATAAATAAATACATAAATAAAATTAATTGAAAAGTTAGAAGGATGGAAGGTAACTATATACACACATACATGCTTATATTTACAAATATGTGCATATGTGAATATATATATATATATATACACAATCTTATATATTCTTATTTCTATACATGGAAACTCACTGTTAAAAATATAATGCCTTTGAAGATAGGTATTATTTGCCTTTCTTTCTATCCTTTGTAATGAGCAGATTGCCTGTTATAAAATAAGAGCTTATAAATATTTGTTTGCTAAGGGGCAGCCAGGTGGCTCAGCGAGTAAGAGCACCGGCTCCAGTGTCGGGATGACCTGGATCAAATCCCGGCCTCGGATACTCAGCACCACACCCAGAAATAACTGGCCGTGTAACCTTGAGCAAGTTATTTAACCCTGATTGCTTTAAAAAAAAAAATATTTGTTTGCTAGCTGAATGAATGAAGGGAAAGAAATATTCACTTTTGCCTTTATAGCCTCTGTATTAAACACAGCGTCTAACACTTCTTTGAAACTTAATAAACCTTTGCTGAAGTTCAACAGAAATCCTTTGAACAAAATTTTTTTCACTGAAACAGGTTATTGGTAATTTTTTTAAAAATAGGTTACATGTCCCTTTGAGAGAATGAAAAATAGATTAGCATATTGAACACCTCCCTATTTATTTTTAGAAAGTTTAATTTCCATTCTTTTACAATTCTTTTCTCTATCCTACCCCAGAGATAGGCATTTAACCTTCAGATTTCACATTGACTCTAAAGAGTGAGGTGGGAAGCAACAGTTATTCAGCTAAAGTTGCTATAATTATGTTGAATTAGCTTTATTTCATATAACATATTCTACTCCACTGATTTGTAAAATGCTTAGTATAAGATAAAATATAACTGAATGCAATATCTTGAATAAGTATAATACCAGTAATCTGCTAGCTGAGTAGTAACTCTCTTAATATAAGAAAGTCTGAGAAAGAAATTACTGTGGTCTAGAAACTTATCCCTCAAAAAATTCTATGGACCAATGAAAACTTCATTCTTTTTTGTACTTATGTTAGAAATAAAATATGTTTGTATAATGAGAACATTGACCTTAACCTGAACTGTGAACCCAAATCAGGCCATCTCATGGCGTTTGTAATTGAGATCTGATTCACCAGGCATTAATCATTAACTACAAACTAGTTATAATTTTGCCGGTATTTCCCTACTCTTTTGTGAATTATCTCGTATTTCCCTCTAATGAATGGTTTATCTGACCATAAACATAGGGCTATTTTTGCCTAACTAGGTTTTTATAAATTATGAAACCAATGATGTATTGTAACTTGTTAAAGGTCACACAGGTAGACCAGTAGATTGTCAAATGCACCCAGGTTCTCTCTTCCCAGCAATAGTGCTCTTATAGCTCAATAGTACTAAACCAAGATGCTTCAAATATCTTACTACCTTTTCCAGATCTGAGGAATGGGATACTTAGGATCATGAAGGTTATGTAAATTGACACAGAACTGATAGTAAGTGATATTAATAGCTAACATCTGGAAGATTAGCAGATATTAGCAACATGCAAAATGGGTAGCTAGGCAAGCCTAAATGAAGACTTTCACAAGCCCCAGTGGTATGGAGAGACAAAAAATGTAATTTGCCATGACAGTTTCAAAGGGAGTTTCAAGAGAAAGCCACAGTTCATATTAAGGTCCATGAAGCATAGGCACCAAGAGATCAATTTCCATTGATGGGATTCTATAATTTGGGATTTTCATCCTAAAGTAGCCACTAGTTTTGTTACAAATGTAAGATGACTTCCATGTGAGGGGAGAAAGTGAATGATCTTCAGGAATGTCTTTCTATGATGCATCTGATAAGAGATGGATAAGAAACCCTTGGTCCTGGAACCTTGGTGTTGATTCAGAGCTCCTGAGACTGTTCTGCAGACAGAGAATAAATTAATGAAGACACTGGCAATGCATCTTGTCGCCTTGCTTAGCTTTGTCTCCCCAGGAACAAAGATTGCTGAGAACTTGCCTCAGGTCAAGATGAAGGAAAGACCTCTCTTTGGGTATTAAATGCTGTGCTTAAGCTTGTTATAACTCTGGGGCAGATTCAGTTGTGATCCAAGGGTGGGGAACTTTTGACTTTTTTGTGTTCTGTGATTGAACAAATGAATATATTTACTAATGATTGGAAACTAATCTCCATTTGAGAAGAGGGACTTTGTGATTGACTAAATGAATATACTGGCTAGGGGTGGAGTAGTATTTGGAAGAGGGACTTTGTGATTGATTAAATGAATGTAATACCCAGGGGTGGAGTAGTACTTGATTGAATTATACTTGGTGAATGCTGTATTTTGAATTATGCTATATTTTGATTTTCTCTGTTCTTACTTTGTCACTGATTAAAATGGAGAGCAGCTATGCTGGCATTTTGAACCTTGGGAAGTTGCCTTTGCTTGGCATTACAATCTCCCAACTCAAAGTATTTTCATTGGCTCTTTCCTAGGCCTAGAATGTTCTTCCTTCTTATTTCTGCCACCTGAGTTCTATGGCTTCCTTCAAATTCCAACTAAAATTCCATCCCATATAGGAAACCTTTCCATATTCCCCACAATTCTATCACCTTACCTCTTGTTTAGTTCAAATTTATTATATCTATCTATATATGTATGTATATTTGTTTTTATACATTCTTCCACATTTGACTGGGAGCTCCTTAAGAATAGGGACTGTCTTTTACCTTTCTTGGTTTTCCTAGCACTTACCACAATGCCTGTCATGTAGCATACGCCTGATAAATATTCATTGACTCATTGCCAGCAATTGGAAACTCCAACTATCGAGATATTTGCTGGAAATGAAAAAAAAATAGAATATAGAATCATAGATTTAGAGCTGAAAAGGAATTTGGAGGTCATCTAATCAAAATGCCTTGTTTTGAAAATGAGTAAATTGTGACCAGAGGTTAACTAACTTGCCTGTCATATCATAGGTAAAAAGTGGCAGAGCTAAGATTCAAAACCAAGCGTGCCAATTCCAAACCCAAGGCTTCTCCACTGGAATCTATTGCCTATATGTATAAAATATATATTAACAATTTATTTGGTTTTTATCATTTTAAATAATTATAACCATTTAAAATTCAAATGAACTTCCATATCCTTCACTGGGATCTTTTAAGGAAAAGCAAGATAGTGATCTGTCAGGAATGTAGAAATTATTCCCATCTATGGAGTCAGAGGTTGCTTAGCAATTGCTAAGCATTTCTGAGTTTCTATGGTTTTTTTAACTTCATGATTCACTAAGAGTTCATAAAGAGTTTTACTGGCAAACATATAGAATATACTGCCATTCTCTAAATGAATTAAATATATTGTGCATATCTCATAACCAAATCCTACTGAACCTCACTCTCAAAAGGATTCTACCATATCACTCATACAATTGTGTGATTTTCTTCTTTTTATTGTAGTAAAAAATGTATTAAAATTGGCATTTGACAAAAACTCCATGTAATAACAATAACTAAAATGATCTAAATGTCAATAAAGATATCCCCAAATTGTTATCCTGTTATTTTGTGGGCTTTGAGAATAAATTTCCCCCAAAATCCCTTCCTATAAATAGTAATTTAATAAAGTATTTCCATAGTTCCATTTACCACATCTAAAAAAATATATTGTTTGAACTTCACCAACTTAAAACTTAGTTTTTGGAATAGGCAGGAGAAATCATTATTTTCACTTTTAATTCACTTTGTGGATGCTATAAGATGGCTGCCTTGGGATTCCTTTTAAGGATGTAGCCTTTTCTTGATCAATAGGCTTCCCCTTGGAGAGATCATTAGAACACAACTTGGCATTCATTATTATTCAGAAGATGAACAAGCACTACATATTGTAAAACATTCAAGAACTATTTAGCTCCATATGCAAAATATATCACAGAAAGAGATAAATAAATGCATTTTTAGCTCTTAAGCTTCAATTTCAACAGAGCAAAAATAACTCTACTGGGTTTAACATTATATTAATCCAATTTGATTATTCACTCCATAGCAGTATCTTTCTCAGGAAATAACTAGACCCTATATTTTATGACTTTATTCCACACTAGATTCTGAAAGCACACTACAAGTCTTTAAAATGTAGTACTATAACTCATTCTCACTAGGGGAACATTAAGAACACTGGAACTTTAATAATTTGTAAGCTAAAACCAATGTACCATTAGTTTTCCATAGATATTTTTTATAGTCATTTGTCTTTAAGTTTTCAAGTGACTCATTCCTACACCCATATTCATACCACTAATAAATACTTGTAGTTTTAATTTTAGTTTTTCTCTTCTTCTTTTTCTTCTCCTTCTCCTTCTCCTCCTCCTCCTCCTTCTTCTTCTTCTTCTTCTTCTTCTTCTTCTTCTTCTTCTTCTTCTTCTTTCTTCTTCTTCTTCTCCTCCTCCTCCTCCTTCTTCTTTTTGTTTTTATTTCATGTGAACTCAGTAGGGAAGCAACACATGACTCTTTATTCAGTAAACTGCTCATATAAAGCACCCATGAAACGTTCACTAACTATAATCAAAAAAGTAGGAAAATACCCAAGATATGCTTCAGTATAGTAAATTAAATGATTCAACAATGAAACAGCTTCTGAGGACAAGTAGCTCTTAAGCTGTCCTCATAATACTTGGGTAGTTATATTTTTTCCCTTGGCATATCTTAGACTAAAAGAAAGCAAAGCAATAAAAAAACAGTAAAGTTTTTCTATGATGACAAGTGGAATTTTGGTGATGAACATTTCCATAAATATTGTATTGTCATTCTTTCATTTTTTTTAAAGTATGAATTGCTAAATCATAAACACAGACACTTCTTTATACAAAGAAAAACAATGAAAATATATATGAAATGTGTGTTCACCATATATAAAATGTGTAATTCTATTATGCAAAGTTTTTAATGTATATTAACTTTAATATTGGCAGTAATAGAATTTTCCTGCCCCTCTCTTTCCCCTTTTGCATCATTTCAAATTGCTTTCCAAAATGTTTGTACCATTTCATAGCTCCACCAATAATAGATTAATTAGCATATCTTTTAACAATCCCTCCAACATCCACTATTACCATGTTTTACCACTTTGGTCAATTTGCAGGGTGTAAGGTGAAATTTTGGGGTTGTTTTGATTTGGTTTTCTTTCATTTTTAGAAATCTGGAACATTATTTTATGTGGTTGTGAATATTTTGCAATTCTTCTGAGGACTGTTCATATACTATGACCATTTATCTGTTGGGTAATAGCTATTAGTAATATAGATTTATTAATCATTTACTTGGATACCAAACTCTTATCAGAGAAACTAGATACAAAAATGTTTTTTTCTCCATTTGACCACTTCCGAACTTCTTATCTTAGATGGATTAATGTTGCCTGTGCAGAAGTTTTTTTTTTTTTTTTTTTTTTTCAAATTTTTTCTTCTGCGGTAAACACTATTATTTCATTTTAGTTATTTTTTTTTCTTTTTGGAGGGGGGAAGTTAGGGCAATTGGGGATAAATGACTTGCCCAAGGTCACACAGCTAGTTTTTATGTTAAGTGTCTGAGGCTGGATTTGAACTCAGGTCCTCCTGACTCCAGGGCAGGGCTCTATTCACTGTGCCACCGAGCCACCCCTCAGTTATTTTAAACTTTATTTTTAATTTATCTTTGTTCCCACAGGATTTCTTCCTGTCACCCTTGATGCCCTCTTCTCATTTAGTACTCCCTATTCTGTCGGATGTTATTAGTTCCTTTATCATATCCACATATATGTGTGTGTTGTGTGTGTATGAATGTGCATTTATATGTATGTGTGCATATGTATATATGAGTTTTTTATTTTTTATTCTTCCCCATCATCTTTCTCCTCAGTGAAGAATATTCTTCTTTCATCACCCTCCCCATTCATTTAGTCCTATTCCTTAATGTCTTTTTTTTACCTTTTCCAATCCAAAAGTGATTTATCTAACTCCCTTCATCAACAGTCTTTTTCTGCTGAATCAAGATACTCAATCTCTGATTCATAATCATTACAATTAACTGGCCTCTCTCTTTTCTCTGTATTTTTCAGGGCAATCAAAGTTTCAAAGGTATTCATTGTAGCTCTTGCGTCTAGGCACTTTCTGCCACTGCCATTGCCTTGTGAAACTTGCCCCACATATTTCCCTTTTCCATTAGCATCACTTACAGAACAATGTCGGTTATTACAGGTATCAGAGAGGACACTGGCTCTGCCAACACAGCCTTGATTATTCAGCCCACCACTGATCAATATCTTCATTTGTTAACCCTTTTTTTTCTACATTTGATAATCTTGGAAATAATTTTCTTGTTTCTGTGCTGTTTTACACCTATAGTTGGCAGTTTGGCTTAGGTGTTCCACCATCACAGAACAAGTAGACTTTTTAAGCACTAAATCCCTCAATGCATATCCATTGGAAGGTCCTCATCTCCATTCACTGACTGTCCTTCTTCAGCTAAAAGAACAATTGTTAAAGAAATCCTCTCCTACCTCCAAAGCAATACCTCCTTCCTTTCTCTACCCTGTTTTTTTCACCCTTTCCCCTTCTTTCTCATTCATTCACCTATAGGCTCTTCTCTTTCTGAGACAACAGAAATTGCCTTCTTCTCATTGCTAGCATCTGTCCCCACCAAAAAAGTACTGATTCACCTGTTGGAAAGTTGTCACCAGGTTCTACCCATAGTACCCTTATTGACCTTTTAACTGTGACATCTTCCAGATTTCTACCTACATCCCTGTCTCCTTGTATACATTTAGAATGTTTTTTTTTTGTTTTTGTTTTTTATTTTTACTTGTCTCTTTCTTGTCATTGTTGCTGTTAAGGATCTTGCCTGCTGCACTTATTTACTCCTCCTGCTTTTCTACTGTTTGAGGTGTTCTATAGGCAAACTTATATAAATTTTTCTTTTCTGATTTTCTTTGTAAATATGTTTAAAATGTTCCTTTTTGTTAAATGTATAGCTTTTGTCCTATGTTGTTAACCTCAGATTTACAGGGTAAGTCTCTCTAGACTATATCCAAAGGTGTAACAATCCTCAAAACATTATTCCATTCCCTCTTGCTTTTTCAAGAGTATTCAAAATAGTCGTATTATTTTGATGAATGTCCTTTCATTTTGAAGGTTTTTCTCCCAGTAACTTTCAGAGCTTGTTTTTGAATTGAATTGTTAGAATTATTCATTATGTGTCTTGTAGTTTGTAGCCCCACATTTTTTCTAGATGTTATCTCCAAGATTTTTCAATTGGAATTTCATTCTCTATCTTCTGAAATTATGGGTAGTTCTTTTCTATTATATATTATATCTCTCATTACAATGTTAATATTTTTGTCCTGAATTTTTCTGGGAAAGCTATCATCCATAGGTTTTCTTTAAACATTTTGTCTTCAAGATTCCTGTGTTTTGCTTGCATAGTGAGTGATGGGGGGTAAATGGGATCCCAATAGGTTCAGCAGATATTCTAATCTTATCCAAGACCAGAAAACCTGCAATATCATCTGGAAAGAATTCAAGGTCTCAAGCTTAATTGGAGTAAGAGTTGTAGAAGTTTATTGTTCCGGGCAAGAGTCCTTTAGGGGACCTGCAAGTGAGAGGGGTACATGCTTTTACTTTTAAAGGGTAGGGCTGCCATTGTCAGGGCTGACCTGACAGAAGGGGCCTCAATGCATAGACAAAGGTCAGAGCCGACCAAGAGGAGCAAGTGAATAGATAGTTTAGATAAGATTTGGGCCAGGTCATTAAGGAGACAAAAGGCAAGGATAAAGGAGGGTGTGGGCCAGCCCTGGCCTTGATTACTTAATCAAGAGATTAAGTAAGAACAAAAGGGGTCTAAGGGTGTTGCCTAGGTGGAATGTGGGATGGGGGAAGGGGCAGATCTCAAGGGTAGGAAAGGACAAATTACAACTTCACAGACTGGTTTTACAAGTTGGTCGGACCTAGACCCCAGGTACCCCATCAGTGAGCATATTTTCTTTTAATGTCATTGCTTTTTGCTTCTCTTCTTCTAGGATGTTTTTCACTTCAATTCACTTCACCAATCTGTTATTCTTTCTCTTGTTTCTTTTGTGAGGCTAGCCATTGTAAATTCATGTTATTTTTTTATACTCCATTATTTTTGTGATATATTACATAAATTATGCTGTCATAATTCTCATTTCTCTCTTAAACTGCTCAGGAATAGTACATTGTGGTTCTGTGTTTTCCTCAAATTTTACAGGTTCCTCTATCACATCAAGAATTGGATCTTTTCCCTTTTTTTTTTTTGCAGGTTTTTTTCACTGATGTCTGAACTTGCTTAGTGGATTTGGAAGTCATGTTTCCTTTTGTTCTTATTGTTTTTCCTATTTAATTAATGGTTTATGTAGAGAGTTTTTGAGATTTCTTCTTGCTCAGATCTTTACTATTTTCAGTCTTCTTCTCCCCTTATTTTCCTTATCACTCACATGCTAGCTCCTTTGCTTCAGATTATGGTTTCCTTGGGTCTGGATCTCAAAACATCTCAGTCTTCTCTCACACTGGGTAATTCATGCTCACCAGCCTAGGTTACTGCTCCAAGGGATTTTTAAATGTTGAAGTGGCCTGTGCTGAGTGCTGTGCTCAATCTTTTTTTTTTTTTTGGTCAACTAACATAATTACTAGAAATATTTATTGACACAGTAAAATAAAGCAAAAAGTTTAAATATTCATGGTGATTTAATGGATATAATGTTCTCCTATACTTCATTACCATGCCCATACATAGGTATTTCCCCTCCCCTCTCCACCTTTTTGTCACCTTTCCTTTTCAGCTGTCTTTTATATGTTATGTTCTTCAATTAGCATTTAAGCTCCAGTTGGGTAAGAACTCTTTGTTTTCTTAATATATACAATATATATTTATATATGAACATATGAAATTTCTATATATATATCATATATATTATATTAATATACAATAAGCTCCTGTTGGGTAAGAACTCTTTTTCTTAATATATCTCTCAATCTGTAAAAGTATGGGGTCTTGTCCAGGTAACCTGTCCCAATCTTATTCCTCAAAATCACTTGTTTATGTGAATTATTTGTATTGATATTTACAATAGTAGAAATTAAAGCATATTATTATAAAAATACTTTTGAACTTACTGTCCACATGGAAGGGTCTTGTGGATTCCCCATATGTCCCTGAGTACACTTTAACAACCATTGCTATTGAGAAATTTTAGATGAGCAAATATCCTTTGCAAATTGTCCTCTTCGGTCTTCCTGAAAATTAGATTTAAGAGCCACTTAAGGAGTTAAGAGGTTAAATGACCTTACCAGAGTTATACAGTCAGCATGTGCAATAGGTTTGACTTGATTCCATCCTAGAGCAAAGGTGACAGAAAAAGGATAGTATTAATGAAAAGAAGAAAGAGAAGGAGGAGGAGAGCAGCAACAAGTTTTACATGAAATTTCTGGAATTGTTTTTCTCTATAATTTCAAGAAGGTGAAAAGATATTTTGGTAGCTTCATTTAAAATCAGTTCACTTTTAATGGATCAGGGCTCTGCTCATGAACCAGTTTGAATATTTCAAGGTAGGAAGTTTGAGACCTTTTGCATATTCATTAAATATACTAACCACATTCCATGCTTTTTATATTTAAAAAGTAATGGAATAAGATGTCATTTAAAAACAATATGAGCACAAAAATTCTGATCTGGCTTAAATTTTGCTTCCCAATATGGAAAGTGTGAGGGATTGGAAATGATTTCTTTATGAAGAAGGAAGCTCCTTATAGCTTTCACAAAATTGCCTATTCCTATAAGAAACCTTTCTGCTGCCTACAGAAGTTAAAGCCCCAACCTTCATGTTAATTTGTACTTCTTTCACTTCATTTATTTATCAATATATGTGGGGTTTTACAACCATTGAATTTTAAGTTCCTCAAGGTAAGGGACTCTCATTTTTTGTTGCTGAAATTCCCAGGATCTTCCACAGGGCTTGGTAAAGAATAGATCATGAACTTATATAAAACTTATTAAATCAAGTTTAAAATTACATTAATGAGTATCGATTGTAATGGGAAAATATGCTAAAAGCAGATTTTTTATTTTAAATTATTTTAAGATTATTTTCTTTTTAAATTTTGAGTTCCAGATTATTTCTTATGCTGTCTCTCCCCCCAGAAGTCAAGCAATATGACATCACCTATATATGTGAAAGCACGGAAAATCTATCTCCATATTATCTATTTTTAAGCACAAAAAGAAAGAAAGAGAAAATTATGCTTCAATTTGCACTCAAAGTTTATCAGTTCTGTCTCTGGTGGTGGATAGCATTTTTTCTTCATGAGTCCTTCTGAACTAATTTGGATTATTGTACTGCTCAGTGTAGCCAAGTCTTTAATTGATTATCATTATAAAATTAGTGTTATTATGTACAACATTCTCCCTGTTCTTTTAATTTCACTTTGAATTAGTTTGTGTAAGTTCTGCCATTTTTTTTTTCTGAAACCATCCCCTCCCTCGTCATTTCTTATACCGCAATAGTATGTATCACAATTTGCTCAGCCATTCTCTAATTGATAAGCATCTGCTTCACTTCAATTCTTGGCCACCAAAACAGAGCTGCTATAAATATTTTTTTTTTGTAAATATAGAACGTTTTTTTTCTTTTCATTTGATCTCTTTGGTATATAGGCCTAGTAGTTGTTTTTCTGAGTCAAAGGGTATGCACTGTTATATATCCCTTTGGGCATAGTTCCAAACTGCTTTCCAGAATGATTGGATGTAGCACCAATGCAATATTCACCATGCCAACGGTCAATTATAAATTATGCTAGCATAGTTCTCAATCAAAAAAATATAACAGACTCTCTCTATATATATGACAGAAGCAATACATTTATTTAGACACCAGAAAACCAAGTCACAAAACCAGCAAGTCAAATTCATCATAGTAGCAAAGAAGTTAACACACTATATAGCACAGCATGAAGTCACACTATCCTTTAGCCTTCCAAGAAACACTTACAAGCCTAACTGTGACCGCAGGAGACAAACACTCACAAGCCTAGCTGTCTCCCTAGGCTCAACCTTGATCTCCCACAGTCTAGCTGTTCTCACTTCCAGATTCCTTTGGGCTTTTTTCTACCCTTCAGCAACTCCTCCCACCACAGTTTCCATGTGATTTCATTTGGCCTATTAGGTGACAGGGAAGAACTTTGTAGCTGGGAAAGTCTTCAAATTCCATTAGGCTTATTAAAGGGCAAGGAAGATCTTCAAATTCCCATTCCCATTACATTGGACCACCAGCAGTTCATTACTGTACCTATTTTCCCTCTTCCCCTCTACTATTTGTCACTTCTGATAGGGAGAGTTAGTATCTCAGAGTTGTTTTAATTTCCATTTCTCTAATCATTAGTAGTTTAGAGGACTTTATTTTTCATTTGAAAACTGCCTGTTCATGTTCTTTGATCATTTATCAATTGGAGAATGGCTTTTATTTTAATAAATTTGACTTTGGTTTTGGCTTGAAGCCTTTTCAAATTGAAGAATTTACCACCAATGCAGTAGGTGATCTTGATGCTGTGCTCATCCTCATTGAAAGCATTTGACAACATGGCTGAAAACACCATTCTAAAATGCATAGGGACAAGCACACATTGTTTCATTCCATTGGTGACTGGGTAGGGACAAGAGCATTATTCATTATCTAGAATCCAAACAAGCATGCCATCATGAAACTGATGGACAATGCTAATGAACTTCTCTGGGCAACCAAATTTTGACACAATGTTCCATAAGCCCTCATGACTAACAGTATCAAAGGCCTTGGTCAGATCTATAAATGTTGTGTACAGACCTCTGTATTTCTCCTGGAATTGTCAAGTAGCAAACACCATACCAACTATTCCTCAGCCCTTTCTGAAGCCACACTGGCTCTTAGGTAAATGACGATCTATCAGGTGAAGTATCAGCCTATTAAGGAGGGCTCTGGCAAGAATCTCTCCAGTAATGAGTAAGACACCACCCTCTGATTATCACAGGAAAATCTATTTCCTTTACCTTTATAGAGATGGACAATGGAGGCATCCTTGAACTCTTGGTAGGTAACCTCCTCTTGCCATATAACCTGGAAAAATAGTCAGCTTTTTTATAAGCAATGGTCCTCCTATTTTGTAAATCTTAACTGGAATAGAATCAGCATCAGGTGCTTTTTCCATATGAAAGGGGCCTAATGGCATTCAAAATCTCTTCTTCACTTGGAGCTTCAGCCAGGATGGGGATTGACTTCAACCAGAGGTAAATGATCAATGGGCTCCAAAGTGGAGGGAGTGTTGGTGCATGATTTTCTGTTTGCAGATGATGGTGCACTTAATGCAGCCTCTGAAGCTGAGATCCAACAAAGTATGGATCAGTTCTCTGCTGCTTGTGTTAATTTTGGCCTAACAATTAACATCAAGAAAATACAGGTGTAGGGGCAGCCAGGTAGCACAGCGAGTAAGAGCACCAGCTCCAGTGTTGAGAAGACCTGGAGATCGAATCCAGGGCTCAGACACTTAGCACCCACCCAGAAACACCTGGCCATGTAACCTTGAGCAAGTTACTTAACCCCGATTGCTTTAAAAAAAAAAAAGAAAAGAAAAGAAAATACAGGTGCTCCATAGCCACCACCACACCATCCATAGTTGCAATTATTGGTTACAACAAATGGAGAAGTTCTGAATGCTGTGGATAAGTTCATTTACCTTGGTAGTGTACTTTCCAGGGATGTACATGTTGATAATGAGGTTGACACATGCATTGCCAGAGCTAGCTCAGTGTTTAGGAGGCTCCAAAGGAAGGTGTCAGAGAGAAATGGTATTAGACTAATTGCCAAACTTAAAGTCTACAGAGTCATTGTGCTGACCTCATTGTTGTATGCCTGTGAAACCTGGACCATCTACCAGCACCATGCCAAGAAACTGAATCACTTCCATTTGAATTGTCTCAGGAAGATTCTGAAGATCACCTGGCAGGATAAGGTACCAGACACTGAGGTCCTTAGTTGAACTAAATTTCCAAGCATTTAAACTCTGCTTCAGGGAGCTCAACTTCAAAGGTCTGACTACATTGTTCAAATGCAATACACATACTTGCCAAAATGACAGTTTTATAGAGAACTCACACAGGCAAGCATTCACATGGTGGTGGTCAGAAGAAGCAATACAAGTACACTCTGAAGGTTTCTCTCAAGAACTTTGGGACTGATTGTGTAACATGGGAGACACGGGCATAGGATCACTCAGCATGGTGAGCCCACACCAGAGAAGGTGCTGTGCTCGATTAGCAAGGCAGAACTGAAACAGCTCAAAGGAAATGCAGGATGCACAAATTTGGAGAATCCACCCCAAATATTCACATGTATTATTTGTGCCCAACCTGTGGCCTAGCATTTCAAGCTCATATTGTTCTGATCGGCCACAGTCATACACATAGAAACTTGACTTTAGCATAGAGATGTCGTTTTGGTCCTCTGAGAAAGAAGGACAAAAACCAACTATAAATTTTGACATAATTCTATACTCAGTATATATTTGAGGCATAAGGTCTTTGTTAGAGAAACTTCCTTCAAAAATATATAATAGCACTTCATTGTTTATAATACTTTTTAGCAAACTGTAGTTTCCCTGAATATAATATATTTAGGTCTATTTTAGTTTATTTTTTGTCTTACGTTATGACTATCCCTGCCTTTTCCACTCCAGCTGAAGCATATTAAATTCTGTTCAAATCCTTTCTTTACTTCTGTATGTGTGTTTTTGTTTTCAAGTGAATCTCTTATAAACAACCTATTGTTGAATCCTGGTTTCTAATACATTCTGTTATCTGCATCTGTTTTATGGCTAAACTCATCTCATTCACATTCACAGTTACTATCACTGTGCATTTCCCTCCATCCCCTTATCTACTGTTTCTTTCTCTTTTAACCCTGTCCCTCCACTTAAGAACATTTTGCTTCTAACCAGTGTCTTCCTTAATCTGCCCTCTCGTTTATCATCTCACTTTTTTCTCTTGTCCTCATTCACCTCCAATTTCTCTATTGGGTAAGTTACACTTCTATATGTGACTGATTATGTGCATTCTTTCCTCTTTGAGCTAAGTTTGTTGAGAGTGGGATTCAAACATTGCCTTCTTTGCCACCCCGCACCTCCACCATCCCTCCTTTCATTGTAATAATTTTTCCTTACATGCCTCTTTCATGTGAGGCTATTTCTTTCATCTCCCTTCAACTGCATCCTTCTTTCTCAACCTTTCAATTATTTTTTTTTTAGATTACAACATAATTGACTCATACCCAAATGCACTCCATTTAAACTCCTTTTAACTGCTCTAATAATGATAAAAATTTATGGGAGTTAAACATATTATTTTTCCATATAAAAATGTAAACATTTTAAATTTATCGAGTCCATTTTGATGACTTTTTCTTGTTTACCTTTTAATGCTTTTTTTGAAGACTCCTGTTTGAATGTTAAAACTTCAGTTTTGCTCTAGTCTTCTCATCAGAAACACGTGAAAGTCCTCTCATTAATTATTTTTTCCCTTGAAGGATTACACTCAGTTTTATTCGATAGGTGATTCTTAATTGTGATCTTAACTCCTTTGCCTTCCAAAATGTCATTACAAGGCCTCGAATCCTTTAACATGGAAGCTTCTAAATCTTGTGTGATCTTGACTGTGGTTGCATGATATTCAAAATTGTTGTTGTTGGTGTTGTTGTTTTTCTCACTACTTGAAGTATTTTCTAATTTACTTGGCAGCTATACTATTCCAAGGGGTTTGCATTTTGGAATCTCTTTCGGGTTTATTAATTCTTTCACTTTCTATTTTAACATCTGTATCTAAGATATCAGGGAAGTTTTCCTCATAATATTTCTTTTAAATTATGATATACAGGATTTTTTTTTTTTTTGCATTGGTGGGGTATTATGCCCTTTTAGTTTTTTTTATATATTTTTTCTATTTTCTCTATTTTTTAATAAATAAATTTTATGATTATTTTTCATGTACATTATTCATTTCCACAAGATTTTCTTCCCATCTTTCCCCTACTGACCACCCCCAAACAGCAATCCCACTGTATACACACTCCCCCATTCTGCTCTCTCCTATATACTCTCCCATCCCCCCTCTGACTTTCCAGTAGGCAAAATGGATCTCTCTGCCCCAGTGTCTGTATATCTTATTTCCCAGTTGCATGTAAAAAAAAAATGTTTTTTTAACATTTGATTTTTAAAACTTTTAATTCCAGATTCTTTCCCTTCCTCCCTCTTGCTCACTCTTACTGGGAAGATAAGCAATTCCATATAGGTTGTGCATGTGTATCTATGCAAAACCATTCCATAGTGGATATATTGTGAAAGACTGATTATATTTCTCTCTGTCATATCCCACTCCCCACTTGTTCTGTTCTCTACTTTGACCCTGTCCCTTTTCAAAAATGTGTGCTTCTAACTACTCTCCCCCCAACCTACATTCTCCTTCATCATCCCCCCTCTCATCCCCTTTACCCCTACTCTCCCGTAGGCTGAGATACCCTATTTAGTGTGTATGTCATTCCCTCCCTAAGCCAAATTCAATGACAGTAAGGTTGACCTATTCCCTTTTGCCTTCCTGTTCTTCCCTCCATTGTAACAATTTTCCCTTGCCTCTTCTATAGGAGATAATTTAACCCATTCTGTCTCTCCATATCTCCTCTCATTATATTCCTCTCTCACCTCCCAATTTCACATTTTTAGTATCGTCATTTCCTATTCATTTGGTCCTGTGTCATCTGTCTATGTATAGCTGTACACATATGTACATACACTTACATACACATGTATTCATACTCCCATATACCCTCCTATATATACATGTATGTTTTATATACACACATATACATACATACATATATATATTCCCTTCAACTATTCACATACTGAGAAAAGTTTTATAAGTTACAATTTCCATGTAGTAATGTAAATAGTTCAACTTTAATAAGTTCCTTATTATTTCTTTTCCCTGCTTACCTCCTCATGCTTCTGTTCCTTCTGGTATCTGAATGTCATATTTTCTGTTCAACTCTGGTTTTTACATCACGAATGCTTGAAAGTCTTCTATTTCATTGAATGACCATATTTTCCCCTGAAACATGATACTCAGTTTTGCTGGGTAGGTGATTCTTGGTATTAATCCCAGCTCCTTTGATCTCTGGATTATAATATTTCAAGCCCTTCAATCTCTCAGTGTAAAAGCTGCCAGATCCTGTGTTATCCTGATTGTGTAGCCACAATATTGAAATCATTTCTTCTTGGCTGCTTTTAATATTTTCTTCTTGATCTGGGAACTCTGGAATCTGGCTATAATATTCCTAGGAGTTTCCTTTTGGGGATCTTTTTCAAGAGGTTATTGGTGGATTCTTTCAACCTCTGTTTTGCCATCTGGTTCTAAAACATCAGGGCAATTTTCCTTGAGAATTTCTTGAAAGATGATTTCTAGGTTGTTGTTGTTGTTGTTGTTGTTTTTGTCATGGATTTCAGGTAGTCAAACAATTTTTAAATAATCTCTCCTTGATCTATTTTCCATATCAATGGTAGTTCCAATGAGATCTTATACATTGCTTTCTATTTTTTCATTTGTTTTGATCTGTTTAATAGTATCTTGATTTATCATAAAGTCACTAGCTTCCATTTGCTCTAATAAAATTCTGAAGGAATTATTCTCTTCAGTGAGCATTTGAGATTCTTTTTCCATTTTGCAGATTCAGATTTTTAAGCCATTCTTCACCTCATTGGCTTTTTTAGCCTCTTTTGCCATTTGAGTTAGTCTATTTTGTAAGGTGTTATTTTCTTCAGTCAGGTTGTTGATTCTCTTTTCATAATGATCCTGCATCATTCTTATTTCTCTTCCCAATGTTTCTTCAACTTCTCTTATTTGGTTTTCAAAATCCTTCTTAATCTCCTCTATGGCCTGCAAATAGTTCATATTTTTCTTGGAAGCTTTTGGTTCCAGAGTTCTGACTTCACTGTCTTCCTTCTGTTCCATGCTTTGATCATTTTTGTCCCCAAAATAGGGATCTAAAGTTGGATTGCTGTGCTTACTTTTCTTCTTTTGCTTCCTCATGTTGCCATTCAATTATTTGACTTTTGAACTTTTTGACACAGTAGAACTCTGCTTCCAGGCAGGAGAGCTATGTCCCAAATTGCTGAGTTTTTCTCAGTTGCCAGAGTTATTACTTGGGTGCCCTCTCTGAAGCCTCTACTGACTCTGGTACCTGGCCACACACCCCAGGACCTCCATCCTAGACAGCAATCCAGATCCAAGGAAGTTAAAGCAAGAGCAATTACCCCTCAGAATGGTCATTTGGTCCCCATGCAATCTGCTTGCCAGGAGCTCTGAAGTAGCTACACAAGGGCGGCCAGCAGGCCTCAGCTGCTCTCCCTCTGGGGGCAGAGGCCAGACCTCAATCCTGGACCCCCTGTTATAAAAGTCTGTACTGATATCTCACTTTGTTTTGGCATTTATGGGTTAATAATTCTGGAAACTGCCACAGCTGCTAGTGATCTACTCTCTTGAAGTCCCTACCTTGAGGCTAAATCTGCAGGTGAATTCTGGGCTGGACTCAGCTGCCAGAATGCTGCAATGGATCCTTCCTGTAGGCCTGCCTTCAGTGGGAGACTTCTTTCTGTCACTTTGTGGCTTTTGGAGCCCTATGGTTTGTTTAGAGTCATTTTTATAGTTATTTGACATGTTTATAGGGGGAGCACATGGAGTTTTCCTATAATTTTTCTCTTTGATCTATTTTCTAGGTATTTTTTCCCTATGAGATATTTCACATTTTCTCCTATTTATTTAATTTTTTTTTTTTGGTTTTATTGTTTCTTGATGACTCATGGATTCATCAGTTTCCAGTTGCTCTTGAAGGATTTTTTTTCCCCAGTGAGATTTTGATCCTCTTTTTCTCCACTTGTCCAATTCTATTTTTAAGTGTTTTCTTTAGTGTATTTTTGAACCTTCTTTTCAATTTGAACTATTCTGTTTTTGAAGTTCTTTTCTTCACTGAATTTTTGGGTCTGTTTTGACATTAAAACAATTCTATTTTTAAGATGATATTTTTTTTCAATATTTTGTGTCTCTTTTGTGAAGCTATTCATGTTCTTTTCATAATATTCTTTCATCACTCTCATTCATTTTTCCTTTTTTTCCAAAACTTATTTTTATCTTTTTCTTTGACTCAAGAATTCTTTTTTGGCTTGTGTTCAATTAGTATTTTCCTTTGAGGATTTTCCAGGGTAGCTGTTTTCATATTGTTGTCTTCTTCTGAGTTTATGTGTTGTCCCTGCCATTGTAGTAGATTTTTATTGTCAAATTCTTTTGTTATTGTTTGCTAGTTTTTATGCTTTTGTATTGAATTTCAACCTTATGGTAAAGTTGGGTTGTGCTTAACTGGTGGTGGAGAGGCACATTTCAAGTTTTAAGATTTTTTTGTGTGCTGCTCTATTCAGTGTTAGTTCTAGAGGTCTGCAAGTTTTGTTGCATAAAAGGTAGTTTTATTCTGGGAGAGATATAGTTGCTTTTTTCCTAGTCTGAACCCTGGTCATTACTAAGGAATTTCCTCTGCTCCCCTGCAGGCTAACATTCTCTTATCTTTGGCTCTGTAACTAGAACCTGACCTGGTTGCCCCCATCATCCATTTCCACCATCGAACTTTTACTCAGAATTGCATATGGAAAATAGAGTTGCCAATCAGTTCTTGCTATATTGAGTAAGCTCAAAGGTTCTCCTGTAATATATTTCGGACCAGTTTTCTAAACCCTCCCTCCATTGTTTCTACACTGAGATCTCCCAAAGTTCCTGGATGCTATTATGACTGTCACTTGTGGTCTCAGGACAGACTTCTACCCCAATGTTACAGACTTCTCCTGCTTCCCTTTTAAATTTTTTTAGGTCAGAAAAATATATCATCCCACATTTTTGTTGTCCCCACTGCTTCAAATTTTAAAGATATTATTGTAAAGAATTTTGTGGTTGAGAGAGTTCAACTGCATGTCTGCTGCTAATCTGCCATCTTTTTTTCCCTAAAAGTAGAATTTTCTAATGAGGTAAATCAAACTTCTTAGCATTTGAGACCAGATGATTTCTTTTTACCTTTATATTATTTACCAGTAGTAGCAGTAGCACTAGTAGTAACCTGGGAGGTAGGTGTTGTTATCTTCAAGGTCCTCCAAAATAGAGAACAGCTTTAAAAATGTGCATCAAAATCCAATGACAGATTTTTCTCCATACTTTAAGAAGATATTGATTTAAATCTATAACTGGAAGGCATGGCTCTAGGTTTGTAGAAAATCATTCTTTTAATTCACACAATGAAAACTAACGAATTACACATTTCTTTTATGCCACTACAGGCAATATAAAAGGAATTATGTGTCAAAAAAGAATGAAATGTCTCTGATTACTGACTATTCCAGTCTGAGTCAATTCTCTAATTATATGACATTAAGTTCATTGTCATCCTCCCCCCACAATTGATAATGACAACACATATCATGTGACATCAAAACCAGCTAGTTAACTTCTATATTGTCATGTGTCCTTTGAAATATCAAGTATGTGTGTGTGCATGTGTATGTTTATATTTTCAGGTATACATGTGTCTGAAATAAAATTTTAAAATATTTGTACACATGTATAAAAACATACTAGCTATAAAAGAGTGGTACTATTCCCTTTGCCTTTCTTTATGATTTGTAACTGTTGAGTTTTCAGAATTACTATCCATAATTTTTAGAGTGGTAATACAGTGATAAAGCCCGGTTGTAATGAAGGACTGTTTGTTTGTTGTTGTTGTTTTTTTTTTCTGGTACATATACCTATAAGAAGACAGTGATAAGATGAAGCTATACCAGTAAAATTGAAAATTATTTCAACAAACTGGTATAATTCTCTTAATTGGACACATTATTTCCAGTTTCTCCATTAACCAATCTCTCCTTCATTTACTGACTGGTATCACTTCCCTAATGCACCACTCTAATAACAGCATTCTACTGCTAAATAGCCTTCAGTGAGTAAACATTATCTACCAAACATACATGCCTAGAACAGACACAGCCTGGGATGCATTCCCATTGGCCTTTCACTAGAAATTAAAATATAAAATTCCTATCCTGATATTCAAAGCTCTTTTTAATTTCATTCTAACCTAAATGTAAAGTTAAGTTTTTCACTTCTCCCTTTCAATTCAAGATAAAATGAACTATAGACTGTTGATTCTTTTTTTTTTCTCCCTACCTTCTCTCTGTGCCTTTACTCAGGCAATCACCCATTCACCCATGCCAGCAATGGGGTCCTCAATACTCATGGCTTTCTTCTTAACTGCAAGACCTAGTTCCAGTTCATAAATGAAGCCAAATTGACTCCTTCCTCTAGGCTAGAAGTTCTTAACCTGGTTTATACATGCATACACACATACACACATACATACACCAGCATTTATACCTAAAATGTATATAATTATGTGTATATGTATGTGTATACATATGTGTGGGTATATATGTATCTACATGATTGTGTATAAATATATACACATGTTTACATAGAAATATATGTATGTATAGTAACATACATTTTACACATATACATCTATACACATAAATATAGGTACTCATACTTACATATATACATATGCAAATAATTTGATAATTATATTTTGATAAAGTTAGTTTCCTTTGTTAACATATGTATTTTTATACATTTAAAATATATTCTGAGAAGGAATCCATTCATTTTAACATGCATCCAAAGGGGTCCATGACACAAAGAAGGTTAGTAACCTCTGCTCCAGATGAAAATTATCTAAACTTTTTCAATTTTCTAATATCACTCTCTGTGAGCATTTTATTTTATTAATTATAATTGTCATATACATACACATAAATACACATATATTTGTGCATGTTTGTATGCTATGTATTAGAATATGCATTTATGTAATATGTATGTATATATGCATATCGTTTTATATGCATGCACATATGTGTATATGTGTTTATATATTTTTAGAGTGCATGTTCCATAGTGGCAGAGCTGTGTCTTATTGTTACTTTGTATCTTAAGAACCTACCACAAATCCTTGCAAATATTAGGTACATTATAAGTGACTGTTAAATTAATTGATACTTTAAGATTCTGCAGTTTGTTTTTGTACATTTACTTAATATACCTGTTTTTTATACAATCAATTTTGTGTCACAAAAGTGTTTGTGATAAACTTAAAGAATCACTTCTTCCAAGATATGTCAAATATAATCTTTTTAAGTACCACAATTAAAATATAAGTGACCTGTGAAAAGAATTAGAAAACAAGTCATTTAGAAATACAGTCACAGTCTTAATTTTGGATTTGTTTCATCTATATCTACACATACACACCTATACACACATACATATAGGTATACCTGCATGTATATGCACATGCATGTGTATGTATATGCATATGCACATGTGTATGTATTTATATATATATATAATACATACACACATATATATTTCTTAGTAGCACCACTGACTAGTAACAAAATAACTTGATACTCACATCAATTCTGCTTTTTTCTTGATCATCCACTGTTTATGTTCAATCTCAGCATATGAAATGATCACAGATTAATCAGCAGGAAACAATACAGAAAGCCTAGATAATCAGTCTCATGCTGACTGAATAGGACATATAATTTAGATCTAACTCTGTGGCATTGATATCTGCCTTTATAAAACTTCATATTCGTTTTCATAGGAGATAGTAAGGCAAATTATCATGGCAAGCATTCAAACCAGTTAGTAGACCACATTTCAATTTAAGAATCTACATTCTCCTCTATTATGGAAGATATTGATTGCATTAAGTCCTTAATTATTCACAGGAGATGTGGTAGAGTAGTGAAATACTGCTTCAATTAGAATTTTGACAAAATTATATTGGTTATATTTCTGCATAATATACCTAAATACTCAATAAGATACAGTAATAACTATTAAAATATATTTATGCTTCAAAAATTCTTAATGATCATTATTAATATATGATAAGGAAAATTGCCATAATTTTTTCTAGTATATATTATACATCTAAGTATTACTGATTATTAATGCTTATTAAGATAAGACATTGGAAAAATACTTTTTTTTTTCCTACTAGATGAATCTTTCCAGAGTTTTAAAGACTCAATTATATATAATCAAATTTAAATTTTGACCAATCCAGTATCTTACTTACCTAAGAGAATGTATTAATTTTAGCATATAGTTTCTAATAATGATTCTAAAACAAAAAAAAAAAATGGATTTTCATTTTTATTTGAGATTTTCTTATATTGAGGTCAGTTCTGAAAACAAATTGGTTTAAAATCTCTTTCCAAAATAGGGATTGTGTTAGAAGGAAAGAAATTGTGATAAATGCATTAACATGCTGAAGAGAATAGTTTTAGAAACCTAGATGTTTCCAAATGGAGACAGAGTACAGCAACACAATCTTACACCATGCCAAACATTAAGAAAATTATCCAAGAAATGGATATACACAGATATATACATATATGTGTTTATATATACATATACAAACATACATATGCATGTATGTGCTTAAAGGGTCAGGGAACTAATATATGAGGGGCCATCAAAACTTCTCTTGAAAAAAATTGAATGTTTGGTAAGGGTATAATTATCATATATTTTGTGAAAAAAAAATTCAGTGTTTTGAATATGTCATATCTTGTGATTTCAATGTCAAATCAGGAAAAAGCAAGTTCTTTAGCAATTTTAAGAGCCTTTCAGGGAATAGTCAGTAACCCAATCAAACTCTCTCAATATTTCCCACCAAATACTTTTAAAATAATGCATCAGATAGAATTCTGGAGTGACATAGCTACCAAAGGTTGTGGGAGACATTTTTGTAGCCCAAGACAAATTAAGAGGTTGTCAGAAGATGACCTGTAACAACAGGATGGTGTCTTGTCCAGAGCACCTGCAGTGACAATACCAGCTTTGGGCCTTGGAGGTGGCTGGGACTTACACAAAATGTTAAGTATATAAAGGGAATCTATGAAAAAATGTGAAGGAAAGAGATTAACAGCACTGGATATCACAATATATTATTATGTGATAATCAATAACAAAAACAAACTATCTTGTTCTGGCTAAGAAATAGAGTGATGTATCAATGGAATAGATTAGATACATAATACAGAGTAGTAAATGACTATACTCACCTAGTGTTTTATAAATCCAAAGATCAAAGGTTTTGACAAAAACTGTTGGGAAAACTGGAAAGCAATTTGGCAGAAACTAGGCAGAGACCAGTATTTTATACCATATACAAAGATAACACCAAAATGAGCAGGTGATTTAGATTATAAATGGTTATATAAGAAAATTATAAGACCATAGAAAAACAATTGTTTCTGTCATTTGTGGATAAGTGATGAGTTATGAGCAAACAACAGATAGGATCAAAGAAAACTAAGTGGATCATTTTAATTACGTGCAATTAGAAGAATTTTGCACAAAGAAAACCAAATAAAGCCAGAACTAGAAGAAATGCAGGAAAATGAAGAAAAAATTACAAGTTTCTCTCATAAATGCCTCCTTTTTCAAATAGACAGGGAACTGAGTCAAATTCACTATAAATAATAAATAAATAAAAGACCCATTGCCCAATTGATAAATGGTGAAAGGATATGAATTGGCAGTTTGCAGAAAAAGAAATGAATGTTATTTTTAGTTATATGAAAAAAATTCACTAAATCACCATTGATGAAGGTGGAAGATGACAGACTACATTCAGGAATTCAGTTGAATTCTACCAATACTCCCCGTCACACAACTTTAAAAATAACACATCAAATTGAATTCTGTGATGGCAGAACCAACAAAAAGTTACAGTGAGACAATTTTCCAGCCCAAAACAACTTAGGAGTTTGGCAGGAAAATTCTGTGACACCAGAGTAGTTTTTGGCCCATAGTGCAGGTCATACTACTATTACACCAGCAGCAGGTATCCAAGGCAACTGCAACAGTAATTCTTAAATTAATTCTTGTCGATCTATTTTTCAAGTCAGATTTTTTTTCTAATATATTTCACATTTTCTTTTTTTTTCATTCTTTGACTTTGTTGTATTAGTGACATGAAAGAGGAATCATAAGGAACTTGATAAAGTTAAACTATTTATATGCCTGTACAGGAAGATTATTCCTGTAACTCCTAAGAATTTTTATCATTATTATGGCATTTGGAAGTAGACTACATAGACAAAGGACATGCTTTTGATTATATTATATTGGAATCATCTCCAAAGTAAATGGATGTATGAGAAAGAGGGAAATTATCTCATATAAAAGAAATGTGAAAATAAGAGATTTTACAGAAAAGGAGGAAATGGTGGAGGGGAAGAAGTCATAGAGAGTGTTTAAACCTTACTCTCATCAGAATTGGCACAAAAAGAGTAATGTAAAATCTCAGTTGAGTTTAAAAATCTACCTCAGCCAACAGATAAATAGGATTAGAAGGTTACAAGAGGCAGTGGTCAGAAGCAAAACAGAGTTTTTCGCAAAATTTGAAAAACTGGAAAGCAGTTTGGCAAAAACTTGATGTAAAGTAACATCTCACACTGTGTACCAAGATAAGGTTAAAATGAGTAAATGATATAAGCAGAAAAGATGATATTGAAAATTAGGAGAGCATGGGAAATTTTCCCTGGAAGATCAATGGAAAAGGGAGGCATTTATGACCAAACAAGAAAGAGAACATTAGGAGATGTAAAATGGGTAGTTTTAATTACATGAAATTAAAAAAAAAAAGTTTTGCACAAACAAAAAAAATGTAATTTAGATAAAGCAAAATCAGGAAACTGGGAACATTTTTAAAGCAAGTTTTTCTAATAAGGGCCTCATTTCTCAAATACAGAGAAAACTTTCAAATTTTGAAGAGTATGGGTCATTCTGTTCATAAATGGTCAAAGGATATTATCAGGTGGTTTTCAGAACAAGAAATGAAAGCTATCTCTAGTCACATGAAAAATGTTCTAAAGGAGTAGTGATTAGAGAAATATAAACATAAACATCTCTGAGGTGCTAATTCAAATCTATCAGATTGGTTAATATGACAGGAAAAAATGAGAAATGTTGGAGGTGATGTGGAAAAATGGGACATTAATGCATTGTTGTTGGGGTTCTGAACTGATCTAAATATTCTGGAGAGCAGTTTAAAAGTAGAAATTGAAGGGCTTTTCATCAATTGGAGATTGACTGAACACATTGTGTT
Source organism: Petaurus breviceps papuanus (assembly GCF_028583685.1). NCBI lineage: Eukaryota > Metazoa > Chordata > Mammalia > Diprotodontia > Petauridae > Petaurus > Petaurus breviceps. The sequence continues at coordinate 6,369,097 of NW_027187283.1, read as the reverse complement.
ATATGATTGTTATTGAATCTATTGTGCTATTATATGATGATTGAGCCGAATAACTTAGTTATTTTTAGCAGTATAGTGATCCAAGACAATTCCACAGGATTTATGATGAAAAATGTTTTCTACCTTCAGAGAAAGATCTGACGGAGTCTGAATTCAGATTAAAGTACACTTTGTTTTACTTTATGTTTTAGGGTTTTTGTTTTTTGGTAAAATGCTTAAATGGATATATTTATTTTCAAAATGTTAGATTTCTGGTTGATATCACTTTTTTAATTACATTTTATGTTTATTTATAGTTTACATCATTCATTTCCACAAGATTTTGAGTTATACATTTTCTCTCCATCTTTCCCCTAACTACCAACCCAAAACAGTAATCCCATTGAATATCCACTCCTCCAATGTGCTCTCTGCTATATCGTCCCCCATGCCCCTCCAACTTTCCAGTAGGGCAAGATGGATCTCTATGCCCCAGTGCCTGTATATCTTATTTCCCAGTTGCATGAAAATAATAATAATAATGATTATATATATATATATATATATATATATATATATATATATGTCTTTAAACACTTGATTTTAAAACTTTGAATTCCAGATTCTTTCCCTTCCTCCCTTGTCACCCACCCTTACTGGGAAGATAAGCAATTCAACATAGTACAAGTACAGCTATGTGTAGCTATGCAAAACCTTTCCATAGTGGATATATTGTGAAAGACTAACTATATTTCTCTACTTTGACCGTGTCCCTTTTCAAAAGTGTGTGCTTCCAACTTCCCTCCCCCAAACCTGCCCTCTGCTCCATCATCCCCCCCTCTCATCCTCTTCCTCCCTACTCTTAGGGTGAATTACCTATTTAGTGTATGTCATTCCCTTCCTAAGCCAAATTGATTGAGGATAAGGTTGACTCATTCCCTTTTGCCTTCCTGTTCTTCCTCTCCATTGTAACAGTTTTCATTTGCCTTTTATGTATGAAATAATTTAGCCCATTCTGTCTCTCCCCATCTCCTCTCATTATATTCCTCTCTCACCTCTCAGTTTCACTTTTTAAGTATCATCCCTTCTTATTCAATTGGTCATGTGCCTTCTGTCTATGCATACCTGTAAACATATATACACACACTCACATATGTATTCACATGCACATATACCTTACTATATAGACATATATATGTATATATATACATTTATATTCCCTTCAACAATTGTCATACTGAGAAAAGTTTCATAAGTTACAATTATTATCTTTCCATGAAGGAATGTAAATAGTTCAACTTTGATAAGTTCCTTATGATTTCTTTTCCCTGTTTACCTTCTCATGCTTGTCTTCCTTCTGGTATCTGAATGCCAAATTTTCTATTCAACTCTGGATTTTTCATCATGAATGTTTGAAAGTCCATTATTCCATTGAATGACTATATTTTCCCCTGGAACATAATACTCAGCTTTGCTGGGTAGGTAATTCTTGGTCTTAATCCCAGCTCCTTTGACCTCCAGAATATCATATTCCAAGCCCTTTGACCCCTCAGTGAAGAAGCTGCAAGATCTTGTGTTATTCTGATTGTGTTTCCACAATATTGAAATTGTTTCTTCCTGTCTGCTTGTAATATTTTCTCCTTTATCTGGGAACCCCGGAACCTGGCTATAATATTCCTAGGAGTTTTCTTTTTGGGATCTTTTTCAGGAGGTCATAGATTGATTCTTTCAAACTCTATTTTGCCCTCTGGTTCCAAAACATCAGGGCAATTTTCTTTGAGAATTTCTTGAAGGACAATTTCTAGGTTCTTTTTTTTATCATGGCTTTCAGGTAGCTCAATAATTTTTCAATTATCTCTCTTGGATCTATTTTCCAGTTCAGTAGTTTTTCCACTGAGATATTTCACATTGCCTTCTTTTTTTCATTTGTTTTGATCTGTTTAATAGTGTCTTGATTTCTCATAAAGTCACTAGCTTCCATTTGCTCTAATCTAATTCTGAAGGAATCATTTTCTTCAGTGAGCTTTTGAGATTCTTTTTCCATCTCGCAAATTTGACTCTTCAAGTCATTCTTTTCCTCATTGGCTTTTTGAGCCTCTTTTGCCATTTGAGTTAGTCTATTTTCTTCAGTCAGGTTGTTGACTCTCTTTTCATGATTTTCTTGCACCATTATCATTTCTATTCCCAATTTTTCCTCCACTTCTCTTATTTGGGTTTCAAAATCATTCTTAAGCTCCTCTATGGCCTATAACTAGTTCATATTTTACTTGGAAGCTTTTGGTGCAAGAGTTCTGACTTCTTTGTCTTCCTCCTGCTCCATGCCTTGATCCTTTAGTCCCCAAAAAAGGAATCCAAAGTCAGACTGCTCTGCTTGCCTTACTTCCCCTGCTTGCTTATGTTGCTACTCAAACACTTGACTCTTGAGCTTTTTTGCAACAGTAGAACTCTGCTTCCAGAGAGGAGAGCTTTTTTCCAAATTGCTTGAGTTTTCTCAGCTTCAAGAGCTATTAGTTGGGTGCCCTCTCAGAAACCTCTAATGGCTCTGGAACACTGGTCATGCACCCCAGGAACTCTACCCAGGACAGGGATCCAGATCCAAGCAGGTTAAAGCAATAGCAATTACCCCTCAGACTAGTTGCTTGGTCCCCCTACAGTCTTCAACAAAGAGTTCTGAAGCAGCCACACAGCTGTGGTAATGTGCCTCAGCTCCTTCTCCCTCTAGGGACAGCAACCAGACCACACTCCTGGACTCCCTCTTCCCAAAGTCCATTGACCTCTCACATTGTCTTTGGCATTTATGGGTTGATGTTTCTGGAAACTTCCATAGGTTCTGGTGATCCCCTTTCCCGATGTCCCTCTCTCTGTCTATGGCTGGTCAGGCCACCCTGAGTCTAAAACCTGGCATTTATGTGGGGCTAGGTTCTGCTACCCATGTGCTGCACTGGCCCCTTCCTGCTGGGCTGCTGGGGTGTCTTCAGCACGTGGTTATTTTCTCTCTGTCACTTTGTGGGTTTTGTAGCTCTAAAGTTTGTTTAGAATCATTTTTCACATGTATTGGAGGAGGTGGAAGCCAGAGCCCCACAGAAGTCCTGTTTCTACTCTGCCATCTTTGATGTCACTTTTCTTGCCTTCATAAAGGATGGAAGGAAGAAAATTTGGAGCTCATTTTTTAAAAGTGTTAAATGATAATAAAAGTAAAAATAAATCACTATTGCTTACAAAAATGCAGATAAATCAATTTGAAGTCATACCTATCATATAAGCCAGCAACAGAAAAGCTAAAGAACAAATGTTAAAAGGTGTGTGGAAAAATGGTGACAATAAAGCACTGTTGGTGGGGTTTTGAAACAGTCTAACCATTCTTTTTTTTTTTTTAAGCAATTGGCATTAAGTAACTTGCTCAAGGTTACACGGCCAGTTATTTCTGGGTGTGGTGCTGAGTATCTGAACCCGGATTTGATCCAGGTCATCCCGACACTGGAGCCGGTGCTCTTACTCGCTGAGCCACCTGGCCGCCCCTAAGCAATTGGGGTTAAGTAACTTGCTCAAGGTTACACGGCCAGGTGTTTCTGGGTGGGTGCTAAGTGCCTGAGCCCAGGATTCGATCTCCAGGTCTTCTCAACACTGGAGCTGGTGCTCTTACTCGCTGTGCTACCTGGCCACCCCTTAGTTTAACCATGCTTGAGAACAATGTAGAACTATGTTCATAAGGTCTATAAAATTGAAAATCTTTTAACCCAACCATACTATTTTTAGTTACATATCTCATAAGATGAATGAAGAAGTTTAAAAAAGACCTATATAAACAAACAAACAAAAAAACATTTTTAACAGTTCTTTTTTGTGGTGGCAAAGAATTAGACATAGAGGGGTTGCCCCACTGGGGACTAGCTGAACAAGGTTATGGTATATGATTGTTATGGAATACTATTTTGCCCATCAGTTGCGGAATGGCTGAACAAGTTGTGGAGTATGATTATTATGGAATCTGTTGTGCTATAAGAAATGACAAGCAGGATGGTTTCATAAAAACCAGGGAAGACTTATATGAAATGATGAAAAGTGAAATGAGCAGAACCAGAATAACTCTGTACACAGTAACTGCAATATTGTAGCAATGCTCACTTATGAAACACTTATCTACTCTGATCAATATAATGATCAAAGGTAATTCCAAAGGACTCATGATGAAAAATACTATGCATCTACAGAGAGTATTTATGAAATCTGAATGCAAATTAAAATGTTTTTTACTTTATATTTTTTCTTTTTTATATTATCACTAATATTGAAATTGTTTTTACATAATTTCATATGTATAACTAATGTCATATCGCTTGTCTTCTCAGTACATGGGGAACTGGTGGGAAGAAGGAAAGAATTTGGGACCCAAAATTTAAAAGAATAATGCTAAAATAATCAATTTTAGAAACCTTTAAAATATACAAATTTCATTGTTTATAGTATTGTATTTTTTATATTTATATAAATTATAACTAATTTATAACTTTATGGTCTTGTCCAATCTAACTGATTAAAACTACTTCCCTGATGTTCACAAACATACAGGTATCTCTCCCTGGTATCTCAAAAATATTCACACATATCTTTCTTTCCCCACTAGATAATGTCTATTTCTTTCCTCTTCATTTGCATCGAAACTCTTTGAGAAAGCCTGTTTTTTAATCTATGCTATCAGATCGTTTCCTGTTATTTTCTTAATAAATCTCTACAATCCCATGTTTTGACATTATCATTTAGCTAGATTTTTTTCTTCTCCATAATAACAAATCCAATCTTTTTGGATTGGAAATCCACCTGGAAATGGTGACTCTCTCCCAAAGCTCTGTCCTGGGTAATCATCTCTTATCCCTTTATAATATATCTCTTAGGGATCTCATCAGTTTCCAAGGATTCAAATATCACCTCTATGCTGATAATCGTAAAATCTGCTTATCAAACCTAACTTCCATACTAACTCTACCAGTTCCCTGTTGGATATTTCAAATTCCATGCCTTTTAGAATTTAAAATAAGCATATTTTTAAAAACTAATCTCATTATCTTTTCCCTCCAATATTCCCCTGTCCTTCCCTTGTCCTGTAAAGAGTACCAACATCCTCCCAGTCGCTCAGGCTCAAAACTTAGGTGTCATCCTTGACTCCACACTCGCTCTCATTCCCCATATCCAATATGTTACTAAGGCATGTTAATTTAAACTTCATAATATTTCTTGCATATTCCTCCTCTCCTCTGAAATTGCTACTACCTTATTACAAATATTTATTAACTATTTGTGTGTCTGTTTGTTCAGTTGAGTGGAAGAGTGGATGGAAAGGCCCAAAGGTCATTAGAATTCATTAGTAGGCTAAAGAGTGTATAGTGGCAGGGAAAATGTCCTCTATCATACTAGAAGGTTGTTAGTTGTAGATTCCTAGTTCATGTAAGCATTATGAGCATCCACACTGCTCTTCACCCCAGATGTACAGATAATATCTAGGCAGACTGAAGTTATGGAATGGGTAAAGGAAATGGAAAAGAGAAGGAGACTTCTACTGAAAGGATTCAGTGTTCAGCAATAAGGTCTCAGCAAATTGGGGTCAGGGGAGAGGCAAAAGGAAGAGGAAGTTAAAAGACATTCATTCTATTGATTCTTCCTGCTCTGTTACCCAAGAAAGTATCTTCAAAGACATTATTTCATTAATGCAAATAGTTCTTTATAGGATCAAATTAAAACCACTATGTGAATTACCAGATGGACCTTGAAATTTTATAATTCCCAACTTTATTATCCTACAGGTAATTTGATGAGATAATACATCAATGCACACACACACACACACACACAAATACACACAAATCTACATCATAGTCCTGCATATGGAATTCCTTGGTTAGAAAATTTCCTCTATCAATGAAAGTCAACATCTTTTCTGCAACTTTTGTTTAGAAAACAGAGAACTTGTGTGGGATAAGCCAGTTAGTGTTTCTAAAAATGGGGCTTGAATCCAGGTCTTCACTTAGATATAAGTTTTCTATTCACTGTCACACTTACATTATGTTAATAAATGTCTCAACACTGAGGCAGGCATGTCCTTGCATGAAGTTACTAGGCCTGTACCCCATTGATTTACAGTTAATTACAACCTGTCGAGAGTTTATGCTACTTTGGTATAGCTTTCAAGAATAGGGGACGTACATACTACCAGTCAATCACTTTTTATTTTTTTTTCTTTTTGTAGGGCAATTGGGGTTAAGTGACTTGCCCAAGGTCACACGGTTAGTTGTGTGTGTGTGTGTGTGTGTGTGTGTGTGTGTGTGTGTGTGTATTAAGTGTCTGAGGGCAGATTTGAACTAAGGTCCTCCTGACTCCAGGGCTTATGTTCCATTCAGTGCACCAACTATCTGCCCCCTCAATCACTTTTTATTGATACAATGTTTTTTAAAAAATGGATGAATTGCTCTCTATATCTATTGTTTAAAGCATTAAATATTTTAAATTTGCTAAGTCTCTTTTTAGATTATTTAGTGAGGAAAGTTGTTTTACATTGTTTCATCTTCTTTTTGCATATATCTATATATGCATCAAAAAAGTCCTTATTACCCATTGAGAGCATTTCAGATCCTCTTGATTTCTTCTAGGTGGTGCAAGATTATTGGATGGCTCCATTTCTTAGATGAAATGAAACTTTAGGTTTTTTTTTCTCTCTCACAGCGGCAAAAGTGAACTAACAATTGTTAGTTCACAGATTATTTAGCATTATTCACATCTGTTTGTTTGGCAATGGTCCATCTAAGATGGACCTAATTTTAAACTGATTTTGACACATTTTTCGAGAAGCATATTATTCTTAAATATCCTCTGTTTTACAAAACAATGTGCTTAGAGTGCAAAAGAATTCAATTGTGTTTCAGAATCCTTTTGTGCAATCAAATGCACAAAATTGATCATCAGAGCCGTTAAATTACCATCACCCCAAATAGCCTATAATATAAAAATTCTACCAGAAAAAAAAATGCACTGAAATAAACATAGCTTGTACTCAATGCACTGAAAGGTCTAGAAGTTATTTTATATGTAAACATACTCATTTGGTCCTCACAGCAACCATGAAAGACAAAGTAGTGAAACAAAGTTGATTTTGGATTAAGTATGAGAGAATTTTTTTTTAAGGAGGAAAAAAATAAAAAGGAACTCATAAAAACTGGCTTTTAAAAAATAATTTTTAAAATCAGTTTTGAAAACATACAATGGAGTCCTGGGTTTTGACTACATCATTGCATTCTCAAAGGGAGTTATGTTGGTTCAGGTTGAAATTCACTGGGCCAGTGTCCAGCTTGTAGTGCTGCTGAGTGGAAAGAACTCCAGCAGGGTAACAGTGTAAATCCTTTTGAGGTTTCTGGCCAATGGTTTTGTCAAATTAAGGCTTTAAAAGAAATACCTGCCTATAACCACATGGTACCTGTTAAGCTCAAGCTGTCTTTTTCCAGATTGGTACCAGATGCCTACATAGGAAATAAATACCAAAAAAAGAAGAAAAAAAATAGCTCACAGGAAAGTCATTGCCTCCAGTAGAAATGACTGTCCTGACAGTAAAACAGAAAACAATCAGGTTAAACACAAAGCTGGGAAGTGAAGGGGTCACTTCCATGATTGGAGCCAAGTGAGTTAGTTTGTTTCTGTTTAGTCATTTCAGTCATGTATGTGACACTATTTTGGGTTTTCTCGACAGAGATACTGTAATTGTTCACCCTTCCCTTCTCCTGCTGCAGAGGAGAAAACTGAGGCAAACAGCGTTAAGTGACTTACACAGGGTCACACAAATAGTTTGTGTCTAAGACTGAATTTGAACTCAGGTCTTCCTGAGTCCAGGCTCAGTGCTCTGTCCATTGTGCCACTTAATTACGAATTGCTGGCACACGTAGTAAGTACTTAAAACATAAATATGCCCACACTTATACATATACATATATGTGTGTATGTATATACAATATGTGTAATATAGTTTTATGTTCTCACAGTTTATCCATTAATGTCCTTCTTGAAACATTATCATTGCACATATATTACAACTTTCTATTACCCATTACCTGATTCTTCATTGTTCTTATGTTACTTTATGTTAGTAAAAACTTTGACCTTTGACTTTGACCATCTAAGCTATGCAACCATTGCATCATCAGAAGGAAAAAAAAAGGTTAAAAATTTTGTCTGGAGAGGTTAAGGGAAAAGAGTTTGTTAAAGACTATATAAATATTGGTTATTTTAATTTTTCCATATATTCAGGAAACTTACGATTTTTTCATGGAAAGATTGCTGCTTAAGAGACTGGGCATTTAAAGGAGGGGAAAAACTATATCAACAATAACTAACATCTACTCCTTTACATCAAATGTAATGGTTTATGGAGAATGTCAGCCCTATGCTAAAGGAATCCTTATATAATAGTTGACAATTACAGAAGGTAATTTTACATATATTTTCTTCACAAGAACCTTTTGAGTCAAGCTATTATTTTAGTTTTTCAAACGAGCAAACTGAAGTTCAGATGGCTCAAACAGAATTTCTAGGCTGACAATAAAAGTGGATGAGGGTGAATTAAAACTCAGGCCTTCTAAACTCCAAGTTCTAGAACCATTACATCATATTGTTCTTTTGTTTGGACATTAGGGAACTCCATCAAATATTCTGATCATTTCCCCTAGTCCATATCTTCTCAAACACTGGTATGTTTGACTCTTTTTTTATCTATTTGAAAGAAGTTGAGTGGCCCAGGAAATTTTTGATTTATATAATTTCTATCACAGACAACTTTTTTTCAACTTTTTAAAAATATACATACGTATACACATAACGAGGTATTTTTTTGTTATGTTTTGTTTTACTCTGTCTTTTGTTTCCCAAAGTCGTTTTTTATTTTTCAAATGCTTTATTAACTTCTAATTTACATCATTCATTTCCAGCAGATTCTGAGTAACACATTTTCTCCCCATATTTCCCCTACCCACCGCCCCAAAACAGCAGTCCCACAGGATATCACTGCCTCCATTCTGCTCTCTCCCATATTTTCTCCCGTACTCCTTTTGACTTTTCCAGTAGGGCATGGTGGATCTCTGTGCCCAAGTACCTGAATATCTTATTTCCCAATTACATGTAAAATAGTATTAATATTATATATATATATATATATATATATACATATATACATATACATATTTAAACATTTGATTTTAAAACTTTGAATTCCAGATTCATTCCCTTCCTCCCTTGTCACCCACCATTCCTGGGAAGATAAGCAATTTAGTATAGGTTGTACATGTGTGGCTAATGCAAAACAATAACATAGTAGATATATTGTAAAAGACTGACTATATTTCCCTCCCTCCTACTCCACCCCCCACTTGTTCTATTCTCTACTTTGATCCCGTCCCTTTTCAAAAGTGGGTGATTCCAACATCCCTCCCCTCCAGTCTTCCCTCCCTTCCACCATCCCCTCTCTCATCCCCTTCCCCCCTACTCTCCTATAGGGTGAGATACTCTATTTACTGTGTATTTTATTACCTTCCCAAGCCAAATTCAATGAGAATCATGTTGACCCATTCCCTTTTTCCTTCCTATTCTTCCCCTCTATTGTAACCATTGTCCCTTTCCACTTCTATATGTGATAGTCTACCCAATTCTGTCTCTGCCCATCTCCTCTCATTATATTCCTCTCTCAACTCTTAATTTCACCTTTTAAGTATCATCCCTTCCTATTAAGTTGGTCCTGTGCCCTCTGTCTATGTATACCTGTAAACATAAATACACACATTCACATATGTATTCACATGCCCATATATCCTCATATATAGACATATGTATGTGTGTGTATATATACATATATATATATATTTCTATTCCCTTCAACTATTTTCATACTGAGCAAAGTTTCATCAGTTACAATTATTGTTTTTCCATGTAGGAATGTAAATAGTTCAACTTTGATAAGTTCCTTATAATTTCTTTTGCCTGTTTACCTTCTCATACTTGTCTTGCTTCCTGTATCTGAATGTCAAACTTTTGATTCACCTCTGGTTTATTCATCAAGAATGCTTGATTGTACTCTATTTCAGTGAATGACCATATTTCCCCTTGAAACGTAATACTCAGTTTTACCAGGTATATGATTCTTGATTTTAATTCAAGCTCCTTTGAACTCCAGAATACTATATTCCAAGCCCTTTGATCCCTCATTGTAGAAGCTGCCAGATCCTGTGTTATCCTGATTGTGTTCCTCAACATTCAAATTGTTTCTTCCTCTCTGCTTTTAATATTCTCTCCTTGATCTGGAAATTTTGGAACCTGGCTATAATAGACCCAGGAGTTTTCTTTTGGGGATCTTTTTTAGAAGGTGATCGGTGGACTCTTTCAACCACTATTTTGCCTTCTGGTTCTAAAACATCAGGGCAGCTTTCCTTGAGGATTTCTTGAAGGATGATTTCTAGGTTCTTTCTTTGATTATGGCTTTCAGATAGTCCAATAATTTTTAAATTATCTATATTGGATCTGTTTTGCAGGTCAGTGGTTTTTGCAGTGAGATATTTCACATTGCCTTCTATTCTTCCATTTGTTTATATCTGTTTGACAGCATCTTGATTTCTCATAAAGTCATTAGCTTCCATTGGCTCCAATCTAATTCTGAAGCAATAATTCTCCTCATTGAGCTTTTGAAATTATTTTTCCATCTGGCAAATTTGACTTTAAGGCATTCTTCTCCTCATTGCCTTTTTGAGCCTCTTTTGCCATTTGAGTTAGTCTATTTTTTAAGGTGTTATTTTCCTCAGTCAGGCTGTTGACTCTCATTTAATAGTTTTCTTACATTGTTCTCATTTCTCTTCCCAATTTTTCCTCCACTTCTCTTATCTGCTTCTTAAGGTCCTCTATGGCCTGTAACCAGCTCATATTTTCCTTTGAAGTTTTGGTGCAGGAATTCTGACTTCAATGTCTTCCTCCTGTTCCATGATTTGCTCCTTTTTATCCCCAAAATCGTAGTCTAATGTTGGAATCTTCTGTCTGCTTCATTTCCTTTGCCTGGTCATGTTTCCATTCAATTACTTGATTTTGGGGCTTTTTGCCACAATCGGACTCTGCTACCAGACAGGGGAGCTTCATATCAAACACTAGGATTATGTCAGCTCCCAGCAGTATTAGTTGGGTGCCCTTGCTGAAGCCTCAACATGCTGCGGCAAGCTGGACACACACCCTTAGACCACAATCCAGATTCAAGCAGGTTAAAGCAAGAGCAATTACCCCTCATACTGGTCTCTTGTTCCCCCTACACTCTGCATGCCAGGAGCTGAAGCTGCCATGTGGCTGGGGCTGTGCAGCATCACTGAGCATCTCCTTGCCCTGGGTTCAAAAGCAAAGGCACTCTCAACTACTGGGTCCCAAAGTCCACAATGCACTGACCTCTCACTTTGTCCTTTGCATGTATGTGTTGATAATTCTGGATCATCACAACTACTGCTGATCTGGAGTCCCTCCAGCCGGCGGCTGGTCACCCCTCCCTGGGGCTAAAATCTTGGCTGGCTCCCAGAGCACTGCTCTGGCTGATGCCTACATGCCTACCAGACTGTCCTCTGTGGGAGGTTATCTTCTCTGTGTCATTTTGTTGGTTCTGTAGCTCCAAAGTTTGTTCAGAGCCCCTTTTACATGAATTGGGGAAGGTGGAAGCCGGAGCTTCCCACAGAAGACCTGCTTCTACTCTGGCATCTTGACTCCACCCCCCCAAGTCTTTATTGAATACATATATACATACATACATATATACTCAATATCCCATTCCCATAAAAGGCACCGAGTGAAACAAAACATAATAAACAAAATTAATTATGTAGTTGCTCTACATTATTAAGATAGAAAAACAACTATAAGGCACAACTGTGTATGAATGATTGTTCTGCTGTTTGATTCAAACAAATAAAAGAAGTAAAAATGTACTTTTTATTTTTTTTACATTGCACATTGAAATTACTGTGTTGAAAGAACGTTATAACTTACCAAGACATGTTTGCTCAGTACATTGTTAAAAAGAAGTCTTTAAATATACATGTCTTTTTCTATTTCATTTTACTTTCCACTGCCTTGTCTTAATGAACCTTTCTAGTAATGGTATAAAGGGAGTAGCAAGCCTCAATTTAATGTTTAATTTTCTTTACTTAGTAACCTCAAGTACAGAGGTGAATTTAGCTAATCATTTTGTTCTCCTTGACATTGAAAATGCATAATTTGGATGAGACACATAGCTTTACTATTTTGAAGTGATGTGCCAGGAGACACTTCATATATTATAATTATGGGAATGTTTTTTTACCTTCTGGTTAGTCTATCAACTTAGTATTAAGCAACAAGAGTGCTTCTTCATCCTTTGGAAAATTCTCTTGACTTTTTTTTTCAGACCAGAACTCCTATTTAAAAAAAGGAAAGTGAATTTTTTTAAAGGTTAAGAAATTTGATATTTATACTGTGTTGACCAATGGTTTTAAAATTATTTTCTTCTTTCTTACTAAACTTTAAAGAGAAAGAAATGATCCATTTAAAAAGACTCAGGTTATAATTTTATGACAAAAAATCGTCCACATCTCAATACAAAAAGAAAGTTAGCAAATTTTCACCTTTAAATACAGAGGCATGGGAAAATTAAATTTCCTATGGCTGGATTAACACACTCCATTTTTAGAACAGCTGATAAACAATAAAGGCTTTATAATATTATAATTTGGGGATTTTTTTTTGTTGTTTTTATTTTTTAACCAACCAAATTAACCTTGCAAAAAAAAGACAGAAATCACATTTAAATCAAGGTTCTAAGTACATTTTTTTCTGAAGAAAACCACAGGCACTCTTTTTTTTCTTTGTATTATCACAGGAGAATAAGAACACACTTTCCCAAAATATATCTTTTCATTGTACTACTATTTTGTGATTTAGTTTCATTAAAAGAGAAAATGGGGAGAGAAGGGAGAAACTTAAAAGATACTGATCACACATAATTATCTGTATCCTTTTCCCAAATAGCAAAGGCCATGCCAGCATGAAAATCTCTTTTTTTTGCTAGGAAGCTCAGGAAAATTCACTGTGAACTGAATGAAGTTAAATGACAAGATAGAAGAGACCTCATCCTTTGACTGTCAGCAGATATTTAAATAATGTGAATGTCGTCCAGCTATAATAAGTTCCTCTAGAACTGATGATTCTAAATGAACAAAGAGAATCAGCACAGAGCCACTTATTGCCAAGTACTCTGGAGAATTATAGTTGACATGAAAATAAATCTTGAATTCTTTCAGCATAATAAACTTCTGGGTGAAACCCCTTACTAACTCCTAGAAATACAAAGTCAAGTCTGCTTCAAGTGAACTGCTGGGATCATGTCACTTGGAGAGAAGAAAATACCAAGTGTTAGATAATGTCCCACTATAACATATTTAAATGCATAAAGCCTGAAATACCCTAAGTAACTGTAGAATGTTTTTCACAGATTTAGAGGGGGAACCCAAATAAGCCAGCCTTTCAGATAAATTTTTCCTAATCAACCTACAAGATGACAGAGAGAAGCCAGGAAGTTGCCTGTTCTCCCCAGTTTTCTTTAGAAAAAAAACATTAAATCAAATCTCTAAACATATTCTGGAATAACAGAACCCATAAAGAGATGGAATAAAACAATTTTCTAGGTTACTATAACTCAAAGTTATTCAGAAAAAAAATCTGTCTGACTTTTGGTAAAAAGGAACCACAGTGTAGATGGTGACCCAACAAGCCAGCAGGAGGCTCTTAGCCACAGCACAGATCAGCAGCCAAAGCCCCTTGTTCTTAGCTTGACAGGCTAGAGGTACAGCCGGCCAGTTGTGAGGCCTCTAGCCCCAACAAGAAGGTCAAATGGCTGTCCCAGAACCCTGGCACAACAGGCACAACTAGGTCAGGCCACAGCTTAGTGTGCAAACCTCCACCATTACATGACAGAGCGAAAAGCTAGGGACTAAGATCCTATCCCATAGCACAAGAAGCTTGGAACTCTGCACTTTGTGCCTAAGGAGCAGAGTTCATTTTTTTTTTTAATGAGCAAAAAAGGCAAAAATAGTTTTGACTCTAGAAAGTTATTATGACAATAAGGAAGATCAAACACAAATCAAAAGAAGACAACAACATTAAAATGTCTATATGCAAAGCCTCAAAGGGGGATGTGAATTGGTCTCAAGTCCAAAAAGTACTCCTGGAAAAGCCCTAAAGTATTTTAAAATTCAAGTAAGAGTTAGAAGAAATATCGAGAAAAGAAATGAGAGTTATGTAGGAGAATTATGAAAAAGTAGTCAATAGCTTGGAAAAGGAAGCACAATTGATTGAAGAAAACAACTACTTTAAAAAATAATTGGCTAAATGGCAAAAAATAATCAACTGAAGAAAACAACTTTAAAAGTAGAATTGGTCAAAGGGAAAAGGAGATACAAAAGGTCGCTGAAGAAAATAAGTCCTTAAAAGTTAGAATTGGGCAAGTGGAAGCTAATGACTATATGAGATATAAAGAGTCAGTGGAACAATATCAAAAGAATGGATTTTTTTAATGTAAAATATCTCATTGTAAAAATAATTGATCTGGAGAATAGATCCAGCAGAGATATTTTAAGACATACAGGACTACCTGAAAGCCATGGGGGGAAAACCAGCCGATAGCATCTTTCAAGAAATTATCAAGGAAAACTGCCATGATATCTTAAAACCAGAGGTAAAATAGTCATTTAAATAATTCACCATTCATCTCCTGAAAGAGATCCCCAAATAAAAACTTAGGAATATGACAGCAAAATTCCAGAACTATCAAGACAATTAAAAAATACTGCAAGTAACTAAAGAGAAAAGTATAACTGGTCAATTTGATAAAGAAAAAAAAAAGAAAGCCAAATTACAATATCAAAAATAAAAAGGGTGAATTCACCACCAATGGAGAAGAAATGAAATATTAATTAGGAGTTATTTTGCCCAAATGTATGCCAATAAATCTGACCATATAAATGAAATGGATGACTCTTTGGCGTCTGTGATTTGATCTCTCTTTTTACTCCTCTTTTTAGCATTAGGAGACGCTGTTTTCCAGAGTCAAGGCCCAGTGAGCAAGCTGTGTCTGGAGGTTGGCATAACAAAAATCTTTTGCACTAACTCAGTCACAGAAAAACCTGAGAACTGTTTCACACCAGCACCATATAATCTCTGAGCTCAGACAAGTCCTCCAGCAAATAAATATTATATATATATGTATATATATATATATATATATATACATATAAAATACCACCTTTAAGTCTGTCTTCCAAAGAGACCCTAAAAAAGGGCAAATGACTTACATATATTTTTAGTAGTTATTTAGGAGCTCTTTTCGTGTTGGTAAAAATGAGAAATTAAAGAGATGTAAATATCAAAATATTTTTGTAAATATCAAATAAGTAAATATAAATATTAAATGTCAAAATAAATATAATATCAAATATCAAAAATATTTGAGTAAATATCAAATATAAAAATATCAAAAAAGAGAATTTGACTTTAAAAAGCTTCTATAGTGACAAAAAACCTCCAGAAACAGAATGAGAAGACAATGATTTGAAAACATCTACAAGTAAAACCTCAAAAGCAGATTGAACATATGCCCAATAAGAATTACAAGAGCTTCTTATCCTTACTATAAATTATTCTATGACAGAAAACAATCATTAAGTTAAGAGAGTTCTCATACAATGGATCAGTTTCACTCCAATTTTCTGCAATACTTTAAAATATTCTAATGTGGGGGCAGCCGGGTGGCAAAGTGATTAGAGCACCACCCCTGGAGTCAGGAGGACCTGAGTTCAGATCTGGCCTCGGACATGTGACATACTTACTAACTGTGTGCCTTCCCTCCTCCAAAAAAATTCTAATGTGATGGTAAAAACATGACTTTTAAGTCCAGTTATCTATAAGAAATTAGTCATATGTTATTTCCTTGATTAGAGAGTTATCCCAACTAGCCAAAGTTTTTAAATTAATTTAAAGGAAATTTATTAGTTTCCAATAATCTGCTAGCTGGCCACATAATATACAACAAATCCAACCTATGGCATCCTACAAATGTACAGAATTAAGGAAAAATAAAAGAATGGTACCACTGAATATTAGGGGAGGTTACATTATTATCACTGCATAAGTTGCTGCAGCAACTTTATGGAAATTTGCCTAGAAAACCAAGTTCATACATCAGGTATGTATGACTTTAACACTTAAATCTAGATATTGCTTACTCCAAGATCAGTTGTCTTTTTTACTTTAATGACTGCATATATCAATATCCATACACACACATCTAGCTATGACTCATGGGGAGGCATGGATAGACATCTATAGAATCTTCTCAACCTATCTTCCTATTTATCTTTGAATTACAGCAAGAGGGGATGGAGGAGGTGAGCACCAGAAGCTAGCCACTCTCAACTCCTCAGGGAAAAGTTACTGGCTAGAATTATATCTATCTGCAGCACCACACTCATACTGTTAGTCTTAGGGAAACAATTATTTTAGATCCAAGCTGAGTTCCTGAGGAATATTGCATGCTTTTCTTTCAAGTCTTGACTCCTAATCTAATACTAGTTAAATGAAGTGAATAGCAAATGAACCCATTTATCCAAGTTTATAATGGGCAGAAATCAGAGAAGACGTATAGATAATAATATAGAATATAAGATTATTTCCAAAAGTATATGTTGTCATCTTCCTATTGTTCTCCCTTCACTGGTTGTTTTTTTCTTTTTTTTTTTCTGAAGAGATTCTAAAACTGTGAGTATTCTTTCTCAAAACCTCAGTCCTTAAAACTGATTCTTTTTTCCCAAGGCTTTGGCCCATAGGGAGGGGTGAATAATTAAGAACCAATCTTTACAAATGAGAAAAGTTTTATGAAAATGTACCTTGAGTCATAAGTCATGTGTATAAGTATGTTTGTGTGGAGAGAGATAATAGAAATATAATCATCTACACGGGAAAAAAATTGAATGTTTATTACCTAATTTATTACATGCACTTAGATTATATCTTCTATTTCTTTGTTTTTGCTGCACATAGACACATATATGCTTTTTCTTATATGTGCATATTATTTATATATTTTATTTGATGCAATCAAAAAATTATTTGTGAAGGAAAACACTTTTTTGTAAGTTTTACTGAATCAATACTTATGCATATACACATATGCATATATGCTAATGAAGAAATTCTGTAGATTATCCCTCTAATTTCATGTCATCATCTTGGTAATAATTTTTATACACTTTTTTTTTCCCTGTATGGAAGCACTGGGATGATAGAGACAGCTCAGCATCCAACTTGAAGAGGGATTTCTTATGGATGCTAATATATGCAGGATGTCTGTATTTTTTTAGATGATAGCACTGGCTTTAAAAAGATGCAGAATATTATTGTCTTCTCAGAATGATTTGTAATCACTCAAAAGAGTTTGACCTAACTCTCCATACAAAATTCCATGCTTTATTTAGCTTGCAATTCATGAATATAGGGTCATCCAATAAATTTATATTTATCTTTTGGTCACTCAAATTAATTTTGTATATGAATAGGAAACATTTTATTGGAAGTCTTTTCATGACATATTTTTTTGCACGCATTTTCTTCTTTAATTTTGTTTTTCATTTAGTAGTATTTTTTTCCAATTACATTTTTCCAATTAGTTTTCAAAATTCACTTTTATAAGATTTTGAGTTACAATTTTTTTCTATTTCTGTCTTTCCTCTTTTCTCTCCCCAAAACACCAAGCAATCTGATATGGGTTATACATGTATAATCATATTAAACATATTTCCCATTAGTCATGTGTGATAGTAATGGAATATAAAGATTCCCCTGTATTGGCTTGGTTTTCAATTTGATTGTGTTAAAACCCAGAGCTTGTTAATCCCACCTGTGGGATGGACTTGTTGACTTGAAAAGAGAGACACGAACTGGGAGGAGCTGGTGACGTAGATTTGGAGAGACAAAAGAGAGGCAGAAGAACTTTTTGGAAGCAGCACCTCGTGGAGGCAGAGAGAGACTGAGAGAATTGCTGGGGGCCACTTTGAATTGCCCTGGACTTTTGAGACCTACCCCCTGGAGCTGCCAAGGACTGAGGAGACATGGCTGTTTTGCTGGTACTTTGTCTGTCTGTTTTGATGTTGTTTTGCCAGATTTGTCCACTGGTGAAAGACAGTCCTTTTGTTGAAGAAGTCCTGGAACCTGGCTGTTGGCTAAGAGCTCCTCAGACTGTCCTGCAGACAGAGAGTGAATACTGTCCACTGGTGAAGGACAGTACTGTTGTTGCAGGGGCCTGGGAACCTTTCTGTTGGTTCAGAAGCCCTGAAGAAGGATTTTCTTGTTGTATGTTTACAGAAATCCTGGGAGAGGGTTTTGCTAATGTTTTCAGGGGTCCTAGGACTGTTCTGCAGACAGAGGATGAATTAATGAAGAGACTGGCAATGTATCTTGTGGCCTTGCTAAGCCTTGTCTCCCCAGGAACTAAGATTGCTGAGAACTTGCCTCATGTCAAGATGAAGAAAAGACCTCCATTTGGGTATTAAGTGCTGTGCTTAAGCTTGATGTAACTCTGGGGTAGATTCAATTGTGATCCAGGGGTGGGGAACTTTTGACCTTTTTGTGTTCTATGGTTGAACAAATGAATGCACTTTACTTATGTTTGGAAACTAATCTCCATTTGAGAAGAGGGGCTTTGTGGTGGACTAAATGAAGCTTAGGGGTGGAGTAGTACCGTGTTTCCCCGATAATAAGACCTATTCCGAAAATAAGCCTTCCCCTTACTGTATAAGATTCCTCTAAAATAAGCCCTCCCCCGAAAATAAGCCCTATTGAGATTGCTACTGTAGTGAAGGTGATCCCCTGCGCTACACGCTACATTACGGTACCCTCTGTATGCACTGTCCCCCCCGGGTGAAACGCATGCCGCGCTCCGAGCTGCATCCAATCAGAGCTGCAGCAGTGAGCGCGTCATCCTGTTCTTCCTCAGTGATTTGCTTGCTGGTACATTTTTTTGTTCACATTTACCTGTTTATTAAAATTGCTGTCAATGTTCATTAAAATAAGCCCTCCCCTGAAAATAAGCCCTCTGGTGTTTTTCTGTCCAAAAAATTAATAAGACAGTGTCTTATTATCGGGGAAACACGGGTATTTAGAACAGGGACTTTGTAATTGATTGAATGAATGGAAGGTCCTGGGGTGGGGTAGTACTTGGAGATTATTTAATCATCCTTAGTAAATGCTGTATTTTAAATGATGTCATGTTTTGATCTTCTCTGTTCTTGGTTGGTCACTGAATAAAATGGAGAGCACCTATGCTGGTATTTTGAACCTTGGGAAGTTGCCTTTGCTTGACATTACTTTACATCATGTTGTGAAGGAAGAATCAGAACAAAAGTGTAAAACCACAAGAAAAAAAACAAAAAAACAAAATGAAAATAGTACACTTTGGCATTCAGACTCCATAGTTGCCTCTTTGGATGTGGACACATTGCATAATTTTTTTAAATGATAACCAAACAGTAAGCACAGCTACATTTTTAAATTTTTTTCCATGTGATGAGTTATAGAAGAGATATGTTATAATTAGAGATAAAACTTTTGAAAGCCTGTTTCCTGCTAATATCACTTGTAGTTGTCTTTCCCGTGTGTGTGTGTATACCTTATGTACATTTTACGTAGGGATGTTACAGAGACATTAGGTCAATAATTTTTGAAGTTTTCTTGGTATTTTCTCTCCAATATTAATATGATAATCTTAGATCTAGAACTAGAAATCACAGAGGTGATGGATTCTAACTCCCTATGAGGCATCCATCCATTTGTCAAAAGTTCTCTTATTTTGACCAATTTTATAGCAGCAATTCCAATAATGATGTGATTCTTTTCTTCCAATAATATTCCCATCCACTGGTCATTGGTCAGGCTTCTTACATTTAAAGTAGCAATAGCAAAGTCAAATTTTAGATCATCTATAAATGGTTTATTAGTACTCTCTATTCCTCTGTTTCTCATTCTATCATTCATGTAAAAAAAAACAGAAGATGCAGGGCGGCTAGGTGGCTCAGTGATTGGAGCACCGGCCCTGGAGTAAGGAGGTCCTGAGTTCAAATCTGGCTAAAACTTAACACAAAACTAGCTGTGTGACATTGTGCAAGTCACTTAACCCCAATTGCCCCTCCATAAAGCAAAAAAACAAAAAAAAAGGAGAAGATATAATAGGATGATTGATTCCAAGATGAAAAGGGAATTAAAAGTCATGGGGTGAAAACCTCTCATTTTACAGATGAGGAAAGAGACATCCAAGTTCAAGGGGCAATATAACAAATAGGGACATGGTGTGTTTTTATTTTGTGGGATGTCATGTACAGTCTATGGACGATACGCATCCCCATCTTTAGCTGCTCAAATATTCAGAAACCTAATCCAATCTACTACTGAGATGATACTTGAAAATTTTCCAGTGTAGTAGAAGCTATCAAAACTTGGTTTCAAATAACATGTCATTCTGGAACCTAAAGTCATTTACACAGTGTGATGAAGCATCAGGGTAGGAAGCTATGAAGTTTTATCTGAAATATCCATATTACATTCAGAAAAACAAAGATTTTAAAGATGTGCAATTAGCACAATATTTACATACGAACTCTATGTCTGTTGTTATATGGGGAGTTGGTGCTATGGGGTAGAAAGAATTTTGGACTGGTCATTGTGAGATCTATATTTTAGTCCTTGTCCTGACTCAAAATTGTTCTATAATCTTAAATAATAATATATTCTCTCTGGGATTCAATTCTCTCACCTGTAAAATGAAATATTTGCATTTTATTATTCCTAAGGTTCCTTTCAGCTCTAGTATTTCATTATCAAATGTAATTAACTAGTTTCTTTGATCTTTGCAGAGCTTAATTGATTTAGTGCCTTAGTATCCTGAAAGTCTTAATATGACATTATTGCATCTAGTACATAATTCATTCACTGGAAAAATATGGCTGAATTAGTTAAAGATGTAATGAGTCATCTGGAATCCCAGTACTTCAAAAAGAGGGATACTATTTTTAAAACTATATAATATTAAAATTGATTTCATCATAGTCTATGCAAGATAATTTTGATTGTCAAGCTTTAGAAAACTAACAAAATACAGCTTCCAAATATGAAAATTTTAATTTTAGTTAGGCAAAATCCAAGGATTATAATTTTAGGAAGCGTGGTACAGAATGTAACATAGCAAGGATGAGTATTTTAGAAATCTAGAGCAATGGCAATGGAGAAACGATAATCACAGATCAGCAATTTTATTTTTAAAAAATCTCTGTAAAATTCAAGTCATTCATATATTCACATCTGGACTATTTGAAATCACTATATGAAAGCAATTTTAGTTTTATGAAAACTAGGAGTACATGAGATTATTTAGCACATTACTTTTTAAATCTATTTTAATAGAGGTTGACATATTTATATTTGCAAAAATGTTTCTGATTAAATTATTCATTACCAAATAATACCAATATATTTTCTGTGTCTTTCCATAGATTTGAAAAAGTAGGATTAACTTAAACTTTATAAATATATCTCTCTCCTTTGCCCTCACTAACTTGTGAATGACAATTGAGGGAGGATCCAAATTTCTTTTGAATTCTTTGGTAAGAACATTATTCTGATTATGAAACTATTTTGAATTTTTCTTTCATGTTATTACAACTATTTAAATCAGCATAATGTTATTCAGTACAGCATTAAGCAAAGCACTTTGCAGTGAGGAAGTGATTGTGCTGATGAAAATTGACTTTGAGAACTTTGCAAATAACCATTAAATTATTCCTTTACAATTTACCAGGAGAAGAGACAGAATGAGCATTATTTGGGAAGAGTATCATATGATTCTGGAGAAAATTAAATATCACTTTAAAACATGTTCCTTATTGAAAAAATAGTTGTCACTTAAATACCCATAGAAGGCATTAATTCTATGTATAATCAAATGTTTGTTGAATTACAATTGAATGAATTTATGACTATAATGTAGTCTGGTCTCATTTAATAAAAACAGCTAGCATTTCTACTGTGCTTTAATGTTTGGAAATACTATTTCATTTTATTCTCACAATAACCCTAGCATACCTGCTATTATAATTTATTGTTTTCCCTATTTTATAAGGCTCATATCACTAGTAAGTGTTTAAGACAACATTTGAACTCAGGAATTCCTGAGTTTAGATCCAACACACTATCAGCTGCAGCACCTAACTGCCATTTCCTTTAGCCTTCTACTGAAGAATCATTCTCAACCATCTCAGATAGGTAGGTAATTTACAATTTTCTGTTACAGATTTTACTCCAAGATGTCTTCCATAGCCAAGATAATGTTTACCATCTCATTTTCATGTCTTGTTTCTCTTTTTTATATTTTTTTATCTAAAGTTTATAATACACTGGATAGTAGGAAGAAGTTAGAATTAATTGTTCTTATATCAAGGAAGACATATAGTAACAGTTGTCATAGCAATTAAATTGCAATTGCATAAATTGTACAACTCAGTTGCAAGTTTTTAAAACTCACCTTTGCAATGACCCCAAAAGTTTTCCCACCCTATTTAATGAATCTCTGGAGAAATTTAAGTCACTTGAATCTGCTTTACAAAATCAAACTAGCAGCCATGGCCAAAAGTCTTTTTCTCACTGGTAGAGAGTTTGAATATAAACTCAATGTCAATTCCTCCTCTCTTCCCCTAGTCCCTTACACAAAAACACATTTTTATGCATCAACACCAGTCTTCAGGTTCAGCTTCTCCCCTCCCTATGTCCTGCTTGAACAAAGTGAAAATCTTATAATCAACTATTATGTAATTGATTTGGTGATGCCCCATTCTATCCAATTCACCAGGAAAGTTACCAATGCCATCCAGGTCACAGCAAACCTAAACTTTTACCACCATTCTCCGTGACTGTCTTTCATATTTCAAATATGTCCCTTCAATTAAGTTAGCTTGCTTCATGGTCTTTTTAGTGTGTTTAGTTAGCCTTTCCTTGTACTAGAATTTGGCACATTCTGAACCTTCCTAAGGAAACCTGTTTTCACAACTGTGTAGCAGTACAAATGACATTATTATGGTTCCTGTGCTGAAGGAGTTCATAATATAGTTTGTAGAGTGCAACTATAATAACCCCCAAATAGCACTATCAGAGAAGACCAAGAATGACTAATAATTTTTGTCTAACCAAAAATGTCCTTATTTTACTTCTTTATCATTGTTGGTGTTAAGGGAAAAATAGGTGTCATCTACATCTTAAATGAAGCGCCCCCTCCACACACACACACATATACACACAGGATTTAGGCCTTTCAGGTTTTGCCGATCAACTCTAAGTTGCTTTAGGTTCCTTCATTCCTTAGCCTCTAGCTCATGACCATACCTGTTGTGTTCACCTTGTTTCTAGCCAGCTAGATGTCACTATGATCTCAAAGCAAAGACATTTATTGGGGTAGGGGGAGTAATAGTAGCATCATAATAACATCTCTCTCACCAACATGGGACTCAATCTTGCACTAACTTTCTCACAGCATCAATGGGAAGGATGGGCAAAGAATGCACAAACGGAAAGGCATGCACTTTAGAAGGGCCCATGGCCAAGGTACCTTTGAGGAGGGACAACTTCAGCGTAGTTTATGTCTTCAAATTTTTTCCACCGACCTTGAATTTTAAATATCCACTGGTACACTGTTAAGTGCTGATTTGATGGATCTGCTTCACTGTTTAGCAATCATTATAAACACCTTCTGTTTCAGGCTAACCAGGCAACCTATTTAGAGAATAGCTATTCACTATAATATTCCATGCAGAAACACAGTTCCTGGCAGTGCACTCTCAAACGCTCAGAGATTTGACAGCACCATAACAGGGCTCACTTCTTAAATGACCCCTGTAGTTTGATTGCTAGGAGAGTTGGCTTCTCTAATTTATACACTCCTTTTCATGTATATCAGTAAATAATCAGAGAAAAGAGCACCAGCGCAGGTCTATTGTCTTTGCCAATTGTCAGCTGAGTTTCCTGTAACTTTTACATGTGTATTTAGAAACACAGTTAGGAATATACACAACTGATCAGTCATCATTTTTTAATCAGTGACTTCCTTAGGGTATCTGCCTAGTAAAGAAATCTCTAGGTCAAAGGATATTAAAGTTTTAGATTCTTTTTTGCATAATTTCAATTTACTTTCCAAAATTGTCTTCATAAATGACAGTTTCACCATTATACACCAAAATATTTATAGAAGCACTTTTTTATGATAGCAAAGATTTGGGAACATTGCAGATGCCTATAAATTGGTAATAGTTAAGTTATGCTACCTGAAATATTACTGTGCTATGAGAAATTATGAATATGATAATTACAGAGAAGTATGAAAATATCTCCATGTAAAGATGAAGAATGAAGTGAGCAGAACTAAGAAAACATTACATCCAAGAACTTCAACAATGGGAATAGAAAGAACAACCACACATAAAAATAATCAAAAGTGAAAGCTGAAAATTATGTTTTAAAAATGGTATGAAAGAAGACATATAAGAATACATTCCCTGAACACTCCTTTTCAGAAAAGGGAGACCTACTGATGTTATACATTGATTATTTTTTCAGATTGTTTTCAATAAATTATGCCGATATTTCCTCCTTTGTTTCCTTTTTTTCCTTTAATCTTTGCAAATATAGATTTTATTGGACAAATCTCTAGGAGGGAAAAAGAGGAATGCTAAGAAAAATGTAAGTAATATAAAAGATAATAATGACAAATAATCCTTAATTTAAAAAAAAGGAAAGGAAAAATTGTTAGTCTGCATTGACCTACTTCTAATTAAGCCATGGTGGCTCTTTGTAATCATTACCAGGTTGACAATTAATTGCTTCAATAACCTGATCAGGAGATCATCAACTGTTACTACTTTTCTCCTCTCCTTTTGATCCTTAATGTATAATCTCTGATTTAATAGCTTCTGAAGTTCAACTGTTATCATTCTTGGGAGGACAGTGTAGTCTCTTCTTCAGAGATTCCAGCTCTTTCATCTTCAGGAAGAGCCACAAATCTGTTTTTACTCTCTAATTGTACAGCTATCTTTTTTCTTTCTTTTCTCCTTTATGCTAATACATATCAAAGTACTAGCAATTCTTTTCCCATGCCAGATACACTTTCCCTTATTAAAGCCTCCTTTTAGTTTATTTTAGGAGCACGAAATTCTCCCTAGCAACAGAATGTAAAGAGGCTTTCTTCAAGTCCCTTCACCTTGTCTTCTAAAAGGGGGATCAGTCTACATACAATTCAAAGACAAATAATCACTTGATGGTGGCAAAAATAAAAAAAAAAAACATCTCATACACAATGTTAATCACTGCACAATTTACCTATTATACATACTAGGTGAGATTTAGTCTCACTTTTTAAACTGATTGTTATCTCATCTCTGATTACCTGGTTCAAGTTTTACACTGAATTATCACATATTAATAATGTATCGATCCCACTCATCTTTGCTGCCCTTAGTCTCAACACCTCCATAGTCATACTCTGATTGTCTTTAGCCTTGTACCAACTTAGCTGTTTCTTCAATTTATCTCACCTAGTAACTCATCCTCTTAATTTGCTTTCCTCTCTAATTATTTCCACTTACCTTTTCTTAAAGATGTAGATCTTATCTTGTCAAATGCATGATCCATTTCTTAAGTCTTCCTTTCCTTTTCTTCTTCTTTAATCTTTGTGCTATGATCACTGGCTGCCAGATTTTTTCTTTCCCTGAAATGTGGGTTAGGTAACATTGCTGCTGTTTGTTTTCCTGTGTCTGATACTGCTGCCATTGTTATTATATTCCCACTGAATGATAAAAATTTGGCCCCAAGACTTGGCTGTCCCATGGGACCATAGTTCAAGCTATATCTCCCTTGATGCAACTTCTTAGTGGCCTCTATAAACATCCCTGGTTATTGACTGAAGTATCTTATCCACTTGGAGTCAAGGTACTTGAGCTTTGGTGAATGTACTCAAATCAAAAAAGTCATCAATTTCTATCCTATTTGAGGGCCTCATCTAAACAAGTTAAATGTTGAGTCATATTAGTTGAGATCATTTTCCCTGCTATGGTTAAGTAAATTTCTTTTTATTAACAGTTTAATAACCCAAGAGTTTCTCATTTAAATTTAACACTGATCATGATCTAAAAGGTAACTGGCTTGAATCAACTTTGCTCATTAGTTTGACAAATTAAGTAATTGGGAAGAGAAACTAGCTTGGTTCACAGGGTGGTTTAAGTATAAAAAGGATGCTGCAAATACAGAGGTTGAAGTGATCGGATGGCTAGATAATAACACTTTGGTACTCAGATACCTGCTAGCTGTGTGACCCTGGACCAATCACTTATCCCTGATTGCTTTAGTTTCCTCATCTGCAAAATTATCTGGAGAAGGCAATAGTAAGCCATTCCAGTAGATTTGTCAAGAAACCCCAAATGGGGTCCTAAAGAGTTAGACACAACTGAAAGGACTCAGTAACAACATCTTGTAGCAAGAGCCCTTTGCAGGTATATAGAGAATTCTTTCAAAAGAATAGAGGATAGGTCCTCACTGATACATCACTATTAGCCTAGTGGTGTTAGAAAAGGATTCCAGAGAATATCAAGAAGATGACTTCCAGCATTCCCAGTTGGTATTGACCATCCTGCAGGAATTAGGATAAGAAGAATGGAAATAAATTGGACCAGCACATTTAACCATTAGAGACAGACCTCTCATTATTTTAGTGATTGTGCAAGGAAAGCTTTGGGCTAGCAATTAAAAGAAACTCTGCTGATGAGAGTGTGGAGCAAGACACCACAGCCTAAACACATTGGGATTAGAAGCAAGGGCCTGAAATTGAGAGCAGGTATGAAAAGGAAGCCATAGGTAAAATAGTATAACTGCTCCTTTGAGGTTGATAATCATCTTCCTAGTGGCTAGGGCTGAGCAACACCTTAACCCTCAGGGAACTGGAGAGATTCCAAGATAAATTAAAGCAACACCCTGAGAAATCCTTGAACCTGATATTGTGTTTAATTGCAGCAAGTGTGGTGATGATCTCTGCAGAAGTTTAGTGGCCTTGGTAGATTGCAATATAAAGCAAGTGGAAAAAGAAATTGAAAAATGATCATAAGTAAGTAGTGCTGAAATAATAAGAAAATATAAATGAAGAGGTAATAGCACTTCTAGACCTACACCTATGCTATAAATAGCAATTTCAATAGTATTTGGACTTTTGTTGAAAAAATAGAGATATAAACCAATGGAACATCTATATAGTGGAGAATAAGGGAAAAATGGAACTCAAAAATCTATTATTCAATAAACCAGAAAAAATATTTAGGAAAATATTCCTATTTGATTAAAAATCTGAGGAAAAAAAGTCTAGCAGAAACCCTGCACCTGCTACAATATTCCATAATAAATTCAAAATGGATATATAACCTTAAAAATGCATTAAATAAAAAAATTAAAAGATTAATATACCATAGAAATTAGAAGAAAAAATAGATGATATACCTTTTGTAACTATTTGTAGGAAATGTTTTATTAAAAATAATAGAGGCTATAAAATTTTAAATAGATACATTTGACTACAAATTACTGAAAAGTTCCTAGACAAACAAGTATCTAGGATGAAAAGAGAAGAGGTTGAATTGCAAGGAAAACTTTCAGTTCTCAGATTAAGGTTCAGTATATAAAATACATAGATCACAGATTATTTATTTCTAGTTTATGAATAGTTCTGTACTCATATCTATATCTACATATATCTATATCTGTAGATCTATGTCTACCTTTATTTATCTATATCTTATCTATATATAAACCAAGTGACAAAGTAGATAAAGCCCTGGTCACTTAACCTCTACTAGCATAAGTTTTTTCATCTATAAAAAGGGGAAAATAAGAGAACCCCAGGGTTGTTTTGGTGAAAAAATGAAAAAAAAAATAGGTAAAGAACTTACCCCATTGTGTTGCATCATAGAAGCTATAGAAATGTCAGTTATTACTATTTATCTATTATATAATAAACAAGAGTCATTTTACAATAGATAAACAAAGGATATAAAATAATGGTTTCCCAAAGAATTCTAATTATTCCCAATATGGGAAAGAATATTCCAAATCACTAGCATAAGAGAAATGTAAAACAAAATAACTCTGTAGTTTCACCTCAAAACTAGCAAATTGGCAATGAGGAAGATGATTATAATAAACCTGTATATTAGCATAGTGGTGCATTTTTGTTTGAGATATCAATGAGTAAAACCATTATGAAAAATGATTTGGAATTATGCAAATAAAGTGACTCAAATACTAGTAACCTTCTGTCCAGAGTTTGCCATATTAGACTCATACCATAATAATAACATTGATAGGAAGAAAGTTCCCAAGCAACCATAATCATTATCTGAGCATTTTTTTCACATATGAATTTGATAGCAAATTACTGGAAACAAGGTAGAAGTCTATTGTAATGCCAAGCAAAGGCAACTACCAAGGTTCAAAATACCAGCATAGCCACTCTCCATTTTATTCAGTGACAAATTAAGAACAGAGAAAGTAAAAATGCAGCATTCCCCAAGTATAATTCAATAATTTCCAAGTACTACTCCACCCCTGGAGGTACATTCATTTAGTCAATCGCAAAGTTCCTCTTCCAAGTACTACTCCACCCCTGAGCAGTACATTCATTTAATCAGTTCCAAAGACCCTTTTCTCAAATGGAGATTAGTTTCCAATCATAAGCATAGTACATTCATTTAGCCAGTCCAGAGCCCAAAAAAGTCAAAAGTTTCCCACCCTTGCATCACAACTGAATTACAATTATCATCAGTTAATGCCAAGCACTTTCTCAAAAGGGGCAGTAGAGAGCACAAAGGCAATCTACCCCTGACTTACAACAAGGTTAAGATATAATCACAGCATTTAATATCCAAAGAGAGGTATTTCCTTCATCTTGAACCCAGGAAAGTTCTCAGCAATCTCTGTTCCTGGGGAGACAAAGCTTAATAAGGCCACAAGATACATGGCCAGTGTCCTTACCAATTCATTCTCTGTCTGCAGAACAGTCCTAGGACCCATGAAAATATTAGCAAGATCTTCCAGGATTTCTGTAAACATGCAACAAGAAAATCCTTCTTCAGGGCTTCCAAACCAACAACAAGGTTCCAGGACCTCTGCAACAATATCACTGTTCTTCACCAGTGGACGCAATTCACTCTCTGTCTGCAGAGCAGTCTCGGGACCCCTGAAGCAACAGCAAGGTTCCAGGACCTCTGCAACAACAGCACTGTTCTTCACCAGTGGATGAATATGGCAAAACAACATCAAAATATACAGAAAAATACTGGCATCACAGCCATGTCTCCTCAGTCCTTGGTAGCTCTGGGTGGTAGCTCTCAAAAGTCCTGGGGAATTAGGAATGGCCCTCAGCAATCCTCTCTCTCTTTCTCTCTCTCTCTCTCTCTCTCTCTCTCTCTCTCTCTATCTCTCTCTCTCCTCTCTCTCTCTGCCTCCATGATGCTGCTTCCAAAAATTCTTTCTTCTGCCTCTCTTCCTCTGCTTGTGTCTCTCCAAATCCATGGCACCAACTCCTCCCAGTCCTCTCTTTTCACATCAATAAGTCCATCCCACAAGTGGGATTCACAAGCTCTGGGTTTCACTATTAGTGAATGTATAAAAAAAACTGTTGTACTTGAAGTAAGGGAACATTAATGTGTTATAAAAACAAAACATGAATGATTCATAGAAAGAAGTATGGAAATATTTTCATAATATGATGCAGAGAAAAGTAAGCAGAGTTAATAAAACAATATACACAGTGACTACCGAAATGTAAATGGATGATAACCATAAAAGTGTGCAAAATTATAGAGAAAAATTATGACCCCAAAGAAGAGTTATGACAAGATATCTTCACTCTTCTCTTTTGTGGAGACACACAAATATGTAACATTTGCATACATTTTGAAACTTTCAAAATGTATCCATTAATTTTGCTGATTTGTCCCTTTCATTCCTTTTCGTTTGTTTTTTTTTAATCAGTATTTTATGAAATTGCTCTCTTGGAGGAGCATAGAGAGAAGAATACTGGGAGAATTAAGATTATGTAAAAGACAAAAGAAGTTAATAAAATTCTATTTTAAAAAAGAAGATGAAGGTGGGCTAAAAAATTGGCTGAACTTCTTATAGACTTGGTTTGAAAAGATAACTTTTAAGTACAATAGAGTTAGTATGCCAATTGAAATTGCTAAATGCATAAAAAGTTAAAACTAGGGGGGGGAGAGAAAGCTATGTGGAACACATGGCCTAAGGCCACTTTGCTTGCCTAAAAGTATCTAAAATTATTTCTTTAAATAGAGTGAGGAAGTTCTATCATTTTTCATAAGTAGGACAAAACTTTATTGAAAAATACTAAAGACATGGCTCACCCCTAATACCATCTCTTTAATTACCCCCAAAGTAACATCTTATTAAGGACTGGAAAACAATATGTGATCAAACTCCCACATCATCAGTAGAATTTCCTTACTTGTATAACATATAAAGTCTTCCGATATTTTAATATAATTACTAATGGGACTATGAAGATTTTTTTTTCTTTTATAATTGCTTTGGGGGATGATCCTGTCTTTTTTTTTTTTTTTTTGCCTTTTGGAGGTCAATTGTGGTTAAGTAACTTGGCCAAGGTTACCCGGCTAGTATTTTTGTGTGGGTGTTAAGTGTCTCGGGCCAGAACCGAACTCGGGTCCTCCCTACTCGCAGGCTGGAGCTCTGCCCACTGCGCCACCTAGCCGCCCTGATCACAAGTCTTTAAAAAGCTTCAGTCTCTAGTTAATCTCACCACCCAGCATGGGGACATTGACATCTGGAGAACCTGACAAGCTTGATCTTCCAGCTTGTCACGTGACTGGCATAAATTCTCATTTTTAGTCAGCCAAACAAGAATGGGGTGCTATTTCTAGGCCCATTTCTGTGGTGTTTTATTTTTCTCAATACAAATTACGAAACAAGTTTCTAAATCCTGTATAGATAATTTCTACCTGACATCTGCATTACCACAAAAAGAGAACATTTAATTAGCTTTAAATTTAAATATTTAAGAAAAGATTCTAGGTTCACTGTAAGTAAAGAGAATACATTAAGGAGGAGGATTGGGTTTCTTAAGGATCGTAAATGTCAGTTAAGAATAGAAAACATGAAATCTATCTGTCTAGTTATGCTAATTTTAGTTTTGTGATTAAACGCCTACCAGACCTTAGGCATCTAGACCATATACTGACTTCATGTGAATTTCTAAATGAAAATAAATTTGAAAGAAATTACAAACCACAGTCAGACCGCCTGCCTGCTTAATGTGGAAGATTAAGGGTAATTTCCTGATATAAGATAGTTGGCTTCTGGAAAGTAAGCTCTAAATTATCAGAACAGGGAAGCAGAGAGGCTTGGAAGATTTTCACTTCTTGCCCCTCCCCTTTCCCCCACTCCCGTTAATAACCTAAGAAAGAATACCTATAAGAAATGAAAGATGCTTACATTTCTTGTTGTATGGAACTCCTAGACTATATCAAATGGGAAAAGATAAAGGAAAGGTTTTTTTTGTTCATTTGTTTGCCCCCCTCCCCCCAATCAAAATGAAACTCTCCAATGGAAGGCAGAAGATAGAGTTTTGAGTAGAGGCAGTTATTGACCTGGCTTATAAATATATTTGAGTTCCAGTGATGAGTTTGACTCTATAAAAGCATTGCTATCTACCATAAAATGACATTTGTACAGACTTCATGCTAAAATATTAATATATCCATACTTAAATATTCCAAACAACTTTAGAGAAGGAGGGAATGTAAATTTGACTTAGTATCAAAAATTTTGAAATTTTATTAGAATAGAGGACCCTATGATTGTCGACTTAGAGGTAAAAGGGGCATAGGGAGCCATAAAATCCACACTTCCTTTCTACAGATGAGAAACAATCTTAGGGAGGTTAAATAAATGCACTTTAATATCCTCCATTAAACTTTGAATTCCTTGAGAATAGGGAAGAATTGTTTTTTGTATCCCCAATACCAGCACTCCTGGTGTATAGTAAGTGCTTAAGAAATACTTGACCTACCCACTGGATTTGAAGAGGCTTTTCTTTAGTTTGATGAATGGCAATTAAACTGTCTCTATGTTTTTTAAATCAAGGAACTCTGAAAGTTTTATTATCTGTAGAATGATGTGAACACTCCTAGATAGACAAGACCTGTGCTAATGTTTCACCACATTGAGTACTGCACTACTCTTCTCCACTGACATTGAAAAAAGTCCTAACAAGCTTTTCCTTTATCAATGTATATATAAAATAGTAATGCATCTCTTCTGATTTCTGGCATCAGGAAGAGTGTTATACATTTACATACCAAGTCTAACCCTTCAGAAGACTAATAGTCCTGCTTTGACTCCCACCATTAAACAGTACTCACTTCAATGGAAATAAAAGTATAAATTAGAGAAAAATGAAAGTGCCTCCCTAAATGACTTGATTGAATTGATTAGTTAGTGATACAAGAATTTAAAATTAGAATACTTATTATGCCAAAGGATCATTCTGAATATATCAGACACTAAGTTCAAAGAACTAGAGAATCAAACAAGGAGATACATCATTAGACAGACAAACAAACTCTAACAAATGAATAATGAACATAATCAGTAAAATATGTTGGAAAAAGCAACTGTGAGCCTCCCTTCTCGATGTGACTATGAAATAATTTAGGGTGTAGGAGCATCTCTTCATATTAACGTACTGATATGTGAGGTCGAATTTAGCATATGACAATTTATGTTCCTGCATAAAGAACATAGAACTTGGACTAAGGAAAATTTCAGCTTAAATCCACAGCCAGGTAGTATAGTAGTCAGAGTTCTTGTCGTGGGAGTCAGGAAACCATGCATTTTGATCCCTGCCTCACACACTTCTTATTTTGTGAACCTAGTAAAGTTACTGATCCACTCTGCCACAGATACCGCATCTGTAAAATGTGGATACTATTAGCACATATCTCCCACGGTTGTTGTAAGAATCAAATGTGTTACCATAAGTAAAATACTTTGCAAACATAAAAGTGAAATATATAGAGTAGCTATTATTATTATTATTATTTATCATCATCCCATTTTTTTTTTTACAATTCCTTTACTGCTGTCAAGTCACTAAGTCATACTAACCATTTGCCTCAAAGCTTAGCATTCATTGAGAACTGACCAAGGTTTCAAAGCTTTCTATGGTACTCAGAAATTTTAACCAGAGGTAACAGAAAATAATTATCAAAAGTTACATAAGAAATTGTCATTTCCTAATATTATTTTTTTGTTTTGTTTTGTTTTATGTCTTTCTGGAGGGCGGAACTCAGGGCAATTGAGGTAAAGTGACTTGCCTAAGGTCACAGAGCTAGTAAGTATTAAGTGTCCGAGGCCATATTTGAACTTAGAAATAACTATAAAATAATTAAATAGCTATTATTTTATTTTTCCATTTTTCTGTATCCTCTAAAATACTGAAATTTTATTAATGAACTTGAAGGGAGCAGTAACAGAATAAAACTCTCCAGATCCTACCAACATGTCATTGTTTTGACACTCTTGTCAATGATAGAATCCACCCTTCTCATTCTTTAAATATTTCATAGATGTTAGCATAGAATTCAAGCCACTCACCTTTTAGCCTCCATTATCTTGACTTACCTAGATCACCTATATTTCCAACTCTAAAGATGTACTTTATAGTATTTCTCACATCCTCCTCCTTAGAAGCAGCTGCAGCAATAACAATATTACCAGGATGTTTGTTAATTAAATTGGAAGGCAGATTTTGGCTCAACAAAGTGAGGAATTTCCCTACAATTAAATATTTCCAAAAATGCAAAGGGATAGCTCCCCTTCAGTAGAAGGGTATGGTGTCACTGGAGAACTCTAAGGAGATATTATAGAGAGAATTTATAGTGCAGGTGAAGATTGAATTAAGTCCTTTAAGGTACCTTCTAAGTGGCAGAATCTATCATCACCAGGAATATTTAGGGAAGTATTTGAAGTCCATGGTCTGTTTTTACCATCAATTACCCAGTTATCCATATGTAAGTACATTTTTCCTTCATTTACACAGTAATTATCACAGTTATTCACTTTGCTTTGGCAGTGGGACCTGGCCTTTGTAGTCATTGAATGCTTTACTTACTTAAGGGAAAAGATTCAAAGATGGTTCAGTCATTCACTTCAAATTCTGGCACCTTTCATATAAACCATTTACAAGATGACTTTTGTCAAAGTAAAAAATGAGTTAACATCACAATGTCAGTTTTAAAAAATAATGAATACTGATTTTTTTGCTATAGGTGTACTATAGTAAAGATGAATGTTCAATTTATTTTGGACATTAAATTAAAGGTGTCACTTATCAGGTTAGTAGGGGATTATGAATCATGGCATTACCGTATCTGATTTCTAACATGCCAGGTTTAATAAAATTGTGTTTATAAATCAATATCAGAACTTTAACTATAGGTATTCATTTTCCTTTTTGATTTATTACTGATTTTGCAAACCTGAAATATTTAAATGATCTATCACTTAGAATTCCTGTTTGTTGTCATACACTTTTAGTATTAAAGGGCAATTTTCCCTTTAAATATATGTGGAGAAAATAGAATTGTTCATTTTTTAAATTGTAGACAGACTGACACCTTTCACTCTATTCTCTCTTCTCTTTTCTTTAATTGAACATGTTTTTAGGCTGGTTGGTAGTGACTACCACCGTCCCTTATTTACCATATTTTAATGACTCAAGTCACAAATTAATTAGCCTTTTCACATTCCTCAGAAATATACCATTTCATCTCTCATGAGCTTTAAAGAACCTCATATTGAAAAAAAAAACAGGAAATGCATAGCTGGCCATTCATGACCACATAAAATTTCCAAGTAGTAAGGGACCTCAGTCAACAACTGATCTAAATTATATCCAAAAGATGAATCTCTTCTACTGTATACAAAATAAATGTTCATCCAACCTTTGATTTAAGATCACTAATTAGTGATAATGCAGTATTTCCTGAATAAACTCATTGAACTTTTGTAAAGCTTTCCCTGTTAAGGAAGGGTTTGTTGTTTTATTTTGCTTTGTTTTTCCCCTGACCTCAAGCTTACTTATTTCTCTTTGTAGCTACAATTCATTATTTCTAGTCTTATTGGATATTCTAACTCTTGCCCTAGGTTCTGGCCTTCTGATTCCTGAGGTCACCATATCTACATTTAACCTGACCAAACTACACTTCTCCTTGGCAATCTTTATGCTATGCCTCTTTGAATATATTCTTCTCTCATTTCTCCTCTTTCTTTTTCCCCTTCCACCCACCTTTCATGTACAACTCCAGGAAAACATCACCAAAAGTTTTCCAGGAAAGCAATTGCCCTGAAATTCGACTCATCATTCCTATAATTTCTCTCTCTGTGTCTCTCTCACTCTCTGTCTCTCTCTCTCTCTTCGTCTCTCTGTCTCTCTGTCTCTCTTTGTCTCTGTGTTTGTCTCTCTCTGTCTCTGTCTCTCTCTCTCTCTGTCACTCTCTCTGTCTCTCTCTCTCTCTGTCTCTGTCTCTCTGTCTTTTCTTCCAACAATTCCTGGCATGTACTAATTTAATACATTCTTTAAAAAAATTATTCATAAGCTCAATGTAACTCTTAGATATCAAGCTATATTTTCTTTTGTTTTTTGGGTGAGGTAGAGAGGTAAATTGATTTTTTTCCTTTTTTAGTCTACAGTACTATGCAAATTACTTGGGGAAATGAATAAATTTGATATAGTTTCAATTTCTAAAAGCAATGGCCACGTGTTTATACTTCTACTGATGTTAGACTCAGAACATGTGATCTTGACTTGATAAAACTGGATTGAACTGGTTTCCATATTTTTAGTTAATTCTATCTGAGCTGACTGCTGGATTTAATTCCACACATGTGTTTATTGCTCTCTTTTCTTGTATTTTAATTCTGTAATTTTAAGAAGTTTTTATCCCAAGGAAATGGGCATAGCTCTTTAATACATCTCAATCTCTCTTAGTAAAGCACTTCAAAGATCATTTAGGCCAACAATAAAACAAGACCAGTCACCAAGAAGCAAAGCAAATAAAACAAACTTAAGAAAAGAAAAGAAAAACCAAGAACTGATCATATATTGAAGCAAAAATGACTTAATTACTCCTCAGCATACAAGAAAGACTTTTAGAGGTAACTAACAGTTGGAGAGAATGTTTCTGTTATGTCTGTGGCATAGGTTTCTTGGAGCTAAAAGAACATTGTGAAGATCACTTTAAAAATGCAAATACATCGCTATAAAAAAACGACGGGCAAGACATTAAAAACACTAAATCATTTTGTATGGAAGGTAGATTTTAGTATATGTAGGGTGGATTTTAGAGTAAGTAAGGTGGATTTGTTTGTTTGTTTTTATAGATAGTAGTTCCCAACAGCATAGATACTTGTTCTCAGGATCCTTGGCCATAACAATCTCTAGTTTCCAGGCTCAAGGTTTATAAACATCTCAAACAGGCTTGCCCATTATATGATAATTTCAAGATAATGTAAACATTTGGGTTCAGTTGGTAAATACTAACTGCGACTGCACAGGGAGATATAATGATGAGTGAGGCTATTGCTGTCAAATTGCCTTCTTTGTCTGTTACCCTATGAATCAAATGGGCCCTGGACAGTAAATGGAGCTATAGGAATGCATAAATGGAATGTACATGTGTGTGCCTCAATCAGCCCCCGCTGAGGCTTAAGGATTCTAGGAGTTGGAACTCCTATTCTTGCCTGCCCCTGCAAGAAGAACTATTAGGGGATGCTGTAGGACTCAGTGCTCCTATTATCAGCAACCCTTTGAGAGGGCTAGAATAAAGTAAACTTATAACTCCTTCTTATGTCTCTGATCCTGTCTTCCTGTCTGCCTGGATTAAGAGTGAAACTGCTACAACACCTGCCAGAAACTCTCCTCTGTTACCTCCCACCATGTCATTGGCATAGTCGATGTTACCTGCCTGACACTTCAATAAAGATAACTTAGACAAATGAAAATCACTTTAAAAAATTACGCTTATAATACACTTCTGTAAGAAATTGTGGCATAGAGTTTTGGTGGAATAATCCTGTGTTATAAGAAATGATGAGCTTGAGTGATCATAGAAAAACATGAATAGACTTGCATGAAATAATGAAAAGAGAAATGAGCAGAGCTGAGAGAATATTGTATACAGTAATAAAAATATTGTTTTAAGAACAATTTCGAGTAACTAAGTCATTTTGAGAATTGTAAATACCCAAAGGACATAAAAAGATGCTACCTGCATTCAGAGAAAGAATGAAAAAGTATAAGTATGTATAGAACATATATGTGCATATTTGTGTGTAATGGTAGCCATCTCTAGCTAGGGCAGGGATGGGGGAGGGAAGAAAAAAGGGGAAAAAAGAAACTTATGAGATAACTTTATTATGTTTAAAAGTAATAGGTAGTTGTACATAATAGATTTGCAGTTACACATACAATAATCTTTTTTAAGTATTTTACTATGCTGGGGAAATGTTTGTTTTATTTCTAAATTCAGAAATAATAATTTTTAAAAAGTCTAGGTAATATTCCAAGATCATCATCAGACTGTAAAACATTGACTTCTCCAAAAAGTATTATTGGAATGCTTTATTTTTTGCTTCTAGATAGATTAAAATTCTTGTCTCCTATTGAGGGAATTATGAACTTAAATATATTTTATACTAATAACATATGAATATATGGGTACCAGAATTTTTCTGGAATTAAAAAAAATTCCCCCAATGAAGGAGGGATATTACAATACAACCTCATACAGTGCTAGATATTGCAAAAGTTTAAGCAATTATCAATTAAATTGATATAAACATACATAAAGGGGCAGCTTAGTGTTGCTTAGATAAACTAAGCCTGGACTCAGGAAGACATGAGTTCAAATCTAGCCTCAGACATTAGCTATGTGACTCTGGGCATGCCACTTATCTCGGTTTCCTCATCTGTAAAATGAGCTGGAGAAGGAAATAGAAAACTAGTCTAGCATCTTTGCCAAGAAAACTCCAAATGGGGTCATGAAGAGTCAGATATGACTAAACAGCAAAAACAAGAAATACTTATTTACCTTGGGAACTCAGCATATTTAGATACCGTTGACAAACTGTAGACTGAAATTGAGAAAATCTTTGAAAAAATGGACACTCTTTGAAAGATTCATTTAATATACAATGTGATAAGGGGGCAGCTAGGTGGCACAATGAATAGAGCACAGGCTCTGGAGTCAGGAGGACCTGAGTTCAAATCCAGCTTCAGACATTTAACACTTTACTAGCCATATGACTTCGGGCAAGTAACTTAACCTTAATCGCCCTGTCTTCCCCCCTCCAAAAAGCTATACACACACACACACACACACACATACATACATACATACATATATACATATATATAGTATATATGTATATATATATATATATATATCCAATGTGAGAGAATAGTTGTTTTAGAATATGATAATTTGACTTGTGATTTCACTGGTATATGGTAAGGAAATCCATTCTATCAAAGTAAGTTAATACCTTCTCCATAATGGATAGCCTTAGTGAGTTACCTAGAGAACTGAGAGATTAAATGCTTGCCCAGAGTCAAACAGGGAGTGAATGTCTGAAGCAAGGATTGAAGCCAGGTAATCCAGGCTTTGAAGTCAAATCTTTATCTACTATGTCACATAGCCTCTATGTGAAATCACATAAAGAATTTAATAATCAAGAATTAAATAACAAAAAGTATGAACTCAATGCCAAATTGCATGAAATAAGTGATTTCAACACAGCAACATATTGAATTTATTTTTGAGTTACAGATGCAAAATTTTGTAAGATTTATTGTATGTCAAATTTAAATATTTTATTTTCTCTTAGTTTATTTGCACACCACTGTAATTGTACTAAAATCATTCATGAAAAATTATTTCAATCATAGGTAATCAAAATATTGTATGGCAGTTTCATGATGGCATGCTTGCCTGGGTTCTAGATAATGGGCAATGCTCTCCTGCTGTCTGTCACCAGTGGAGTGAAACAAGGTTGTGTGCTTGCCCCTATGGTTTTTAGCATGATGTTTTAAGCTATGTTGTCAAATGCTTTCAATGAGGATGAACATGGCAGCAAGGTCAGCTGCTGCACTGATGGTAAATTCTTCAAATTGAAAAGGCAACAAGCCAAGAACAAAGTGGAGGGAGTATTGATGCATAATCTTCAGTTTGCAGCACACGCAGTGCAGCCTTTGAAGCTCAAATGCAAAAAAAAAAAAGTATGGATCAGTTCTCTGCTACTTACGCTAATTTTGGCCTAACAATTAACATGAAGAAAACACGGGTGCTCCACAGCCACCACCATAACATCCATATGTGGAGCTATTGGTTCCAGCAGATGGAGAAGTTCTGAATGCTGTGGATATATTCATTTACCTTGTTAGTGTACTTTCCAGGGATGTACACATTGATAACGAAGTTGACAGATGCATTGACAGAGCTAGCTCAGGTTTAGGAGACTCCAAAGGAATGTGTAGGAGAAAAGAGGTATTAGACTGATTACCAAACTGAAGGTCTACAAGAGCCATTGTGCTGAGCTCATTGTAGTATTCCTGTGAGACTTGGACAGTCTACCAGCACCATGCCAGGAAACTGAATAATTTCCATTTGAATTGTATTAGGAAGATTCTGAAGGTCACCTAGCAGGATAAGATACCAGACACTAAGGTCCTTTCTTGAACTAAGCTGCCACCCATTCAAATTCTGCTTCAGAGAGGGCAACTCTGATGGATATGTTGTTCAAATGCAAAACATATGCTTGCCAAAAAGACTATTTTATGGGGAACTCACATGGTGTTAGTGTTCACAAGGTGTTCGGAAGAAGTGATAGAAGGATACTTTCAAGGTCTCTCTTAAGAAATTTGTAATTGATTCTGTGACAGGGGAGACACTGGCACAGGACCACTCAGCATGGTGAGCCCACATCAGAGAAGGTGCTGTACTGTATGACCAAAGAAGAATTGAAACAGCTCAAAGGAAATGCAGGATGTGAAAATTTGGAGAATCCATCCGAAATGTTCATGTGGACTATTTGTGCCCAACTGTGGTAGAGCATTCCAAGCTCCTATTGGTCTGATCAGTCACAGTTGGATACACTGAAACTTGACTCTAGTATAGAGATGTCATTTTGGTCCTGTTTGAGAATGAAGAACAACAACCAAGCAACCATTCCAAACATAGATTTTCAAGGTACTTAAGCTGTGCCTTCTCTATCTTTTGTTTGTTTGCTTTTAGTGTATTTCAGTTTGCCTATTGACATTCAATTCATATAGATAGTTTATTGCTATTATTCTATGTACAGTAAAGTGTTTGCCTAAATCTAATTTCTGTTAAATTGTTAAAACTGTTTTCTGGCTTTCCCTGGATTTCTTTTCCTATATGGAATCTTTCCCATAATAATTATTTTTTCTCGTATTTATTGAATATTGGGCTTTAGTTTTCAAATCCCCAAAATGTAAGGCTTAAGTTAAATGTGCTCTTGATATTGCTTCTACCTCTAGATCTATGATATTATGATTCTTTTTTTATTTTTGCATAAAAATTCTGTCTAAACAATAAACTTTTTTCTTTTGCTCATTTAAATAAATACTACATAGTACAATGCCTGTTACTTAATAATATAGTTTGAGGTCTGGAAATGTCTTTCTCTTCATTGTATGGCGAATAGTTCCATTGATATTGTATAACTTTATTGATTGAATTATTTTACTTTGGTATATGATTAAATCAGTAATTTGATTTAGGTGGAACAGCATTTTATTATATTTGTTTTGCCCAGTTGTGAGGAATGGAATTCTCTGATTATTTGTCCTTTATTTCTTTAAAAAGAGTTTTGTAATTGCATTTGTTTGTATCTCCTATTTGGTATAAATTGGAAGTCATTTTGTATGATGACCTCCCAAAACTTTATATATTTTGCAATTCCATTGAACAGGATTTGTTTTCTCTATTACTTTCTTCATTTTTCATCGTTATATAGAAATGCTAATGATTTTTTGTATTTATTTTGTATCTGGATGTTCTACTAATAATTGTAACAGGTTTTTTGGATGACACTGTATATTTTTTTTGAATTTACATCATGATATCATCAAGTACAGATGTATTCATTTTCTTTCTCCTTGATTATTTATACCACTAGCATTTATGGAATTATGTCAAACAAAAATAATGAAATGCATTATCTTCATTTTAGTGTTTTATCTACTGGAAAAGTGTCATATAATAAAAAATCACCAGAATTCATTTAATTCAGAGATGTTGCCATTATCAAAACAATTTTAAAAAGTCTCCATTTAGAATGCCCCTCATATACTGTAGCACATTCTTCTGAATGTCTTTAAGAATATCTGAAAATATTCTTTTATTTTTTGAAATAACAAAAAAAATTATAACTCCTGTTCAATACTGATGAAAACTAGGGAATAAAGTTTTGTTTAAAGATTAAAATGATGGGGATCATATTCTTGAATAGCTATTGCTTCTGAAGGTAACACAGGGACTCTGGAAATGGAAGCATCATTGGAACATGTGTCGACTATGTAACCTGCTCAGGTGATTATTAGAAAAACATAATACCCATTCATTTCCATAAGTTCTAGCATGCTTTTTTTTAAGTTTCCATAGGTTGTAAACTCATTTCTTAAATGCACAAACATTTGCAGAGGAAAAAAATCTATTAAATTTAGGAGTTTACATTATTTTGACAAAGTTTGATTCCAGTGCTTCATCATGCTGTGAAAATGAGCCTGGTTCCTCAAAAGGTATGATGGTGAAATGAAATGTCTGACGAATCTTACCAAGCAATAAAGTTTTTGAATATGTTCAAGGTGTAGATGTTGAGTCTTGCAAACTCAACCTAGTTAAGCACATTGGCAGGCTGTTAGGTATTAGATAAATTCTTTTTTTTTTTTTTAAGCAATCGGAGTTAAGTAAATTGCTCAAAGTTAAATGGCCAGTTATTTCTGGATGTGGTGCTAAGTGTCTGAGCCCGGATTCGATCCCCAGGTCATCCGGACACTGGGGCCAGTGCTCTTACTGGCTGAGCCACCTGGCCGCCCCTAGATAAATTAACAGAAAATAAAAAAAGAAATAAAGAAATCTATCCTTGATCCTGTATTACTTTTTTTTTTAATTTTATATAGATGGTATGAAATGGCAGTATATTGGAATACAAGCTTACTCAAATCACAGAACTTTTTGAACTTCTATAATATCAAAACTCTAAATATGAAATTATTTTTCTGCCCTCAATTATGTGACATAATTGGAATATTTGATCTATATCATTATTGAGGTACAGTGATATAAAACACTATATTTTGAATTAGCATCAGCTTTCAAATGCCAGCTCTACCACCTTCTGCCTGTGTGAACTCACATTTAACCTTTCTGGGCACCAATTTACTCAAATTCTTATGTTTCCTATATATAGATAGCTTTCTCTATATTTGTTTGCATGTTGTCTCCTCCATTAGATTGTAAACTCTTTGAAGTCGGGTTTTTTTTTTTTTTTGGCCTCTTTTTTTTTTTTAAATCCCTGCTGCTAACCCCATTCCTGGAACATATACTAGAAATTTAAGAAATATTTATCGAGTTGAATGAATAGAGTTTTGATAAATGAATTCTAAAGTCTGTATCTGAACAAAGTCTATTATATCACTATCATGTTATATTATGGTGAAAAATAAAGTGAGAAGACATATCGATTTATTAAGTGACTACTGCAACCAGTTATGCCAGCTAAATGGCATGGTGGATAGAGTGCTGAACCTGGAGTTAGGGAGACTCATCTTTTGAGTTCAAATCTGGCCTCAGCCACTTACTAGCTGTATGACCCTGGGCAAAGCACTTAACCCTTTTTGCCTCAATTTTTCATAAGTGAAATGAGCTAGAGCAGGAAACATCAAGATACTCTAGTGACTTTGAGAAGGAAACCCCAAATAGAGTCATTAAGAGTCAGACGCAACTGGAAAATGACTGAATGGCAACAACAAAAACAACATCTAGGTAATAAGCTAAGTGTGGAGATACAAAGGCAAAACATGGTACCTGCCCTCAACGAACTTACATTCCATGAGGGAAACAGAATACACATAATTTTGTATACAGGATATATACTGTATAAATTGACAATAATCTAAGTAGAAAGAGCAGGAAAAGACTGCAAAAGGGAGAATTTCAGCTCAGCATTTAAAGAGGTCAGGAAAGCCAAGCAGGAGAGATGAGGAGGGAGACTATAATAGGCATGGTGGTTACCTCTTAAATAAGTTCAGAGTCAGGAGTTTCATGGGTGAAGAATAGCAAGAAGTTTAGTATTGTTTGATCATAGAGCATGCGGAAAGGTGAAAAATGGCAAAAGATTATAAAAGTAGGAAAGGGGCCTGGTTTTGAAAGGTTTTAAAAGCCCCAAAGAAGATTTAATATTTGATCCTGGAGGTCAAAGAAAATTTAATCTAAATGGAAATATATTTCAGATTATCCTTTTGGTTTCATCATATCCTGAAGGGTAATAAGAACCAGTAGCTCATAGAACATATGATCTTTACATACCATAATTATAATGTATAAAATAATTTCAGCTTACATGTCACCATAAGCAGTATAGAACAAAAGTAGAGAAATTTTATAGACATTTAAGTCACTGCAGTTGTTTCTGTGACCCCTTTTATTGGCAAAGATACTGGAGTGGTTTCCGTTTCCATCTCCAGCTCATTTTACAGATGAGGAAATGGAGGAAGACAGGGGTAAGTGACTTATTCAGGGTCACATAACTAGTAAGTGTCAGAGGCCAGATTTGACTTCCTGACACCAGGCACAGTATTATATACACTCTACCACTTAGCTGCCCCCCATAAAGATATTATCATTCAAACCTAATCAATATATATGTTCATATTTAGTAATTCTTTAATGTGGTTACAAAGGAAAGTAGTGAAAAGTGTATTGAAAAATATCATTCAGGTTTAAAGGGCAAAAAAGGCCCCAAATCATAGAATGCTGAGAAACATTATACCTAAATATCCTGGAAACTTTGTTCCAAAAGAGCCAGGAGATATTAAACCTAGTCAACACGGAAATACAATTACACAGAAAAGTGAACTTGCCAATATTTTAACAGACAAAGAATAACTGGTTACTGTTAAGTGGGCCATGTCTGGATCAGATATCTATCTCTGTACTGCTAAATAATTGCCTTAAAGTGAAGATCAAAGTCAAAATAGAATTAAAGGAGAGGCTAAAGATCAGAAAAAAATTAGATATAATTACAACAGCTTCAAAAATATTTGTTAAAATATGCTAAAGTCAAAAATCATAAATGATAAAAAATAAATATGTCAAATTTTTAATCACTATTTCCTATAAATGTTTAACTGATATAAATCAAAAGTTGCAAATAAGAAGTAAAAAGGACCCTGAAAACAGTTCAGCAAGGAATTGTACTAGGAAAACAGAGACAAAGCAACCAATGGTAAGGCATAAAATGCCAATATACTACTGAGAATTAGCATTGTGTGGTTACAATAGAGGGCTGACCTTAGAATCAGGAACAATTGGGTTCTAGACT
Organism: Petaurus breviceps papuanus; assembly: GCF_028583685.1. Taxonomy (NCBI): domain Eukaryota; kingdom Metazoa; phylum Chordata; class Mammalia; order Diprotodontia; family Petauridae; genus Petaurus; species Petaurus breviceps. Next base: position 6,324,250 of record NW_027187283.1, on the reverse strand, counting down.
TGTCTCTGGCATATCTTTACTTTTATTATGTGACCTTGGAAGTCACCTAACCTTTCATTTACTCAGCACTTCTCTAATTTTCTTCTTTAAGATCATACCTTAAGATTTATACATTCTTTAAAATTATACATTATAAATATGCTATTGTTCCTCATCAGTAGAATTTTTATGCCACAGGTTTCCAACAGAGATAAAATTACATCTGAAACAAAAGGGGGAAAAAAGCAATTGCAAGAATAACAGAGCCTAACTGTGGAATATTATGAACATTTGGAAAATTCTGCAGTATTTTAAATTATCCCAAATTATTCCTAAATTGGCAAACAAATCCTATACTGCTTTTTGATCAAATATTCCTATATGGTGGACATTTTAGAAAACTACATCTAAAGAATTATGTTTATGGGGGCCACCAGAAGGTGAGATAGTGGGGTGTTCATTTGATCCTTCTCATTCCTTAACTTAATGTCCAAAGGAGGTGTGTGGTGTTGAGTAAGGAAAACTCATTCCACTTGTGACTGAGAAGGAATTGTTCTATTTTAAGCTGAAGAGGTTTTTTCCTCTTTTTTTTGGACTGTGAATAGTCAAGGGGTAGCTTCAGAAATAGAGTATGGACATCATACCCTCTGTGTTACTACTTCTATGTTCTCTTTCCTGATCCAGGAATTCAGTGACTGAAGGGCCTTGACCTGCTACAGGAGAGTATAGTACAAATAGTCTTGAACATCCAGAATGCACACTCCTCTATCATTTGTGGAGAGAATCAGCAGGTTGCTTCCAAGAGGTCTGGTTCCACAGAAATGATCTGTGAAAACTCAAGTGCAGTGGGAGACAAGGGACTTTGGACTTGCTTCTGGGACACAAAGTGCTCTGTTCCACACTTCTTGTTCTTAGTGGCTTTGTATGCTGTGGCCTCTGGTTCTGTCAGCTTCTAGTTATATAATGCTGCAGCTTACCTGGTGCTGAGTTGGAGCTGGCTGGTGTGTGCCTAGGCCGAGACCAGATGGGGTGTTTCTACGTTTCCCTGAAAGTACACTGAAGCACACAGTGTGAGGTATGGGGGAGCAGTGATCTAGACACTGGAGGTCCCTTTCTCCCCTGAGGCTGCTCTAGAGTACCAGTAGGCTCAATTATTGGTGGACACTTGTGCTTGCTGATGTCTGCAGATTCCCCTGGCTATGCTAAGGCATGCTTAGGGTTCAGTATGGGGACTTTGGAAGTTTCTTGAGTGCTCAGGAAGACAGTTACATCAAGAAATACTAGAGGGAAAAATTCTTGCTTTTGACTTGCTACTTACCATTTGTGAAAATTGTTGATCTTGAGCTGAAATGGACCTTAGAGGTCATTGAGTTGAAACCTTTTTATTATTATCTTTTTTAATATATTTAACAGATATTGGCATCTAGTTGAATCAAGCACTTTAAAGATTGGGGTACAGGCATGGAAATTCAATTGAAAATGCCCATCTTCTCACTTTATTTCAATAACTTTGCCAGGTGTTTTTGTTTCTGTTTTCAATTGAGAAACACCATTGTTGAACAAGTAGATTTTGACTAGCAGAAGAAAATAAAAGATTTGGCAGCCAGTGAAAGAAAACTATAGGAAAACTTTTGAAGACATTCTTTAAAAGACAAGCTATAAAAATGATTCAATAGGCAAAATAAACAAATGTAGAAGAGGAAACAGCTTGAAATATGTTTTCAAAGTGCAAGTTTACTTCTGTTTCATAAGTAGTAGCAGAAGGCAGATTAGGCCATTCAAGTGAGAAATATATTGCTTTTTATCTCAAGAGGTGAAAGTAAAGAAGATGAAGCACTTACCTAGTCTTACCCAAGTTCAAAGAGAAGATGACATCAATGTCTTTTCCTTCATTACAAGAGAAATAGGAAAGAACTCAGAATATGAAGATGAAAAGGAATGGCAAACAAGAATGAGTCAAAAACAAGCAATAGAAGAGTTCTTTCATAAGTTTTATGCTATAGACATTGAGTCTGAAGATTTCAGCCATTCATCACCACCAAAAAAGCATGAAGTTTTGACTAATATGAAGGAGTGTACTAAGTGAAGTACATTAGAACATTTTTTGAAGCAATAGCAGTAGATGCTAAAGTGGATAAGTAAAGTAGTAGTGACAAATTTCAGTTGAATATACATGAAGTATTCAGACTTTTCCCTCAGCATGGGAAAAATGAGAGAAAAGGAGCTGTTGTGACTACAGAAAACCTATTAAAATTAAAAATAAAAGAACAAACCTCTATTGAGAGATTGCAATCAGTCAAGCAGCCAATGGAAGGGACTGAAAAAGAAACAGATGGAACCATCAATTAATAACAGTATATTAATCTGGAGCAAGTGATAGTTCTGGAGAATGAAGTTTTAGTTAAACAGAATTAACTGAAAGCTCAAAAACAGAAGCAAGAATAGATTGCCACAACTATAATGGCCAGATACTCTTGAAAAAATCAGAAGCTTCTATGATTGTTTGGCATTCCTTACATTGAGATTCCTATGGATGCAGAACCCCAGTTTGCCATTTTGAACCTTATAATCAGACCTCTGGAACAGTTACTGATGATAGAGGTACCTTGCTTTTTGAAGCATGGCACATGCATAAAAACTTCTTGAGTAAAGATAAGTTTGTCTAATATTACCACTATATAGATTTCACATCCAACTACAAACGAGAATAAATTAATTAATTTGTTGTATTTGCTTAGAAGTGATTACACAGAATGGATACCAACTGTTGATTGTGTGACAGATATGAAAATTTCAAACAAATTTCCTGGAAGTTGCTTGGAGCTTCACTTAAAATTTTCAAAATGGTAGAATGAAGCTCAAACTAAGACAAGAACACTCAATTCTCATGATACCAATGTAAAATGAAATTGCAACATTTACAACTTTCTCCTGGTTTCCCTAACCCAGCTGGTGAAGAAGCTTACTTGAAATCTGTGGTGGATGATTCAAAATGAAAATTCTTATGGGGAAAACTAGATCTTGAAAAAAAATTAGAAACTTTTGTCAGCATTATTTTGGCTACAATAGAACAAAGACAGATGTTATCTAACTAAAACACCTGAATGTGCAGGAGAAACAATTCTGCACTGATTCTTTCTTTAGGGTGGTACAACATGAGAAACAACATGTTAAAGGATTTAAAATTCAGAGAGCCAGAAGTTTTTTTTATACTTATATTAGGCACTTAAAAAGATAAATCTGAGAAGAAAAATGGAAAAAGTAGAAAAACTGCAAAATTTAAAATGAAATATTTTCAAGTTATAATCAGAAGAATAAATATGGTGGAGGTTACTTTGTTGGAGAAGCCTTTTTATCAGACTCATCTGAAGTATCTTTGTGGAAAGATGTTGAAGTTAAATCTTCAAACAAGGTCAAGAGGGGGAAACATAGTCAGTCATCATTCAAATATTGTCCCTTCAAGTTTGCAGGAGATAGCAAAGCATAATCCTGAGAAGAGTGAAGAGAACACTAGCAGCTCTAGTGAGGAAGATGGAAATTATGTTTGAGAAAAAGAAAGGGAAGCAAAGAAAAATTAGGAGGATAAAAAAAGTAAAAAAAACAATTTATGTATCTATCTTTTTTTTCTATTTTCTTGTAGCTATGAGAACCTTATACGGGAATAGATAAGGGGCTGGTCTCAGAATCAAAATGGCTGGGTCAAAATCTTGCCTCTGATGTGTGTCTCTGGGCAAACTAACTTAAATTCTCAATGACCCACAACTCTTAATGAATAGATTTTAGAATAGTTCCTCATTTGAAAGAGTTTATAAGTTTACTTGGTCAGAAGCTAGCTCTGCCATGAAATCATAGGTCTCAATTTAGGTACATGTGTATTTTATGCATAAAGACAGAAAGCAGATGTAATAAAATTCCCTAATGAAATTGTTATAGAAAAAGAACTAGCAAGCCCTAATAAAAATTGTGTGTGACCCAAAGGGCAACAGAAAAAGGAATTAGACAGTTTGGACAGTAACCTATGTTAATGAAGTATTATAATGAATTTCATCCTGGAAAAGGAAATAGTATTCATGTTAGATTATGAACAATATTTACCCATATAGTAACAAAAACAAAGTGTATGCCACCAAAAAACAAAAACAAACAAATACGCAAAAAAAAAAACAAGGTGAGCAGAAAGATTGTCATGAATCCCAACCAAAGACTATTTTCTTCCAAAGAACGTTCATATATAAACTGGTGGGTGTGGGAAAGGGAAGAAGGGAATAATTACCTACAATGCTCTCCTCACTGTGCTAACTATATCTGTGTAAGTATGCGTGTGTGTATACTATTTACATATACTTTTTAAAACATTTTATGAGTTCCAAATTCTCTCTTTCCCCCCTGTCCCCCTTTCCTTGAGAACGCAAGCATAATAATGAGTACATTATTAGCTTCAATGAAGAGTTGTAGCAAAGAGAGTCAATCTCTTCTTTTAACTGTTATAACATCTGTCTTTCTCCAGCTGCTGTAACAAGGCCAGGGAATGAACATGGAGTCACTTAGGTTTTGACACTATATACTTAAAGCCAGGCCCTTTCAGAACTAAGCCCAGCAAAGACTAGACATAGACACAGACTATGTTATTCCCTAAAGGTCAAAGCAAAGAATAACTATGTTTTGACATCCCTAGAAATATCCAATGAAGCTCCTATAGGCAAATTCATTTTCCAATACAATTTCCCTAGCTATTTATTATTCAGCCTTGATTTCCTAATGCTGCATTCACTTTCTCCCACACTGCAGTCATTTTGACTGAATTGACAATGTATCTCCTTCATTTTACTAAATCTATCAGCATTTTTTTTCTCTTTGTTGTTGTTTTCCTTATCCATTTGTTATTGCTATCGTACCATATCTTCATGTCTCTCACTGGAGCTAGATATAAAAGAAACTATTAAAAGGTTCCTTATATCAAGATTTTTGTCTAGTACTGAATAATTTGTGATGGGTGTAATTATTATTTCAGTGTTATCCAAATGCTATAATTCAAAAACTGTATAAGCAGTCCTGTTCCTTCAATGAGAAACTAATTAAATGCATTTAATGAAAATACACTTAAACAAAAGAATCTCCATTTGATAAAGATAATGCTTGTATGGCTAAAATTCATATAATACTGTGCTTTTGATGCACTCAAGCCTCATTATGAGACTGTTTTATATCTCAAGAAAGCACTTATTTACAAGAGCTTTTAATGAATTTATTCACACATTTGTTGTGATGGTTTAAATGCATTTTAGTGGCTTTTCATATAATAGTTTTCAACAAGCAATTACTTGACTCAGTTAGGAATAAACCAGGGTTCAATTCTTTGAAGAAAGAAGAAAGATTTATCAATCCCCATTGTAATATAAACATCTTTCATCTTTATACTACATTAACTGATAAGCTCAAGTAATCTCAGTCCTAAATTTGAAAACTTTTTCTGGACCTCAAAAGACTTAATCTCTTTTCAACTTTTATATCACAATTTGTAAGGGCCTAATAATAGTAATAGAAAGGTCATATTTTGTGCAATAATCTTGGAAAATGTGGTTTTATGATTTTAAGGCCCATGAAAACTGAACAACTATTATCCAGCTATTATCACTGCAAGCCTCCTTTATCCAAGTTAAGGATTCTTTCTTGAATGTCTGACATTACTTCACTAATACTTCTGTTTGAGTAGTTTCTTTGTGATTGATAAAGACATATAGGACAATGTATAACAGTGGGTTATAACAGACTTTTATTATGTTCAATAATTTTATATTTAAAAAAACATAGCTTGATCTACAGCAATATATGTCTGTGACGTAATATATAGGTAAATATGTGATATACACATACACGTGTATATGCATACATATATACATGTGTGTATACGCATACATGTATACATATGTGTAAATGTGTGTGGATACATATAGGTATACATGCATGTATAACCTGAGAGAGGCTGAAAAGATCAATTGAAGAGTGCCTTTCTAATCTTAATTTTGTCACTTAGATGTGAGATCTCGAGCAAGCCATTAACCTCTGAATCTCAGCTCTTCCATCTGCAAAATGGAGTACAGCTGTTTTCCCTGCATACCTCAAAAGACTGCTTAGAAACTCATAAAATCATGCTTGTGGTATTGTCTATGCATTGTTGTAATGAAGGTGAAATATCCTCTACAAATTAAAATAGAATTAGAAAACCTGAGTTCAAATACAAACTCTGAAAGCTGATGGATTTTTCTCATTGGACAAGTCATTTAACCTCTCTGATGCTCAGTTTCCTCATTCCTAAAAAGAAAGTAGTGCTATTTGTAAAACAATATATTGAGTACTCTTAAATGCCGCACACATGACTTGTTGTTTTCATTCTAAGTACAATTGAAAGACATGCTAAGATGTGATTTTAAATGAGACAATATGGAAGTATTATCTTGCATATATGCATATAAAATGCTTTCATATATTCTTTTAAAATATTTTTTTTGTTTTTACATCACTTTCAATTCTGAGTGTAAGCATAAACCACTTAATTTCCCCCTACCAAAAGAATATTTTTTGTTTAAAAAAGTTAAATGGGATAAAAAGCAGTGATAAATCAATTTTATATAAAATGAATCTAATAGTATATGCTACATACTGGTATATAGTTTATGAAGATTATTTTGATACCTGAGTAGAAGATGTATTGGCATTTGCATATATTTGTCAGGAAAACCCACCAGAAAATTATGGCAATAGTCCAGGTATACCATAATAAGGGAATGCACTATAGTAATGGCATTATCAGGAGAAAGGAGAATATATGAAAGATGTGATAATAAAGTCCATAGGCCTTGGCAAATGATTGGCTATGAGGAGTGAGAAATTAATCAAGGTGAAAAATATGTTATAAATCTAGGAGATTGGGAGAATGGTGGTACCCTTAATAGTAGGAGAGAATTTAGAAAGAGGGGAAAATTTGGGGAAAAAAAGACAGTGAGTTCTTTTGGAAACCAATTAGAGAACCAATAACACCTAAAGCTATCAATTCTAATTTTAGACAACCTTCCCCCTTTATGCATAGTGTCATGTAAAGGAAACCTATATACCACAAAAACAAAAACGAAGTGAAGCCAAACCAAAACAACAACAAACAAAATTTTGCTTCCTCTTCTCTTTATTCTCCCTTACTTAGTAGTAGACAGTTTGTTGTTGTTGTTTTTTATGAGAAATTCTTTTTTTTTTAACTGAAGTGACTGACTGATTGGTTTCCTAATACTTTTACATGACAGAATATAAGATGACTTTTAACCAGTACAAAGTATATCAAGGTTGTTTTATGCTGTATCGCAGATGTGATAAGCCCTAAGTCCCATGAACTGAGAAAATGAGGACAGATATGGAATGAAATCAGAGGTTTCAGAATGAAAGAAAGCTAGTGACAGAAGATGAGCTCTAAGGAACAGTGTTAAAATGAAAATTTAAAACATTGAATTATCACACAATTTCTTTACTAGACCTTGATTCTCTAAGATTTATTTATTCCAATTATTAATATTGTTAATTTTTAGTTTAGATTTCTTGAAACAAGAATTATTAGCTATAAAACTGTATGAATTTTTGTGAGTTTGTAGTACAGAAGACACAGAAGCATAATTGTGGCTTTGCCATTGACCAGGTATGTTTCATTTGTAAAATCATTTTAACTCTCTAGGAGCCTCAGTTTTCTTTCTTATCAATAAATTGAAGATATTAGTACTTGCATAAACCTTTCTTTTAGGGATGCTGTTGCCAGCATGATGACATGAAATAATTTCAATAACTCATTTTACACTTCAAAATTATGTATATATGAGAAATACTATTTCTGCAACAGAGTTACACTTTGTTGTTTCAATAAAACACAGTAAGATCCTTGGATTCTAGAAGCTGTTGCCACTAAAGCACTAGTTTTGTCCTGCCGTACCAGACTGGAGAGTATTGGGATACAAGACTAGTGATGGACTGTATGTCCCTTGTCTGAGAATTAACCTGGATACTTATGGATATGCTCTTTTACACTAAACACTTGGCAACCAGATGATGAATGGTTTCTGTCAGAGCAATTCAGGAGAATTTCTACAGTGCTGTGCAGCATATTATAGTCCTTATTGGTGAAGGGAGTATCTACCCTGATTAAGTCATCTGTATTTGACTTATTTACATATTTTATGTACCTGATTAAATGCAATCTTTTTTGATAAAGGGGAGAAATGATATATAAATACTCTCACATTTATCTATCTATGTCTGCCTATCTATTTATCAATATAGATCTATATATTCATACATGCATATAAATGTATACAAATACATATATAGTACACATATACATAAAACATATATACATATGTGCACTGTATGTGTGTGCATATAAAATACACATGTATATAAAACCCATATACACATAAATGAATTGTCTGTGTATATATACATGTGCATATACATATATACATACACACATACATACATAATTTTATCTTCATGACAGCCCTTCTCTAGTACAGATGATATAAATATTATTCCTATTTTCCAGAAAAGGAAATGCATGTATATGTATACATATATGTATGTATTTACACATTCATATATGCATTCATATATTGTATATACACACATACATACATGTGTGCATATATGTATGTGTGTACACACTTACAAGAGTGAGCTTGTACACACAGACATAGGAAATTGTTTTTGTTTTCTCAGTTTAATTTGATGTGGCCATTTCTCCAATGATAAGAAGTTGTCAAAGTGGACCTCAAATCCTGTGATAGTAATGGCAATTAAAGATTCCCCTGTGTTGGCTTGGTTTTCAAACTGATTGTATTAAAACCCAGAGCTTGTTAATCCCACCTGTGGGATGGACTTGTTGATGTGAAAAGAAAGTCCTGAACTGGGAGGAGCTGGTGAGGTAGATTTGGAGAGACAAGAGAGAGGCAGAAGAACTTTTTGGAAGCAGCACCCACGTGGAGGCAGAGAGAGACTGAGAAAGATTGCTGGGGGACACTTTGAATCGCCCTGGACTTTTGAGACCTGCCCCCAGAGCTGCCAAGGACTGAGGAGACATGGCTGTTTTGCTGGTACTTTGTCTGTCTGTTTTGATGTTGTTTTGCCAGATTTGTCCACTGGTGAAAGACAGTCCTGTTGTTGAAGAAGTCCTGGAACCTGGCTTTTGGTTAAGAAGCCCTGAGACTGTCCTGCAGACAGAGAGTGAATACTGTCCACCGGTGAAGGA